>NC_141007.1:17685501-18054612 GCF_052327205.1 Somniosus microcephalus
ACACACACCCTCACACACACACACCCTCACACACACACACCCCTCACACACACACACTCACACACACACTCACCCTCACACACACACACCCTCACACACACACACACTCACACACACACACACCCTCACACACACACACCCTCACACACACACACCCTCACACACACACACACCCTCACACACACACACCCTCACACACACACACCCTCACACACACACACCCTCACACACACACACCCTCACACACACACACCCTCACACACACACCCTCACACACACACCCTCACACACACACACCCTCACACACACACACCCTCACACACACACACACCCTCACACACACACCCTCACACACACACACCCTCACACACACACACACCCTCACACACACACCCTCACACACACACACACCCTCACACACACACACACCCTCACACACACACCCTCACACACACACACCCTCACACACACACACCCTCACACACACACACCCTCACACACACACACCCTCACACACACACACACCCTCACACACACACACACCCTCACACACACACCCTCACACACACACACACCCTCACACACACACACCCCTCACACACACACCCTCACACACACACACACCCTCACACACACACACCCTCACACACACACCCCTCACACACACACACCCCTCACACACACACCCTCACACACACACACCCTCACACACACACACCCTCACACACACACACACCCTCACACACACACACACCCTCACACACACACCCCTCACACACACACACCCTCACACACACACACACCCTCACACACACACACACCCACACACACACACCCCTCACACACACACCCCTCACACACACACCCTCACACACACACACCCTCACACACACACACCCTCACACACACACACCCTCACACACACACACACCCTCACACACACACACACCCTCACACACACACACCCTCACACACACACACCCTCACACACACACACCCTCACACACACACACCCTCACACACACACACACCCTCACACACACACACCCTCACACACACACACCCTCACACACACACACCCTCACACACACACCCTCACACACACACACCCTCACACACACACACCCCTCACACACACACACCCTCACACACACACACCCTCACACACACACACCCTCACACACACACACCCTCACACACACACACCCTCACACACACACACCTCACACACACACACCCTCACACACACACACACCCTCACACACACACACCCTCACACACACACACCCTCACACACACACACCCTCACACACACACACCCTCACACACACACACCCTCACACACACACACCCTCACACACACACACCCTCACACACACACCCTCACACACACACACCCTCACACACACACACACCCTCACACACAGACACCCTCACACACACACTCACCCTCACACACACTCACCCTCTCACACACACACCCTCACACACACACTCACCCTCACAGACACACACCCTCACACACACCCTCACACACACACACCCTCACAAACACACACCCTCACACACACACTCACCCTCACAGACACACACCCTCACACACACACACCCTCACACACACACACCCTCACACACACTCACCCTCACACACACACACCCTCACACACACACACCCTCACACACACACCCTCACACACACTCACCCTCACAGACACACTCACCCTCACACACACACCCTCACACACACACACACCCTCACACACACACACCCTCACACACACACACCCTCACACACACACTCACCCTCACACACACACCCTCACACACACACACACCCTCACACACACACACCCTCACACACACACACCCTCACACACACACACCCTCACACACACACACCCTCACACACACACTCACCCTCACACACACACACCCTCACACACACACACCCCTCACACACACACACCCTCACACACACACACCCTCACACACACACACCCTCACACACACACACCCTCACACACACACTCACCCTCACACACACACACCCTCACACACACACTCACCCTCACAGACACACACCCTCACACACACACTCACCCTCACACACACACACACCCTCACACACACTCACCCTCACACACACACACACCCTCACACACACACACCCTCACACACACACACCCTCACACACACACACCCTCACACACACACACCCTCACACACACACTCACCCTCACAGACACACACCCTCACACACACACTCACCCTCACACACACACACCCTCACACACACACACACCCTCACACACACTCACCCTCACACACACACACCCTCACACACACACTCACCCTCACACACACACACCCTCTCACACACACACCCTCACACACACACTCACCCTCACACACACACACCCTCACACACACACACCCTCACACACACACCCACACACACACACACCCTCACACACACTCACCCTCACACACACACACCCTCACACACACACTCACCCTCACACACACACACCCTCACACACACACTCACCCTCACACACACACACACTCACACACACACACACCCTCACACACACACACCCTCACACACACACACACACCCTCACACACACACACCCTCACACACACACCCCTCACACACACACACACACACACACACCCTCACACACACACACCCTCACACACACACCCTCACACACACACACCCTCACACACACACTCACCCTCACACACACACACCCTCACACACACACACCCTCACACACACACACCCTCACACACACACCCCCTCACACACACACACCCTCACACACACACACCCTCACACACACACACCCTCACACACACACACCCTCACACACACACACCCTCACACACACACACCCTCACACTCACACACCCTCACACACACACCCTCACACACACACACCCCTCACACACACACTCACCCTCACACACACACACCCTCACACACACACACCCTCACACACACACTCACCCTCACACACACGCACCCTCACACTCACACACCCTCACACACACACACCCTCACACACACACACCCTCACACTCACACACCCTCACACACACACCCTCACACACACTCACCCTCACACACACACACCCCTCACACACACACTCACCCTCACACACACACACCCTCACACACACACACCCTCACACACACACACCCTCACACACACACACCCTCACACACACACACACCCTCACACACACTCACCCTCACACACTCACCCTCACACTCTCACACTCACACACACACACACCCTCACACACACACCCTCACACACACACCCTCACACACACACACCCTCACACACACACACCCTCACACACACACACACCCTCACACACACACACCCCTCACACACACACACACCCTCACACACACACACCCTCACACACACACACCCTCACACACACACCCTCACACACACACACCCTCACACACACACACACCCTCACACACACACACACCCTCACACACACTCACCCCTCACACACACACACACCCTCACACACACACACCCCTCACACACACACACACCCTCACACACACACACCCTCACACACACACACACCCTCACACACACACACACCCTCACACACACACACACACCCTCACACACACACACCCTCACACACACACACCCTCACACACACACACCCTCACACACACACAGCCTCACACACACACACCCTCACACACACACTCACCCTCACACACACACACACCCTCACACACACACACCCTCACACACACACCCTCACACACACACACCCTCACACACACACTCACCCTCACACACACACACACCCTCACACACACACACACCCTCACACACACACACCCTCACACACACTCACCCCTCACACACACACCCTCACACACACACTCACCCCTCACACACACACACACCCTCACACACACACACCCTCACACACACACACCCTCACACACACACACCCTCACACACACACACCCTCACACACACACACCCTCACACACACACCCCTCACACACTCACCCTCACACACACACACCCTCACACACACACCCTCACACACACACACCCTCACACACACACTCACCCTCACACACACACACACCCTCACACACACACACACCCTCACACACACACCCACACACTCACACACACACACACCCCCTCACACACACACACCCTCACACACACACTCACCCTCACACACACACACACCTCACACACACACACCCTCACACACACACACCCTCACACACACACACCTCACACACACCCCTCACACACTCACCCTCACACACACACACCCTCACACACACACACCCTCACACACACACACCCTCACACACACACCCTCACACACACACACCCTCACACACACACACCCTCACACACACACCCCTCACACACACACACCCTCACACACACACACCCTCACACACACACACCCTCACACACACACACCCTCACACACACACCCCTCACACACACACACCCTCACACACACACACCCTCACACACACACCCCTCACACACTCACCCTCACACACACACACCCTCACACACACACACCCTCACACACACACCCCTCACACACACTCACCCTCACACACACACCCTCACACACACACACCCTCACACACACACACCCTCACACACACACACCCTCACACACACTCACCCTCACACACACACCCTCACACACACACACCCTCACACACACACACCCTCACACACACACACCCTCACACACACACACCCTCACACACACTCACCCTCACACACACACCCTCACACACACACACCCTCACACACACACACCCTCACACACACACACCCTCACACACACACTCACCCTCACACACACACACCCTCACACACACACACACACACCCTCACACACACTCACCCTCACACACACACACCCTCACACACACACACACCCTCACACACACACACCCTCACACACACACACCCTCACACACACACACCCTCACACACACACACCCTCACACACACACACCCTCACACACACACACCCCTCACACACACTCACCCTCACACACACACCTCACACACACACACCCTCACACACACACACACCCTCACACACACACACCCTCACACACACACCCTCACACACACACACCCTCACACACACACCCTCACACACACACCCTCACACACACACACCCTCACACACTCACCCTCACACACACACCCTCACACACACTCACCCTCACACACACACCCTCACACACACTCACCCTCACACACACACCTCACACACACACACCCTCACACACACACCCTCACACACACTCACCCTCACACACACACCTCACACACACTCACCCTCACACACACACCTCACACACACACACACCCTCACACACACTCACCCTCACACACACACCTCACACACACACCCTCACACACACTCACCCTCACACACACACCTCACACACACACACACCCTCACACACACTCACCCTCACACACACACCTCACCCTCACACACACCCTCACACACCTACATCCTCACACACACACTCACAAGTACTGAAACCAGTCTTAGCAAAATCACAAATGACATCCTTTGTGCCTCAGACAAAGGTAAACTATCCCTCCTCATCCATCTCGACCTGTCTGCAGCCTTTGACACAGTTGACCACTCCATCCTTCTCCAACGCCTCTCCACCGGCGTCGAGCTGGGCAGGACTGCACTCACCTGGTTCCATTCGGATCTATCTAATCATAGCCAGAGAATCACCTGCAACGGCTTCTCTTCACGCTCCCGGATCGTTGCTGCTGGTGTCCCCCAAGGATCTATCATTGGCTCCCTCCTATTTCTCATCTACATGCTGCCCCTCAGCCACATCATCTGAAAACACAGCATCAGTTTCCACGTGTACACTAACGACACCCAGCTCTACCTCACTGCCACTTCTCTCCACCCTCCACTGGCTTTAAATTGTCAGACCACTTGTCTGACATCCAGTACTGGATCAGCAGAAATTTCCTTCAACTATATATTGGGAAGACCGAAGCCATTGGGCTGGATTTAGCGGGGGGTCAGTGGGCACGATCGGTGGTGGGTCGGGTGGGAAAGTGGTTTTCCCCAGCGGGTCAGGACCTCGCTGTGAACCCGTCTCCACTCGCCTTTCCCCGATGTCGGGTCTGTCAGCGCTGAACAGACCCGACACGTTGCGGCAGGGTCACAGTGAGGGGCCCAATTCAGGTCATTAGTGGCTTGTTTAGAGCCACTTAAGAATGAATTTCAGCTCAGCTTCTGCATTGAACAGCTGGCCCATGGGCTCCACGCTGGTCGTGCCACTACGTCTGTCAAGCTGAGGCAGGAGTTCAGTGGCCATTGAATCAGCTGTTGAGAAGACAGCTTCAAATGTACAGTAAAAGCTCCCACCTTACACACATATCTTCCCTTAGCCCCAAGTTCTTCCTCACTGCATTTCCACAACAGATTCAACATGCTGCAGGTTTTTCCCACATCACAACAGTGACTCCACTTCAAAAAGTACTTAATTGGCTGTAAAGCTCTTTGAGACGTCCGGTGTTCGTGAAAGGCACTATATAAATCTAAGTCTTTCTTTCTTTACACAAGTTTCCATCCAGTCTGCCCTCATTGCCAATGTTCTTCTAATTTTTATTTGTATTAAGTGCGCCACGAACTGCTGCGAGTGATTTTATTGTCGCTGGGCAAATTTTACAACAACCAGAACTTTCATTCACCCGAGCCAAATGGACAGCCAAAGGATGGAGTCAAGGATTGTTCAACGTGTACACCCTGAGAAAGCTTCTGACTGCTAGGGAAGGATTCAAAGACAGTGACACACACTGCTGCACGCTGCCGCTCTGCCTTGATACAACTGCCCTGTGTAGAGGGAGCTTTACTCTGTATCTAACCTGCGATCTACCTGCCCTGGGAGTGTTTTATGGGACAGTGTAGAGGGAGCTTTACTCTTTATCTAACATAGGCTCTACCTGCCTTCGGAGTGTTTGATGGGACAGTGTAGAGGGAGCTTTACTCTGTATCTAACCCGTGCTGTACCTGCCCTGGGAGTGTTTGACCAGACATTGTAGAGGGAGCTTTGAACATAAGAACATAAGAACATAAGGAGTAGGAGCAGGAGTAGGCCATACGGCCCCTCGGGCCTGCTCCGCCATTCAATAGGATCATGGCTGATCTGAATCTAGACTGACGTCCACTTCCCTGCCCTCTCCCCGTAACCCCTAATTCCCTTATCTGCTGGGAAACTCTCTATCTCCGTTTTAAATTTATTTAATGTTGCAGCTTCCACAGCTCTCTGGGGTAGCAAATTCCATAGATTTACTACCCTCTGAGTGAAGAAGTTCCTCCTCATCTCAGTTTTGAAAGGGCAGCCCCTTATTCTAAGATTATGCCCCCTAGTTCTAGTCTCACCCATCAGTGGAAACATCCTCACCGCATCCACCCGATCAAGCCCCCTCACAATCTTATATGTTTCGATAAGATCGCCTCTCATTCTTCTGAATTCCAATGAGTAGAGGCCCAACCTACTCAAACTTTCCTCATACGTCAACCCCCTCATCTCCGGAATCAACCGAGTGAACCTTCTCTGAACTGCCTTGAGAGCAAGTATATCTTTTCTTAAATATGGAAACCAAAACTGCACACAGTATTCCAGGTGTGGCCTCACCAATACCCTGTATAACTGCAGCAAGACTTCCCTGTTTTTATACTCCATCCCCCTTGCAATAATGGCCAAGATTCCATTGGCCTTCCTGATCACCTGCTGCACCTGCATACTAACGTTTTGTGTTTCATGCACCAGGACCCTCAGATCACTTTGTACTGTAGCACTTTGCAGTTTCTCTCCATTTAGATAATAACTTTCTCTTTGATTTTTTCTGCCAAAGTGCATAACCTCACACTTTCCAATATTATATTCCATCTGCCAAATCTCTGCCCACTCACTTAGCCTGTCTATGTCCTTTTGCAGGTTTTTTATGTCCTCCTCACTCACTGCTTTCCCTCCCATCTTTGTATCGTCAGCAAACTTGGATATGTTGCACTCGGTCCCTTCCTCCAAATCGTTAATATAGATTGTAAAGAGTTGGGGTCCCAGCACTGACCCCTGCGGAACACCACTAGTTACTGATTGCCAGCCCGAGAACGAACCATTTATCCCAACTCTCTGTTTTCTGTTAGATAGCCAATCATCCACCCATGCCAGTATATTACCCCCAATCCCATGACTTTTTATCTTGATCAGTAATCTTTTGTGTGGAATCTTGTCAAATGCCTTTTGGAAGTCCAAATACACTACATCCACTGGTTCCCCTTTATCCACCCTATATCCGTCCTCAAAGAATTCGAGCAAATTTGTCAAACATGACTTCCCCTTCATAAAACCATGCTGACTCTGTCTATTAAATTATGTTTATTCAAATGCTCTGTCACTGTTTCCTTAATAATGGACTCCAACATTTTGCCAACCACAGATGTTAGGCTAATTGGTCTATAGTTTTCAGCTTTCTGTCTACTTCCCTTCTTAAATAAGGGTGTTACATTAGCAGTTTTCCAATCTGCCGGGACCTTTCCTGAGTCCAGGGAGTTTTGGAAAATAATCACCAATGCATCCACAATCCCTACCGCCACTTCTCTCAAGACCCTAGGATGTAGGCCATCAGGTCCGGGGGATTTATCCGCCTTAAGTCCCATTATTTTACCGAGTACCATCTCCTTAGTGATTTTAATCGTGTTTAGCTCCTCCCCCCCCCCCCCATTGCCCCCTGTTTGTCCAGTGTTGGGATATTTTCAGTGTCCTCTACTGTAAAGACTGAAACAAAATATTTGTTTAGCGTCTTTGCCATCTCCATGTTCCCCACCAGTAGTTTCCCAGTCTCATCCTCTAAGGGACCAACGTTCACTTTAGCCACCCTTTTTCTTTTTATATAGCTGTAGAAACTCTTGCTATCTGTTTTTATATTTTTTGCTAGTTTACTTTCATAATCTATCTTCCCTTTCTTAATTAATCTTTTAGTTGTTGGCTGCTGGCTTTTAAATGCTTCCCAATCTTCTATCCTCCCACTAGATTTGGCTACATTATATGCCCTTGATTTCAGTCGGATACTATCCTTTATTACTTTACTTAGCCACGGATGGCTGTCTTTTCTTTTACTCCCCTTTTTCCTCAGTGGAATATATTTATCTTGAAAGATGTGAAATATCTCCTTGAATGTACACCACTGCTCATGTACCGTCTTACACTTTAATCTGTTTTCCCAGTCCACTTTAGTCAATTCTACTCTCATACCTTCATAGTCTCCTTTATTTAAGTTCAGTACGCTGGTTTTAGATCCAACTCTCTCACCCTCAAACTGAATTTGGAATTCAACCATATTATGGTCACTCATTCCAAGGGGATCCTTTACTCGGACATTTTTTATTAACCCTGTCTCATTACACAGGACCAGATCTAAGATTGCCTGCCCCCTGGTTGGTTCAGTTACATACTGCTCAAGGAACCCGTCCCTAATACACTCTATGAACTCTTCCTCAAGGCTGCCATGCCCAATTTGATTAGTCCAGTCAATACGAAAGTTAAAATCCCCCATGATTATAGCTGTTCCCTTATTACAAGCCCCAACTATTTCCTGATTTATACTCTGGCCAACAGAGTTGCAACTGTTAGGAGGCCTATAGACTACGCCCACTAGTGACTTTTTCCCCTTATTATTCCTTATCTCCACCCAAACTGTTTCACTATCCTGATCCTTTGACCCAATATCATTTCTGTTTCGAACCCGTGCTTTACCTACCCTGGACTGTTTGATGGGATAGTGTAGAGGGAGCTTTAATCTGTATCTAACCTGTGCTGTATCTGCCCTGGGAGTATTTGATGGGACAGTGTAGAGGGAGCTTTACTCTGTATCTAACCCGTGCTGTACTTGCTCTGGGAGTGTTTGATGGGACAGTGTAGAGGGAGCTTAACTCTGTATCTATCCCGCACTGTACCTGCCCTGAGGGTGTTTGATGGGACAGTGTAAAAGGAGCTTTACTCTGTATCTAACCCGTGCTGTACCTGCCCTGGGAGTGTTTGATGGTACAGTGTAGAGGGAGCTTTACTCTGTATCTAACCCATGCCATACCTGCCCTGGGAGTGTTTGATGGGACAGCGTAGAGGGAACTTTACTCTGTATCTAACATGTGCTGTACCTGCTCTGGGAGTTTTTGATTGGAAAGTGTAGAGGGAACTTTACACTGTATCTAACCCGTGCTGTATCTGCCTGGGGAGTGTTTGATGGTACAGTGTAGAGCGAGCTTTACTCTATATCTATCCCATGCTGTACCTGGCCTGGGAGTGTTTGATGGGACTGTGTAGAGGCAGCTTTACCCTGTATCTAACCCGTGCTGTACCTGCCCTGTGAGTGATTGATGGTATAGTGTAGAGGGAGCTTTACTCTGTATCTAACCCGTGCTGTACCTGCCCTGGGAGTGTTTGACGGGACTGTGTAGAGGGAGCTTAACTCTATATCTAACCCACGCTGTACCTGCCCTGGGAGAGTTTGATGAGTCAGTGTAGTGGGTGCTTTACTCTGTATCTGACCTGTACTGTACCTGCCCTGGGAGTGGTTGGCAGGAATGCTTAGAGGGAGCTTTACTCTGTATCTTATCCACACTGTACATTCCCTAGGAATGTTTGACGAGACTGTGTAGAGGGAGCTTTACTCTGTATCTAACCCGTGCTGTACCTGCCCAGGGATTGTTTGACATGACTGTGTAGAGGGTGTTTTACTCTGTATCTAACCCATGCTGTACCTGCCCTGGGAGTGTTTGACCAGACATTGTAGAGGGAGCTTTACTCTGTATCTAACCCGTGCTGTACCTGCCCTGGGAGTGTTTGATGGGACAGTGTAGAGGGAGCTTTACTCTATATCTAACCCGTGCTGTACCTGCCCTGGGAGTGTTTGATGGTATAGTGTAGAGGGAGCTTTACTCTGTATCTAACCCGTGCTGTACCTGCCCTGGGAGTGTTTGATGGTATAGTGTAGGGGGAGCTTTACTCTGTATCTAACCCGCGCCGTTCCTCCCCTGGGAGTGTTTGATGGTTCAGTTTAGAGGGAGCTTTACTCTGTATCTAACCTGCGCTGTACCTACCCTGGGAGTGTTTGATGGGACAGTGCAGAGGGAGCATTACTCAGTATCTAACCTGCACTGTACCTACCCTGGGAGTGTTTGATGGGACGGTGAGAGGGATCTTTATTCTGTATCTAACCCGTGCTGTACCTGCCCTGGGAGTGTTTGACGGGACTGTGTAGACGGAGCTTTACTCTGTATCTAACCCCCGCTGTACCTGCCCTGGGAGTATTTGATGGGACAGTGTAGAGGGAGCTTCTCTATGTATCTATGGGCTGTTCCTGCCCTAGGAGTGTTTGATGGTGTAGAGTGCGCATTACTCTGTATCTAACCTGTCCTGTACCTGCCCTGAGTGTGTTTAATGAGGCAGTGTAGAGGGAGATTTACTCTATATCTAACCCACGCTGTACATGCCCTGGGAGTGTTTGATGGGACAGTGTAGAGGGAGCTTTACTCTATATCTAACTGTGATGTACCTGCCCTGGGAGTGTTTGGCGGGACAGTGTAGAGGGAGATTTACTCTGTATCTAACTCGTGCTGTACCTGCCCTGGGAGTGTTTGATGGGATGGAGAGAGGGAGCTTTACTCTATATTTAACCCATGCTGTACTTGCCCTGGAAGTGTTTGATGGGGCTGTGTAGAGGGAGCATTACTCTGTATCAACCCGCTTTACCTGCCCTGGGAGTGTTTGATGGGACAGTGTAGAGGGAGCTTTTCACTGTATCTATTCTGTCCTATACCTGCCCTGGGAGTGTTTGATGGGTCAGTGTAGAGGGAGCTTTACTCTGATAGCAGAATGATTATTGGATGCTGCTGTGTTCAGTTGTCTCAATTTCTTTATTATTAATACTGGCAAGCACATTTCAAAAATATATATCATTTTAGTAACAATTTAGATCAAAGTACACCTTAAATCAAACCAGTTAAACACAGAATGTAATTCTTTAAAAGATATTTAATGGTGAAGTATTACAGATATAAATATATCTAAAGTTAAATAAAACTGGAAACACTCTTCATAAAATAATTTTCGTTTAAAATTCAGGTTTGAAAATGCTATGAAATTGATATTGACGGGCGAATGACTCGGGCATTGGGTAGTGACATCAATTGCGCGTTCATTAAGATTTCCTCGACTCAGTAATTCAGGAAATTGCAAACATATTTATAAAGACTGTTTGACCATACTGACCAGAGGAAGACTTGACGAAGACATTTTGTTATTAATCTGTTCTGAGGATGTGGGTGGTGCTGGCATTTATTGCCCAATCCCAGCTGCCCTGAGAAAGTGCTGGTGTCGGCTTTCTCCTTGAACCGCTGCCGGCTGCGTGGTAAAGGTGCTCCCAGGATGGTGTCAGGGAGGGGATTCCGGGACACTGACCCAGCAGCAATGAGGGATCGTCACGGTGGGGCCAACAATCTGCAGCAGTAGGAATGATGATACGTGTCCAAGTCAGGATGATGGTCTTCCCATGATCTTGCTGCTCTTGTTCTCCTTGGTGGTGGAGATGATGGTGCTGGAAGGTGCTGTCAGAGTGAGCTGGGTGCATCCTGTCGATCTTACACACTGCAGGCCGCAGTGCGACGGTGAAAGGATGGGGTGGATACTGAGTCCCATAGCAAGGGATGTCAATCAAGTGATATCACTGCACATAGGACACAGGAAATTCTTCCTCCCGAGATTAGTATTTGTTCTCTGACTTGTTGGCAAAGTGCAAATTGAAATGATGTTTCCTCTCACATATTCCACCCCCTCCCCCCCCCCCCAGCATCACCCTCTGCTGGCCACGTCACATATTCCAGCCTCCCCCCCCGCCCCCCTCCCCTCAGCATCACCCTCTGCTGGCCACGTCACATATTCCCCGCCCCCCCCCCCAAAACCCAGCATCACCCTCTGCTGGCCACGTCACATATTCCCCGCCCCCCCCCAACCCAGCATCATCCTCTGCTAGCCACGTTCCATGTCTAGGCCAAGTTGGCAGATGGGTGGGTAACCTGTGCCCAGGTCCCTGACTGTTCCAGCAATGCTGTTAGGGAGGGAGTTCCAGGATTTTGACCCAATGCCGATGAAGGAACGGCCGATATATGTCCAAGTCGGGATGGTGTGTGACTTGGAGGGGAACTTGGAGGTAATTACATAGAATTTACAGCACAGGAACAGGCCATTCGGCCCAACGAGTCCACACGAGCCGCCTCCCACCCTACTTCATCTCACCCTATCAGCATATCCCTCTATTCCTTTCTCCCTCATGTGTTTATCCAGCTTCCCCTTAAATGCATCTAAGCTATTCACCTCAAGCACTCCCTGTGGTAGCGAGTTCCACATTCTAACCACTCTCTGTGATGGTATCCCCATGCACAACAGTGATTGGTTTTCCCATCTCTAAAAATGCAGCCTAAAGGTATCTTGAAATATAAGTTATCTATCCCGAATACAGCCTTTCCTAACTAAGCTGACAGATACTGAGAGATGTTCCCAGAAATACCCAAAAGGCGGGATACACGGGCTCTGTAAACACCGTCTTGAACCTGTGAATTAGACTCGTTGTGCTACCTATCCCATAAAAGTCCAGCGTCCCCTCAGGGTAGTCAAGGTAGAGTCCGATTCGTCGGTGCCTCCCTGACTGCACGGTGACCTCCTGTTTATTGTGAAGGGCCAAGCACTTGCTGTTGCTGTACAACAGGCACCAGGAGAGATTGTTCCTCCCGATCAGGCTGCACATGTTCGACCCTTTCCTTTTGATTCCTTTGTAGGTGAGCCCGATTCCTGCCCAGAGTCCGCTCATTTCCACCTCCCAGTAGCAGCGGCCCTCCGATACGCTCTCGGCGCACAACACTTGGGGGAAGTTGTTGAACCTCTCGGGGTGTTCGGGGTAAGGGACGCAGTCGGGGTCGACATCCGTCACCATGCAGTTGCTGTCCGACAGGAGGAGGTGCTTGTGTGCCGTGTTGGGGTCAAATGTCAACCGGAGGGCATCTGGAGACACAAGAGAAAATAATCAATGCACCATTCCTTATAGCAACAGATTGCTAGGGATGCTGAGGTGCTGCCCCGGGGGAGTGGCAGTGGGTCAGTGGAGCAGGAACCTGCTGTCCTCTCTGAGTGACAGCATTCCTGCTCCCACCACTGCCACGCCGCCATTGTCCTTGTTGCTGCCTGTCATCCAGCCAGCCCAGACTGCTGCCGCCCATGCTGAGGAGGTGCAGTCTACAGCCGGCCCTTCCAGGCCCAGAGCTGGTCCAGGGCGTCCTGCAAGGCCATCTGAAATCTCCCGCACGGACACTCAGCAGCCTTCCACCAGCCCTGCTACAGCCACTGGGCCAACACTTCACAGGAGCACGAGAGTAGGAAAAGGCACAGTATCGACAGGCACTAAGGGATTGCACGAGGGTGAATAGTTAATATTTTTGGTGTAAATATGTGTCCACTTCTTTTTGATAAACATATTACTTCACTTACCATTCTTTTGTGGTGTCTCTCATTTCAGCTTTGTGCTGTGATATGGCCTGCGAGAGGGGTGGAATGATGGGGAGGTGGTGAGCAACGGGGATCTGGGCTTTAAGTCATCCTAGTGGGAGGTCTGTTTGGAGGAGGTGGCAGAGTTCTGTGACCACCTCCTTGGTGAAGCGGAGCCATCTAAAACACTGCTCCTCGCTTCATTGAAGATAGGAGAAGTGCTCTCGGAATACCCTCAGAGGGTGAGAGCCCTGATGTCCCTCCTCATCTCGCTGCGCACATGTTCCCATCATTCTCGCTGCCTACACTCCCTCAGCCATAGATCCTGGAAGGCAAGGTGGCGCCACTACAGTCCCCGTTAATGTTACCAAGTGTAGCAGTTTGAATCTTTGAAGGATAAATGTAGCTGCTTTTTAGTTGCCATATGACTCCTAATACAAAAGAACTTTAAATTACTGAATGAAACTGTTGCAGTGGGTGAAACTAACAAAATACCACTGAAACTGCACTAACCTGACAGCTGCGAGTGATTTCTGATGATCTTTTTAAATAACATCCCTGGAGCCGGCTTCCTGATGCTGCACACCAGCTCTCCCTTTTGGTGTTTACTCCAGGCGGTGAATTAAGTGGCAAGAATCAATTTTGCAAATCGGGTGGTCAGTGAGCGTTACACACTCACTGATGTCACAATCTACCTGGCTCTCTCTCTCTCCCCTGCTCTCTCTCTCTCTCTCTCCCCACTCTCTCTCTCTCTCCCCCGCTCTCTCTCTCTCTCTCCCCCACTCTCTCTCTCTCGCCCGCTCTCTCTCTCTCGCCCGTTCTCTCTCTCTCGCCCGTTCTCTCTCTCTCGCCCGCTCTCTCTCTCCCCCGCTCTCTCTCTCTCCCCCCGCTCTCTCTCTCTCTCTCTCTCTCTTTCTCCCCGCTCTCTCTCTCCCCCGCTCTCTCTCTCCCCGCTCTCTCTCTCTCTCTCTCCCCTGCTCTCTCTCTCTCCCCGCTCTCTCTCTCTCTCTCCCCCGCTCTTTCTCCCCACTCTCTCTCTCTCCCCTGCTCTCTCTCTCTCTCTCTCCCCCGCTCTCTCTCTCCCCGCTCTCTCTCTCTCTCTCTCTCCCCTGCTCTCTCTCTCTCTCCCCCGCTCTCTCTCTCTCCCCTGCTCTCTCTCTCTCTCCCCTGCTCTCTCTCTCTCTCCCCCGCTCTCTCTCTTAGCATGAAAGAGATATCTGGGATTGGAGGCAGCTTTAGTGATGGTGGAGATGTTGGGGTTTCCTTTGAGATCAGGAGATTTAGTGAAGGCAAGAATGTCAATAGATAGTGAGGGAAGATTTCATACGGTTTCTAGTAAGGACAGGGCTGCTTCCTGCTATATGTACGATGTAACCAGCACATAGAAACCTGTGGAGATACATAAGTGTCTACAGTAAATGTTGGCAGGTCGATCAATTGCAGGAGGCATCATGACTGCTCCCGTTCCTCTTCTCCCCATCGTGTCTGCATGAGCACCTTCCAGCAGGGGGCGACACTGAGCACCTCCCAGCAGGGGAGACACTGAGCATCTCCCAGCATGGGGAGCCACTGAGCATCTTCCAGCAGAGGGAGACACTGAGCATCTCCCAGCAGGGGGCGACACTGAGCACCTTCCAGCAGGGGGAGACACTGAGCACCTCCCAGCAGGGGGAGACACTGAGCACCTTCCAGCAGGGGGAGACACTGAGCACCTTCCAGCAGGGGGAGACACTGAGCACCTTCCAGCAGGGGGAGACACTGAGCACCTTCCAGCAGGGGCCGACACTGAGCACCTTCCAGCAGGAGGAGTCACTGAGCGCCTTCCAGCAGGGGGCGACACTGAGCACCTCCCAGCAGGGGGAGACACTGAGCACCTCCCAGCAGGGGGCGACACTGAGTACCTTCCAGCAGGGGCGACACTGGATAGCATCAGGAGTGGAAGCCCTTTCTCCGCTGACAGGCCCAGAGACACTGAGGCAAACTGTAGCACCCTAATTGCAGCACCAACTCAGACCAGCTAACTCTACACAGACAAGAGATCAAACCAGGGACCTTGCTGCTCTCCGTGGTTGAGTTCCAGTGTGATTATTTCCCAACATACACCAGCTACTCAGATGTGCAGTAATAAGAGACACAAACGTACAATGTAAATAATCCGCTCTCTTCTTGCAGTTGGAGTCCAACTTTGTTTCCACAGGGCATATAACTGGTGGGCTAGAGGAGATCGACACTTCAGTATCTGTGTGCAGGACAGAAATCAAATTCAAAATACATTCACTTGTTTCTTTGCCTGCTTTATGACATTTTGGGTGGTTATTGAAGCTGATATAGGGCAATTGAACATTGTCCCATCAAACACTCCCAGGGCAGGTACAGCACGGGTTAGATACAGAGTAACGCTCCCTCTACACTGTCCCATCAAACACTCCCAGGGCAGGTATAGCACGGGTTAGATACAGAGTAAAGCTCCCTCTACACTGTCCCATCAAACACTCCCAGGCAGGTACAGCACGGGTTAGATACAGAGTAAAGCTCCCTCTACATTGTCCCATCAAACACTCCCAGGGCAGGTACAGCACGGGTTAGATACAGAGGTAGAAAATGCTGGAAATAAAAGAGTAGCAATTTTATTTTCAGAAGCTTTGTCTTGCTGTCTGATGAGGTTTAATATAATGAGATTATAAGAGATATTCTGTTTCTCGGTCAGAATTCCAGTACTTGTGGTTTTCTTTCACTCTTTCGATCGAGAGTAAAACTCCAATAGATGAGCTCGCCAGCCAGATTGAGTACCAGACCCCAGAGTGCGCCACTGTGAGATTTTTCATTGCCCACTCAGAGCGAGATTGCCAGTTTAATCGCAGTTTAGCGTCCATTGGAAACCGTGCTGATTTCACGGAGAACCTTCACAACCAGCCGAGAGTGGGGAGCCTTTCAACACATCAGTCAGTCTTGGGTTGGAGCACAGGTCCTGGAGGTGAAGGGACATCGTGCTATCCCACTCAGTGTTTCTATCAAAGGTGCGCCTATGTGGACAGGGCTTGGTTTGGTTGTGAAACCGTCCACAGTGGAATATCCTGCCGCCGCCCATTCTCATGGGTCGAAAATTATGAAAGAAAAGAGGGAATGAACCAATTTCTAAAACACCTTTCATGACCCCGGGACGTCCCAAGGCGCTTTACAACCAATGAATTACTTTTGAAGTGTAGTCACTGTTGTAATGTGGGAAACGCAGCAGCCAATTTCTGCATAGCAAGCTCCCACAAACAGCAATGTGATAATGACCAGATAATCTGTTTTAGCGATGTTGGTTGAGGGATAAATATTGGCCAGGACACCGGCAACATGACACAGTACAGGCGGGCAGCCTGCTCCTGTGAATTCATACCCCATCAAGTGTCACCCCCCTTTAGAGGAGGAGGAAATTTGGGGGTGGGAGGAGGGAGGTGAAGACTGTCTGATGAGGTTATTGGAAAAATGACCAATTTGAAACATAACTGATGATACAACGAAGCATGATGATTCATAATCAACGGTATTTAGGGATCCTAAGGAAGTGAGACTGGGCATTCAGGCACTGCTAAGGTCACCTTGCTTACATCTCTCTCAAGTGGCACGATCCGCTGAATATTTTGTCATCCCATTTTTCTCCGGTAACTTTTGTCAGCCTACCATGACCGAGCAGCCTGGCCCCAGACCACTGGCAGTGCCAACTTTGGCCACTGAGAAGTGTGAATAATCTCTCAGGCAGGACATCCTCGGCCTATTTCCCTGTCCCCCCTCACCCCCCTCCACTCACTGGCCTCCATCTCTCCCACAGCGTCTGCCAAGCAGGTACCAAGTGGGGAATGGGAATGGGACCCACCTTCTCCCACACTAGTAGACTCACTGCCACCCCTCTGCCCAATTGGTTGTAACATGAACATGAACGGCTGCAGGGCATTCTGAAGGGGGAGGGCGAACAGTCAGAGGTCGTGGTTCACATTGGTACCAACGACATGGGTAGAAAGAGGGATGAGGTCCTGCAACAAGAATTTAGGGAGCTAGGTAGCAGATTAAAAAGCAGGACCTCAAAGGTTGTAATCTCTGGATTACTCCCGGTGCCATGTGCTAGTGAGTATAGGAATAGGAGGATAGAGCAGATGAATGCGTGGCTAAAGAGTTGGTGCAGGAGGGAGGGCTTTAGTTTCCTGGATCACTGGGTCTGTTTCTGGGGAAGGTGGGACCTGTACAAGTCGGACGGGTTGCACCTGAACCGAAACGGGACCAACACCTTGCGGGGAGGTTTGCTAATACTGTTGGGGGGGGGTTTAAACTAACTTGGCAGGGGGATGGGATACGGAGTGGAGCTATAGTAGGGGGTGATGCACAGCCAAATATAGAGGAAAAGACAAGTCAGCCTGGAAGGCAGAGCAAATATGTATTGGCACAAGGGAGTATGGCAAGGCTGGATGGCATTTATTTTAATGCAAGGAGTCTTGCGAGTGAGGCAGATGAATTGAAGGTGTTGATGAACACATGGGAGTATGATATTGTTGCTATCACAGAGACATGGTTGAGGGAGGGGCAGGACTGGCAGCTCAATATTCCGGGATATAGAATCTTCAGGCGAGACGGGGGGTGGGGGGGTGTAAAAGAGGAAGGGGTGTCGCAATATTAATCAAGGAGTCAAGTACTGCTGTAAGGAGGGATGATATCTTAGCAGGTTCCTCTAATGAGGCCATATGGGTAGAACTTAAAAACAAAAAGGGGGCAAGCACTTTGCTGGGAGTGTACTATAGGCCCCCAAACAGTCAGGGGGAGATAGAGGAACAGATATGTAGGCAAATCTCAGAGAAGTGTAGAAATAATAGCGTAATAATAGTAGGGGATTTCAACTTCCCCAATATTAACTGGGATAGTCAGAGTGTGAAAGGTTTAGAGGGTGCAGAGTTCTTAAAGTGCATCCAGGAGAGCTTTTTGAGCCAGCATGTAGAAAGTCCTACAAGAGAGGGGGCGGTACTGGACCTAACTCTAGGGAATGTAGCCGGGCAAGTGGTAGATGTGTCAGTAGGAGAGCATTTTGGTGACAGTGACCATAATTCGGTGAGATGTAAGGTAGTCATGGAAAAGGACAAAGATGGACCGTAAATAAAGCTTCTAAATTGGAAGAAGGCCGATTTTAATATGATAAGGCAGGATCTGGCCAAAATTGACTGGGATCAGCTACTTGTAGGAAAATCCACATCAGAGCAATGGGAGACTTTCAGAAAGGAAATAGAGAGAGTACAACGCCAACATGTTCCCGTAAGGTCAAAGGTGGGACCAACAAGCCCAGGGAACCCTGGATGTCAAGAATGGATTAGGAAAAAACGAGAGGCTTTTGGCAGATACAAAGGACTAAAAACAGTGGAAGCCCTAGAGGAGTATAGAAAGTGCAGGGGGGTACTTAAAAAAGAAATTAGGAGAGCGAAGAGGAGGCCTGAGAAAACACTGGCGGGCAAAATAAAGGAAAATCCCAAGGTGTTTTATAAGTATATTAAGGGCAAGAGGATAACCAGGGAAAGAGTAGGGCCCATTAGGGACCAAAGTGGCAATCTGTGTGTAGAGCTGGAAGATGTAGGTGAGGTTTTAAATAAATATTTTGCATCTGTGTTCACTATGGAGAAGGGTGATGTAGGCATAGAAATCAGGCAGGGGGATTGTGATATACTTGAACAAATTAGTATTGAGAGGGAGGAGGTACTAGCGGTTTTAGCGGGCTTAAAAGTGGATAAATCCCCAGGGCCTGACGGGATGTATCCCAGGCTGCTGTGTGAGGCAAAGGAGGAGATTGCAGGGGCTCTGACACAAATTTTCAGAACCTCTCTGGCCACAGAGGAGGTGCCAGAGGACTGGAGAACAGCTAACGTAGTACCATTGTTCAAGAGGGTAGTAGGGATAAACCAGGGAATTACAGGCCAGTGAGCCTAACATCAGTGGTAGGGAAATTATTGGAAAAAATTCTGAGGGACAGAATTAGTCTCCACTTAGAGAGGCAGGGATTAATCAGGGATAGTCAGCATGGCTTTGTCAGGGGGAGATCATGTCTGACCAATTTGATTGAATTTTTTGAGGGGGTGACTAAGTGTGTGGATGAGGGTAGTGCAGTTGATGTAGTCTACATGAACTTCAGTAAGGCTTTTGACAAAGTCCCACATGGGAGACTGGTCAAGAAGGTAAGAGCCCATGGGATCCAGGGCAATTTGGCACATTGGATCCAAAATTGGCTCAGTTGCAGGAGGCAGAGGGTGATGGTCGAAGGTTGTTTTTGTGACTGGAAGCCTGTGTCCAGTGGTGCACCGCAGGGATCGGTGCTGGGTCCTTTGCTGTTTGTAGTGTACATTAATGATTTAGATATGAATGTAGGAGGTATGATCAGTAAGTTCGCAAATGACACGAAAATTGGTGGGGTGGTAAATAGCGAGGAGGGTAGCCTCAGTCTGCAGGACGATATAGATGGGATGGTTAGATGGGCAGAACAGTGGCAAATGGAACTTAACCCTGAAAAGTGTGAGGTGATACATTTTGGGAGGACTAACAAGGCAAGGGAATACACAATGAATGGTAGGACCCTAGGAAGGACAGAGGATCAGAGGGACCTTGGTGTGCATGTATATAGATCCCTGAAGGCAGCAGGACAGGTAGATAAGGTGGTTAAAAAGGCATATGGGATACTTGCCTTTATTCGCCGAGGCATAGAATATAAGAGCAGGGAGGTTATGATGGAGCTGTACAAAACGCTAGTTAGGCCACAGCTGGAATACTGTGTGCAGTTCTGGTCACCTCACTATAGGAAGGATGTGATTGCATTGGAGAGGGTGCAGAGGAGGTTCACCAGGATGTTACCTGGGCTGGAGCGCTTCAGCTATGAAGAGAGACTGGACAGGCTGGGGTTGTTTTCCTTAGAGCAGAGAAGGCTGAGGGGGGACCTGATTGAGGTGTACAAAATTATGAGGGGCATAGATAGGGTAGATAGAAAGGAACTTTTCCCCTTAGTAGAGGGGTCAGTAACCAGGAGGCATAGTTTCAAGGTAAGGGGCAGGAGGTTTAGAGGGGATTTGAGGAAAAACTTTTTCACCCAGAGGGTGGTTGGAATCTGGAACTCACTGCCTGAAAGGGTGGTAGAGGCAGGAACCCTCACAACATTCAAGAAGCATTTAGATGAGCACTTGAAACGCCATAGCATACAAGGCTACGGACCAAGTGCTGGAAAATGAGATTAGAATAGACAGGGCTTGATGGCCAGCGCGGACACGATGGGCCGAAGGGCCTCTTTCTGTGCTGTATAACACTATGACCTTTGACTCTATGAAGCTACTGACCTTTGGAAGCTTTTGCCTCCAGATGTGGATCGAAGCAGCTATGCAGTTGCTCCGAGATATGATTGGACAGTTCAGTCATGGCGCTTTCCATGGCAGAAAATTTGACATCAACCTCACAATGCGGGAAAGGGAGAGCCTCCACAGGTCTGTTTAACGTCCGATGTTCCTGAAACATTAAAGTTATTGCATTAATTTTAAAGGAATCATGAGGTAAAAATATTCAACATACCTGTAATTTATGTTAATATGTGCAAATTCACCCAGAGGAAGCAAACTAATAGAAAGAAAAGTAAGAATTTAGTATAGTGCGTCATCCCGGCCCAAAGTTCTTTGCGTACAATGAATTATATTTGAAATACCGCATCTATTCTGTAGGCAACACGGCAGCCAGTCTCCTCACCACAAGATCCCACAGCCAGCAATGAGATCAATGACCAGTTAATGTGTTTATTGGTGGTGTTGGTTGAGGGAGGAATGTTGGCCAGGACACTGCTCTTCATCAAACTTTTATTTGTTCATGGGATGTGGGCGTCGCTGGCAAGGCCATCCCTAGTTGCCCTCGAGAAGGTGGTGGTGAGCCACCTTCTTGAACCACTGCAGTCCGTGTGGTGAAGGTGATCCCACAGTGCTGTTAGGTAGGGAGTTCCAGGATTTTGACCCAGCGACAATGAAGGAACGTCGATATCTTTCCAAGTCGGGATGATGTGTGACTTGGAGGGGAACTTGGAGGTGGTGGTGTTTCCATGCGCCTGCTGCCCTTGTCCTTCTAGGTGGAAGAGGTCGCGGATTTGGGAGGTGCTGCCGAAGAAGCCTTGGCGAGTTGCTGCAGTGCATCTTGTAGATGGTACACACTGCAGACACGGTACGCCAGTGGTGGAGGGAGTGAATGTTTAAGGTGGTGGATGGGGTACCAATCAAGAAGGTTGCTTTGTCCTATACGGTGTTGAGCTTCTTGAGTGTTGTTGGAGCTGAACTCATCCAGGCAAGTGGAGAGTATTCCATCACACTCCTTACTTGTGCCTTGTGACGGTGGAAAGGCTTTGGGGAGCCAGGAGGTGAGTCACTCGCCGCAGAATACCCAGCGTCTGACCTGCTCTTGTTGCCACAGTATTTATGTGGCTGGTCCAGTTAAGTTTCTGGTCAATGGTGACCCCCAGGATATTGATGGTGGGGGATTCGGCGATGGTAATGCCGTTGAGTGTCAAGGGGCGGTGGTTAGATGCTCGCTTGTTGGAGATAGTCATTGCCTGGCACTTGTGTGGCGCGAGTGTTACCTGCCACTTATCAGCCCAAGTCTGAATGTCATCCAGGTCTTGCTGTATGCAGGCATGGACTGCTTCAGTTGTGAATGGCACTGAACACTGTGCAGTCATCAGCAAACATCCTCACTTCTGACCTTATGATGGAGGGAAGGTCATGGATGAAGCAGCTGAAGATGGTTGGGCCTAGGACACTGCCCTGAGGAACTCCTGCAGTGATGTCCTGTGGCTGTGATAATTGACCTTCAATCACCACAACCATCTTCCTTTGTGCTAGGTATGACTCCAGCCAGTGGAGTGTTTTCTCCCTGATTCCCATTGACTTCAGTTTTACTAGGGCTCCTTGATGCCACACTTGGTCAAATGCTGCCTTGATGTCAAGGGCAGTCACTCTCACCTCACCTCTGGAATTCAGCTCTTTTATCCATGTTTGGACCAAGGCTGTAATGAGGTCAGGAGCCGAGTGGTCTTGGCGGTACCCAAACTGGGCATCAGTGAGCAGGTTATTGGTGAGTATCCCAGGCTGCTGTGTGAGGCAAAGGAGGAGATTGCGGGGGCTCTAACACATATATTCAGGACCTCTCTGGCCACAGGGGATGTGCCAGAGGACTGGAGAACCGCTAATGTAGTACCATTATTCAAGAAGGGTAGTAGGGAAAAACCGGGGAACTACAGGCCAGTGAGCCTAACATCAGTGGTAGGAAAATTATTGGAAAAAATCCTGAGGGACAAAATTTGTCTCCACTTGGAGAGGCAAGGATTAATCAGGGATAGTCAACATGGCTTTGTCAAGGGAAGATCATGTCTGACTAATTTGATTGAATTTTTTGAGGGGGTGACTAGGTGTGTGGATGAGGGTAACGCAGTGGATGTGGTATACATGGATTTCAGTAAGGCCTTCGATAAAGTCCCGCACAGGAGACTGGTCAAGAAGGTAAGAGCCCATGGAATCCAGGGTGCCTTGGCACATTGGATACAAAACTGGCTTAGTGGCAGAAGGCAGAGGGTGATGGTCGAAGGGTGTTTTTATGACTGGAAGCCTGTGGCCAGTGGGGTACCACAGGGATCGGTGCTGGGTCCCTTGCTGTTTGTGGTCTACATTAATGACTTGGATATGAATGTAAAGGGTATGATCAGTAAGTTCGCGGATGATACAAAAATTGGTAGGGTGGTAAATAGCGAGGAGGGTAGCCTCAGTCTGCAGGACGATATAGATGGGTTGGTCAGATGGGCGGAACAGTGGCAAATGGAATTTAACCCGGAAAAGTGCGAGGTGATGCACTTTGGGGGGACTAACAAGGCAAAGGAATACACAATGAATGGAAAGACCCTAGGCAAGACGGAGGGTCAGAGGGATCTGGGTGTGCAAGTACACAGATCCCTGAAGGCGGCGGAACAGGTGGATAAGGTGGTAAAAAAGGCATATGGGATACTTGCCTTCATTAGCCGAGGCATTGAATATAAGAGCAAGGAGGTTATGATGGAGCTGTATAAAACACTGGTTAGGCCACAGCTGGAATATTGTGTGCAGTTCTGGTCGCCACACTACAGGAAGGATGTGATCGCGTTAGAGAGGGTGCAGAGGAGGTTCACCCGGATGTTACCAGGGCTGGAGCGCTTCAGCTATGAAGAGAGACTGGGCAGGTTGGGTTTGTTTTCCTTGGAGCTGAGGAGGCTGAGGGGGGACATGATTGAGGTGTACAAAATTATGAGGGGCATAGATAGGATGGATGCTGAGGAGCTTTTTCCCTTAGTAGAGGGGTCAATAACTAGGGGGCATAGATTCAAGGTAAAGGGCGGGAGGTTTAGAGGGGATTTGAGAAAGAACTTTTTCACCCAGAGGGTGGTTGGAGTCTGGAACTCACTGCCTGAAAGGGTTGTGGAGGCAGAAACCCTCACAACATTTAAGAAGCATTTGGATGTGCACTTGAAATGCCATAGCATACAAGGCTACGGGCCAAATGCTGGAATATGGGATTAGATTAGACAGGGCTTGATGGCCGGCGCGGACACGATGGGCCGAAGGGCCTCTATCCGTGCTGTATTACTCTATGACTCTATAAGTGCCACTTGATAGCACTGTCGACGACACTTTCCATCACTTTGCTGATGATTGAGAGTAGACTGATGGGGCAGTAATTGGCCGGGTTAGATTTGTCCTGCTTTTTGTGGACAGGACATACCTGGGCAGTTTTCCACATTGTCGGATAGATGCCAGAGTTATAGCTGTACTGGAACAGCTTGGCTAGAGGTGCAGCCAGTTCTGGAGCACAAGTCTTCAACACGACAGCCGGGATGTTGTCGGGGCCCACAGCCTTTGCTGTATCCAGTGCGCTCAGCCGTTTCTTGATATCACGTGGAGTGAATCGAATTGGCTGAAGACTGGCTTCCTAACTTTACTCCTGACAGGCCTGGTTCTAATTTTTAGACAATGTCCCCTAGTCCTAGATTCCCCAACCAGCGGAAATAGTTTCGCTCTGTCTACCCTATCAGCGGAGCTGGGTTTGAGCCTGGGCCTGTCCCTGGGCCTGCAGTAGGTGCAATAATGGAAGTGAGGCACAGAGGGTCATTCCTGACCTCCTGCTTCATTTCCCTGGGACTTCGCTCGCTGGGTGCCCCAGTACAATGGGGGTCAGTGAAATTTAAGGTGCGCAGCGCAATAGGCAATTTATGTGCAGTTTTGCAAATGATGGAGGAAGTGTAGGAAAGAAATTGTTTCTGAAAACATTAGCAGAACTCAAGGCTGATAAGACAACAAACCAATCAGAAGCAACCTAGGCTGTTGAAGGAAGACAGAGGAAAGACAGCAGAGAGGCTTTATGACAATTTTTCAATCCATCTTAGATATCCAAATTGTGCCGGGGACTGGACTTCAGCCAATGTAACAGTCAGTGTAAGAGGGTAGAGGAGGATGAACAGGGGGAAATTTTGAGATTCATTTCTACTTAATCTGGCTGGGATTTTTGATTTAATTTCTATTATGCTACTGATATATTGGGACGAAATTGGAGAGCTCTTTCAAAGACCCGGCAGAGGCATGACAGGCCGAATGGCCTCCTTCTGTGCTGTAAGGTTCTAAGAGTCCATGATAAAGTCAGGTTCACATTACAAAGGGTTAACTCCCAGGGGCACAATGTTAATTAGGACAGTTAGTCAGAACACCAGAAGGAGCAGTCATTAAATGTGTGTAAACCCACCTACCACATCGGTTTTTGAGATAAAAGGGAAGTCATCCAGCACATCCTAGAGCTGTTTGTACCTTTCATGCGTGAATGCTTTTATTCAATACATTCAGCAGGGGGCTTAGCTAAACAGGCAATGTCATCACTGTGGGCCTCCTGCCAAGGAAGAGTTTCTCATTCAAGTTGACAGCTTTGATTGGAGGCTTGATGAGCCAGTCCTCGCCACAGAGAGCTGAGGGGTCAGACACAGCCTTTGACTCTCCGTTTAGCCTTGGAGTTCAGTCTAGGGTGTTTTTGAGTCTGGAACAGTCGTAGTGAGACAGAGATGTCTCACTTTATAAGGTTTACTCCAAATAGAGCAGGGACTGCTAAACTGTGTGAATTTACTTGTAACGGGCTGGACTGGGTATTTTACTTTGTTCTCGGTATATAGAGTTGATTTGAACTTGGGCACAGGGAGTACAATCTCAAAGCTTGCTGAAGACATAAAGGCAAGGGATTGGCAAAAAACGAAAGGACTGTCAAATATTTCAAGAAGTCATGGACAGGTTAGTGGAATAGGCAGACAGGTGGCAGATACAGTTTAATGTGAAAAAGTGTGAGGTTGTACATTTTGTGAAGAAAAACAAGGAATGAGAGCATACACCCAATAGAAAGATGTTGAAGGGTGTGGATGATGAGGGAGGCTCAGGGGGTTCAAATCCATAATTCCCTGAAAGTTTGAGTGCAGGAAGATAAGGCCATAAAATGGCCAACAGCATTTTGGATTTTATAAGTATGGGCACAGAGTATCAGAGTAAAGATGTCATGATAAGTTTGTATGAAACACTGATTAGGCCACAGTTAGAGTACTGTGTGCAGTTTTGGATACCTCATTATAGAACGCTCATTTAAAAGGCCCTGATTTTAACTCCAGGTGGATTCTCCGCTCAGGCCTGAGTTAAAATTATAGTCGGGTCTCAATGATGTAATTTGGCCACAACACGCATATGTAAAGAAGTATCTTGTTGGCTCCAGGCGCATGTCCTTGCTGCCTGCTCAGGGGAGCAGGGTTAAAATTGCAGATGTTGCGATCATGGCGGCTTTCGGACAGGTAAGAGCCAGGGAGATTTTAACTGCTCACCCGCCAGGTTTCTGCTGAGCAAGTACTGTTAAAATCACCCACTGTCTGCAGGCTGTGGATTCACCAAGATGATACCAGGAATGGGGAAACTAGGGTTATGAAGAGAGACCTGATCATTCCATTGGAGCAGAGAAGGCTGAGGAGATTTAATAGAGGTTTTTAAAATTATGAAGGGTTTTGAAAGGGTAAGTGGGAAAGACAATATCCTCTGGTTGGGGGGTCAGTGACGAGGGATCAACAAGTTAAAATTGCCCTGAGAGAGAATACAGAGGTTAGGAGAAATTTCTTTACACAGAGGGTTGATGGAGCATGAAATGCTTTGTCACAGGGAGTGGTTCAGGCATCTTTAACAGAAAATTGGATAAATATTTGAAGCAGAGGAAGATATATGGCTAAGGAGAGAGACAGAGAGCGGGGCAGCGGGACCAGTTTTGGATTGCTCTAGCAAAGAGCCGGCACAGACACGGTGGGCTGTGTGGGCTGTAGACGTCTATGGCTCGGCGGTTATCTAGGTTAGATGTAGCACCAGTTAGCCAAAGAGTTACGGTCCCTTCACATTGCCGAATCAAACACTTGCAGCTCGGGTAGCGCACAATCAGACGCAGAGCAAAGCTCCCTCTACCCTGCCCCAAGAATGTCTTTCAGCCCCAACTTCAGAATTTTGCTCACCTGTTGGCCTCTCCCAATACCACCTTCTCCCAACCCAGTGCCAGCCTCCATGTTGCCACCACCGCCATTGCTACACGTCCCATATTTCTGCCCCACTCGAATGAAACCAGTGCTTCTGCGCTAAATCAATCAGCCAAGCACTACCAGAGCCTTGGCTCAATCAGCCTGCTCCTCTGCTCTCTGGTCTTTGTTAAGTTGGGTGTATCCCTTTGGGAAGAAAGTGTGCACTTCATATTGGACAACCAGACACTCGACCTAAGTGGATTTCCCAATAGCTCGGTGTTGGAGACTCATAGAATCATAGAAAGTTACAGCACGGAAGGAGGCCATTTCGGCCCATCGTGTCCGCGCCGGCCAACAAAGAGCTATCCAGCCTAATCCCACTTCCCAGCTCTTGGTCCGTAGCCCTGCAGGTTACAGCATCCCAAGTGCACATCCAAGTACTTTGTAAATGTGGTGCAGGTTCCTGCCTCTACCACCCTTTCAGGCAGTGAGTTCCAGACCCCCACAACCCTCTGGGTGAAGAAATTTCCCCTCAAATCCCCTCTAAACCTTCCACCAATTACTTTAAATCTGTGCCCCCTGGTTTTTGACCCCTCTGCTAAGGGAAATAGGTCCTTTCTATCCACTTTATCTATGCCCCTCATAATTTTATACACCTCAATAAGGTCTCCCCTCAGCCTCCTCTGTTCCAAGGAAAACAGACCCAGCCTATCCAGTCTTTCCTCATAGCTAAGATTCTCTACTCCCGGCAACATCCTTGTAAATCTCCTCTGTACCCTCTCTAGTGCAATCGCATCTTTCCTGTAATGTGGCGACCAGAACTGCACGCAGTACGCTAGCTGAGGCCTAACTAGTGTTTGATACAGTTACTGTTTATTTTAATTCATTCCCGGGATGAGGGCATTGCTGGCAATGCAGGCATTAATTGCCCATCCCTAGTAGCCCTGAAAAGGATCTTCTTCTACAGACAGAGAGCCTTTCCAGACCACTTCAGATGGCAGTTAAAGGTCAACCGCATTGGTGTGGGACGGGAGTCGCACATAAACTTGGTGACGGCAGACATTGGGCGCCGCTCGCTCCGACTGGCCGAGGGGCTTTACCTGTATGACAAGCAGACAGTCATCACTCTTCAGGGCCGCCTCCAGCTGCAGTTTGCTCTCCTGCAGCCCGGCGAGGCTGCGCTGCAGTTGCCTCATGGAGTCCTCCGCCCGGCTCACCACGGCTTCCAACTCACCATCGAGAAATCCCAACACCTCCCTCTGGGCCTTTTCGATGGCTTTCGCCAGTTCGGCGCACTTGCTCTTGGCGTTGCATTTTACCTGTAACACTGTACCCTAAAAAAAAAACACCACAGACACATGGCTCAGCGTGTTAATGGCAGCTCCGTCACCGTGCAGCTTAAACCGGGCAGCGTCCCTTACCTTAACGGAGGCGACCTTTTGCTGCAACTTTGCAATCTCGCCTGTCGTCTCCTGCACCTGTTTGTCCACTTCAGCATGCCGCTCATGGAGATCTTTCTGAAACATCAGAGCATTCAACATTTAGCTCAGCGACACGGGTTGTGCAATGGATTGAGTGGCTGCGTATGTCAACATTTATCATATCGGCCCAGAAATTCAGGTCGGGGGCTTCCCGCGGGTGCAAGCCCCCGACCTGCACTTACCTAGCGCGCCGGCCGTTGAGCTGTGGGCCCGCGTGGGATTCCGATCCTGGGCCTCCTCCAACTGCCGGCGCGCAGTGCTTGCGTATCCCAGGGGCGCAGTTAGTTCGAAGCGTCCCCTGGGATCACGTGGGCCATGGAGAGCCAATGGTAGCAGGGAAATGCTCATTCATAAAATTGACAGGAAGAGCTGTCAAAATTATAAATACTTTAAGCCCCAAAACATAACTAAAACATCAAATAATTTTTTTTTTAATCACATTTTTAAAATAACTAAATTACATAAAATAACTTTTAAACAATAATTTAAATTTTTGAAAAAATTAATTACATTGTCTAACGGGGCTAAAAATAAACTTACCTTTCTTTAAAGTATTTAAAAATAATAAACCTGTGGAAAAAATGTTTTAATTTTAATTAATTCACCACTTACCTTGTTAAAAGCAGGCCTTGCGCCTGCTTTTTAAAAGTGTAACTGCTGGAGACTTACCCTCCCGGAGAAACCTGTAAAAAAAACGGAAGTTCCAGGTGCACGCGCTGCCTCTCCGGCGCACGCGTTCGATCTCTGAACCCCTTCCTTTAAGGGAACGGAAGTTCCGGTTTCCCGTGCATGCGCAGTGCATGCACGAAACCGGCACTTTCGTTGGGCCTACGGGTGAGTATCCAGCACGTACTCACCCGTGGAGACCCGAATTTCTGGGCCGATATCATCTCTTGCTCATTCGGTTCCGCTGGCCTCAATACTGTGGAACTCGCTACCTCCTCCCTCAGTCTTTCCTTACATAGGAGCACAACAACGTACAAGGCTGGAAGACGTCACTGAGGACCATCTGGCCAATCCAAAAGTCCAAACCAATACCATCGCGCTGCTCTCCCTGGGTTCTGAGGTGTACCAGGGGCACTGGATTACAAGTTGGGACAAATTATACTGACCATGGTGTGGCCAGTTCGGGAGTATGGGGGTGTGGACCCTTTTTCAGAAAGGGATTTGATATAAGATTGTACAATAATATCACCAACATTAATTACCACCTTTACATCTTTCAATTTAAAAATGACTTAATTAATTAAAATCCACCCACTAATTAATGTGACCAACACAAAGCGAACTAATCAAAATGCTGAAAAAAACGTGAATTGTTTCCCAAACCTTTAGCAAGTAGCCAAATCCTTTTCCATCACTTCCACCTCCATAACATCGTCCGACTCCACCCTTGCCTCAGCCCCTCTGCTGCTGAAACCCTCATCCATGCCTTTGTCACCTCCAGACTCGACTATTCCAACGCTCTCCTGGCCGACCACCCATATTCCACCCTCCGTAAACTTCTGCTCATCCAAACCTCTGCTGCCCCGTGTCCTACCTCGCACCAAGTCCCGTTCACCCATCACCCCTCTGCTCGCTGACCTACATTGGCTCCTGGTCCGGCAGCACCTCCAATTTAAAATTCTCAACCTCGTGTTTAAATCTCTTCATAGCCTTGCCCCTCCCTATCACCTATCTGTAGTCGTCTCAAGCCCTACAATCCCCTCAGAACTCTCTGTTCCTCCGACTCTGGCCTCTTCCCCCCTCCCTTCACTCCTCCATTGTGGCCGTGCCTTTAACTGTCTAGATCCAATGCGCTGGAGCCCCCTTTCCCCCACTAAACCTCTTTGCCTCTGCACCTCTCTCTCCTCCTTTAAGAACCTCCATAAAAACAAACTCTCCAACCAAGTTTTTGATCAACCCTGCTAATATCTCCTTTTTGACTCGGCAGCCAGTTTTGTCTGAGTATGCCACTGTGAAGCGCCTTGGGATGGTTTTCTATGGTGAAGGCGCTATGCAAATGCAAGTTGTTATTGTTGAACCACTGGACAACAGGATTAAGCATCAAACTAGTTGCCCACAAGGGTATGGGTCAGTAACAATTCCAACACCACCGAGTGATTTAAAAGCTCTCCAAAGAAGGCAGCTGCAATGATTCAGGCCTCTTGCGCATCCCCGATTTTCATCGCTCCACCATTGGCGGCCGTGCCTTCAGCTGCCTAGGCCCTAAGATCTGGAATTCCCTCCCTAAACCTCTCTCCACCTCTCTCTCATCCTTTAAGTCAATCATTAAAACCTACCTCTTTGGCCAAGCTTTTCGTCATCTGCCCTAATATCTCCTTTTGTGGCTCGGTGTCAAATATTATTTGATAATCGCTCCTGTGAAACACCTTGGGGCGTTTTACTACATTAAAGGTGCTGTATAAATGCAAGTTGTTGTTGTTGATATAAAGCAGCATGTACAAGCTTTCAATGTCTGTCTCCCTTATAGCAAGTGTTGCATCTATGCATCGTGCTAATGTTGGTTTTTTTTGTTGTATAATTGTCTCCATTGCTTTTACACATCCATAGCCCTTTGTGGTTTGTATCCAGATCTCCCTGTTCTTAGATACAGGCCGAAGCCCATCAAGTGACAAATCCAAAAGTAAGAGTTGCTTCAGAAGATCATGCAGCAACACCTTGGTCTCGTCTTAGATCATCAAGAATGTCTATTGCTTTCATTGGAACTGCTGGTCTCCAAATCTGTCAAGCTGGAAACACCATTTAGGCACGCTTTAATTCATTCACTGTTATCGGTCATTAAAGGCTCCAGTTTTTTGAGCCCATCTGCTGCTGAAACCCTCTTCCATGCCTTCGTTGCCTTCAGCCTCAACTATTCAAATGCTTGCCTGGCCGGCCTCCCATCTTCTACCCTCCAAAAACTCGAACTGATCCAAAACTCTGCTGCCCGTATCCTAATTCGCACTAAGTCCCGCTCACCCATCACCCCCGTGCTCGCTGACCTACATTGGCTCCCGGTCCAGCAACACCTTAATTTTAAAATTCTCATCCTCATGTTCCATTGTAAGAAATGGCTATTAGATTCACAGATGATGTTTGACTCTTAGAACAGAAATTAAAATGCAGTCAGGAACAAATGGTTGAAGTGTCAGCAAGGACAAATAACAAACACCAAAAGACAAATGGAAATGATAAGAGGATCGTAAAATGCAAGAAAACGCAGGATGATAATACCGTTACGAGACAATAAGGAGCCATGAAGTCATAAAATGTCCTTAAAGAAACGTAACAAATTATTCCTCAGAAAGATAAGAGAAAGGCCTAGTCAGCCATGCAGAAAGGGGCAGTGAGAAATGTCTTCCCGCACCACACTTGGATTATAGGTGCTTGACACTAGATAGATCACAGCCCACCAAAATAACTATAAATATAGAGGGCTGAGAGGGGATCAGACAGCGAGGGGCAAAGGCTTCTTCGAGGTGGAAATCAATGCTGGCTCCGGCCTAGCACCTCCAACAGCTCGGGGGGCGAATCAACAGAAGTGACTGCTGTTACTGACTGCAGAGACCCGTTGACCCGAGACCTCCACGCTGTCTCATCAGACATCTAACCAACCGTCCGTCCGGTCGTGGCATTCCGATTCGGGAGTCGTAGATCGCTCTCTACTGTCACGGGTTGTATGTCTATTATACTCAGCTTAAACCATATGTAATATCTGATTATGCTTTAAAACTTAGCTCTTTAATAAAATGCCTTGCAACTCCTAAGACCCTTTGGGTAATCAGTGTGGGACCTATGATCCTAATCTTACACCATGGCGGTGAAAGGCGCTATATAAATGCAAGTCCTTTTTTTCTTATACTGTAACCAATAGATTATTGTTGCCAATTTACATGGAATTTTTCTGTTTCAGCAGAGCCATTAACCCATCTACAATAGGCAGATTAACACCAGCTTTCAAATAGCTGACCGAGGAATGGCAGACAAATGTGTTAAGTGTCTACTGATATCGCAAACAGTCACCTCTACCCCGAACAGCCCTCACCTACTTCTTTGGTCAAAATGTTGTCCATCTCTCTCTTGAATTTGCTGAGACTGCCGAACTCTCCCTGGGCAGTTTATTCTGTACATTCAACATCCTCTATGTGAAGCAGGTAAAACTAAACTATCTATCCACCTTCCACCTTCTGATCTGAGTTTGTGGCCCCGGTTCCAGAGTATGGCAACAATTGTATTAGACTTTGCTTTATCTAGACGTATTAAAGTATCCCTTCATCCTTTTCCCAGTCTAAATATTCCCAACTTCCATTTTTTTTATTAGTTCACGGGATGTGGGCATCGCTGGCAAGGCCAGCACTTATTGCCCATCCCTAATTGCCCTTGAGAAGGTGGTGGTGAGCCGCCTTCTTGAACCGCTGCAGTCCGTGTGGTGAAGGTACTCCCACAGTGCTGTTAGAAAGATAAAAACATAGAAACATAGAAGATAGGAGTAGGAGTAGGCCATTCGGCCCCTCGAGCCTGCTCCGCCATTCAATGCGATCATGGCTGATCATCCAAGTTCAGTACCCGGTCCCTGCTTTCTCCCCATACCCCTTGATCGCTTTAGCCTTAAGAAATATATCCAACTCCTTCTTGAATATATTTAATGAATTGGCATCTACTGCCTTCTGTGGTAGAGAATTCCACAGGTTCACCACTCTCTGGGTGAAGAAATTCCTCCTCATTTCTGTCCTAAAAGACCTACCCCTTATCCTTAGACTGTGACCCCTGGTTCTGGATTCCCCGACCATCGGGAACAACCTCCCTGCATCTAGTCTGTCCAGTCCTGCCAGAATTTTATAAGTTTCAACGAGATCCCCTCTCATTCTTCTAAACTCCAGCGAGTACAAGCCCAATCGACCCAATCTCTCCTCATACGTCATTCCTGCCATCCCAGGTATCAGCCTGGTGAATCTTCGCTGAACTCCTTCCATGTCAAGAATATCCTTCCTCAGATAAGGCGACCAAAACTGCACACAATACTCAAGATGTGGTCTCACCAAGACCCTGTACAACTGTAGCAAGGCATCCTTGTTCCTGTACTCAAACCCTCTCGCTATGAAGGCCAACATACCATTTGCCTTCTTAACCGCCTGCTGCACCTACATGCTTACCTTCAGCGACTGGTGCACAAGGACACCCAGGTCTCATTGCACTTCCCCTTCTCCCAATCTATTGCCATTCAGATAATAATCTGCTTTCCTGTTTTTGACACCAAAGTGGATAACCTCACATTTATCCACGTTATATTGCATCTGCCATGCTTCTGCCCAATCACCCAACCTGTCCAAATCATCCTGTAGTTTCTTGGCATCCTCCTCACAGCACACACATCCACCCAGCTTTGTGTCATCTGCAAATTTGGAGATATTACATCTAGTTCCCTTGTCTAGATCATTAATATATATTGTGAATAGCTGGGGTCCAAGGACCGATCCCTGCGGTACCCCACTAGTCATTGCCTGCCACTCGGAAAAACACCCGTTTATTCCAACTCTTTGCTTTCTATCTGCCAACCAGTTCTCTATCCAAGTCAATACCTTGCCCCCAATCCCATGTGCCTTAACTTTACATGCTAATCTCTTATGTGGGACTTTATCGAAAGTCTTCTGAGTCCAAATACACCACATCCACTGGTTCTCCCTTATCTATTTTACTAGTTACACCCTCAAAAAATTCCAGTAGATTAGTCAAGCATGATTTACCTTTTGTAAATTCATGTTGACTTTGTCCGATCCGGTCACTGCTTTCCAAGTGATCTGCTATTACATCTTTTATAATGGACTCTAGCATTTTCCCCACTATCGATGTCAGGCTTACCGGTCTATAATTCCCTGTTTTCTCTCTACCACCTTTTTTGAATAGTGGGGTAACATTAGCTACCCTCCAATCCATGGGTACTGTTCCAGATTCTATCGAATGTTGGAAGATGATCAGCAATGCATCTACTATTTCTAGGGCCACTTCCTTAAGTACCATAGGATGTAGATTATCAGGCCCTGGGGATTTATCGGTCTTCAATTTCCCTAACACCATTTCACTACAAATACTGATTTATTTCAGTTCCTCCCTTTCATCAGACCCTATGTTCCCCGACATTTCTGGGAGGTTATTTGTGTCCTCCTTTGTGAAGACAGAACCAAAATATGTATTTAATTGGTCTGCCATTTCTTTGTTCCCCATTATAAATTCCCCTGATTCTGACTGCAAGGGACCTACGCTTGACTTCACCAATCTTTTTCTCTTCACATATCTATAAAAGCTTTTACAGTCTTTTTATGTTCCCTGAAAGCTTACTCTCATATTCTATTTTCCCTTTCTTAATTAATCCCTTTGTCCTCCTTTGTTGAATCCTAAACTGCTCCCAATCCTCTAGATTACTGCTTTTTCTGGCCAATTTATATGTCTTCTCCTTGGATCTTATGCTATCCCTAATTTCCCTCGTTAGCCATGGTTGAGTCACCTTTTTTGTTTTATTTTTATGCCAAACTGGGATGAACAAATTCTGTAGTTCATCCATGCGGTCTTTGAATGTTTGCCATTTCCTATCCACCGTTAACCCTTTGAGTGACATTCCCCAATCAATCCTACCTAATTCATGCCTCAGACCATCGTAGTATCCTTTATTTAAATTGAGGACCCTAGTCTCTGAGTCAACTACTTCATTCTCCATCTTAATGAAGAATTCGATCATATTATGATCGCTCTGACCCAAGGGGCCTCGCACAACAAGATTGCTAATTAATCCTTTCTCGTTACATAATACCCAGTCTAACATGGCCTGATCTCTGGTTGGTTCCTCGACATATTGGTCCAGGAAACCATCCCATAAACACTCCAGGAATTCCTCCTCCACAGTATTGTTAGGGAGGGAGTTCCAGGATTTTGACCCAGCGATGATGAAGGATCGCCAATATATTTCCAAGTCAGGATGGTGTGTGGCTTGGAGGGGAACTTGGAGGTGGTGGTGTTCCCATGCACCTGCTGCCCTTGTCCTTCTAGGTGGTAGAGGTCGCGGGTTTGGGAGGTGCTGTCGAAGAAGCCTTGGCGAGTTGCTGCAGTGCATCTTGTAGATGGTGCACACTGCAGCCACGGTACGCCAGTGGTGGAGGGAGTGAATGTTTAAGGTGGTGGATGGGGTGCCAATCAAGCAGGCTGCTTTGTCTTGGATGGTGTCTTGAGTGTTGTTGGTTTAATCCAAGTCTCTTAAAATGAAGATGAAGCTTCCAAATATTTAACACCTCTCACAACCCCGAATTTCCCAAAATGCGACACACGCCAATTAACTACTCTTAGAGTGTAGCCACTCTTGTTTTATAGGCAAATACAGCAATCAATTTAAAGGCAGCAAGATCCCACAAACAGCACAGAGTTAGTCTCTTGTGGTGGTGTTGGTTGAGGGATTCGTGTTTGTAAGGACCTTGGAGAACTTACTTCTATTCTTCAGATGGTGCCATGAGCTCGTTCACATCCAACTAAGTAGGTAGATGGGGCATCGGTTTAACAGCTCAAAAGACAGCACCTCTGACAGTGCAGCACTCCCTCAGTACCAGAGTCAGCCTAAATTATTTATAAATAGCTGCAGCTTGAACCCACAATTTCTAACTCAAAGGTAAGAGAGCCGCCACTGAGACAAGCCGACATTTATTACTGATATCACTTTAGTATTTCCCTGAGGGGAGATCCGAGTCCACAATCTCACAACACCCCACTCCATTCACTGAGGAAAAACTGCATCTCCCCAACACCCCACTCCACTCACTGAGGACAATCTGCATCTCCCCAACAGCCCACTCCACTCACTGAGGACAATCTGCATCTCCCCAACACCCCGCTCCACTGACTGAGGACAATCTGCATCTCCCCAACACCCCACTCCACTCACTGAGGACAATCTGCATCTCCCCAACACCTCACTCCACTCACTGAGGACAATCTGCATCTCCCAACACCCCACTCCACTCACTGAGAACAATCTGCCTCTCCCCAACACCCCACTCCACTCACTGAGGACAATCTGCATCTCCCCAACACCCCACTCCACTCACTGAGGACAATCTGCATCTCCCCAACATCCCACTCCACTCACTGAGGACAATCTGCATCTCCCCAACAGCCCACTCCACTCACTGAGGACAATCTGCATCTCCCCAACACCCCACTCCACTCACTGAGGACAATCTGCATCTCCCCAACACCCCACTCCACTCACTGAGGACAATCTGCATCTCCCCAACACCCCACTCCACTCACTGAGGACAATCTGCATCTCCCCAACACCCCACTCCACTCACTGAGGACAATCTGCATCTCCCCAACACCCCACTCCACTCACTGAGGACAATCTGCATCTCCCCAACACCCCACTCCACTCACTGAGGACAATCTGCATCTCCCCAACACCCCACTCCACTCACTGAGGACAATCTGCATCTCCCCAACACCCCACTCCACTCACTGAGGACAATCTGCATCTCCCCAACATCCCACTCCACTCACTGAGGACAATCTGCATCTCCCCAACACCCCACTCCACTCACTGAGGACAATCTGCATCTCCCCAACATCCCACTCCACTCACTGAGGACAATCTGCATCTCCCCAACATCCCACTCCACTCACTGAGGACAATCTGCATCTCCCCAACATCCCACTCCACTCACTGAGGACAATCTACATCTCCCCAACACCTCACTCCACTCACTGAGGACAATCTGCATCTCCCCAACACCCCACTCCACTCACTGAGGACAATCTGCCTCTCCCCAACACCTCACTCCACTCACTGAGGACAATCTGCATCTCCCCAACACCCCACTCCACTCACTGAGGACAATCTGCATCTCCCCAACATCCCACTCCACTCACTGAGGACAATCTGCATCTCCCCAACATCCCACTCCACTCACTGAGGACAATCTGCATCTCCCCAACACCTCACTCCACTCACTGAGGACAATCTGCATCTCCCCAACATCCCACTCCACTCACTGAGGACAATCTGCATCTCCCCAACAGCCCACTCCACTCACTGAGGACAATCTGCATCTCCCCAACATCCCACTCCACTCACTGAGGACAATCTGCATCTCCCCAACACCTCACTCCACTCACTGAGGACAATCTGCATCTCCCCAACACCCCACTCCACTCACTGAGGACAATCTGCATCTCCCCAACACCTCACTCCACTCACTGAGGACAATCTGCATCTCCCAACACCTCACTCCACTCACTGAGGACAATCTGCATCTCCCCAACATCCCACTCCACTCACTGAGGACAATCTGCATCTCCCCAACACCTCACTCCACTCACTGAGGACAATCTGCATCTCCCCAACACCCCACTCCACTCACTGAGGACAATCTGCATCTCCCCAACACCTCACTCCACTCACTGAGGACAATCTGCATCTCCCCAACATCCCACTCCACTCACTGAGGACAATCTGCATCTCCCCAACACCTCACTCCACTCACTGAGGACAATCTGCATCTCCCCAACATCCCACTCCACTCACTGAGGACAATCTGCATCTCCCCAACATCCCACTCCACTCACTGAGGACAATCTGCATCTCCCGAACACCTCACTCCACTCACTGAGGACAATCTGCATCTCCCCAACACCCCACTCCACTCACTGAGGACAATCTGCATCTCCCCAACACCTCACTCCACTCACTGAGGACAATCTGCATCTCCCGAACACCTCACTCCAGTCACTGAGGACAATCTGCATCTCCCCAACATCCCACTCCACTCACTGAGGACAATCTGCATCTCCCCAACATCCCACTCCACTCACTGAGGACAATCTGCATCTCCCGAACACCTCACTCCAGTCACTGAGGACAATCTGCATCTCCCCAACACCCCACTCCACTCAGTGAGGACAATCTGCATCTCCCCAACACCTCACTCCACTCACTGAGGACAATCTGCATCTCCCCAACACCCCACTCCACTCACTGAGGACAATCTGCATCTCCCCAACACCTCACTCCACTCACTGAGGACAATCTGCATCTCCCCAACACCTCACTCCACTCACTGAGGACAATCTGCATCACCCCAACAGCCCACTCCACTCACTGAGGACAATCTACATCTCCCCAACATCCCACTCCACTCACTGAGGACAATCTACATCTCCCCAACACCCCACTCCACTCACTGAGGACAATCTGCATCTCCCCAACATCCCACTCCACTCACTGAGGACAATCTGCATCTCCCCAACACCCCACTCCACTCACTGAGGACAATCTGCATCTCCCCAACACCCCACTCCACTCACTGAGGACAATCTGCATCTCCCCAACAGCCCACTCCACTCACTGAGGACAATCTGCATCTCCCCAACACCCCACTCCACTCACTGAGGACAATCTGCATCTCCCCAACACCTCACTCCACTCACTGAGGACAATCTGCATCTCCCCAACACCTCACTCCACTCACTGAGGACAATCTGCATCTCCCCAACACCTCACTCCACTCAGTGAGGACAATCTGCATCTCCCCAACATCCCACTCCACTCACTGAGGACAATCTGCATCTCCCCAACATCCCACTCCACTCACTGAGGACAATCTGCATCTCCCCAACACCCCACTCCACTCACTGAGGACAATCTGCATCTCCCAACACCTCACTCCACTCACTGAGGACAATCTGCATCTCCCCAACAGCCCACTCCACTCACTGAGGACAATCTGTTATATATAATCACCCCCCCCCCCGAACCCCTCGATTAGATTCCACCGTGTAACTCACTCCCGGGTATCTGTTATTCTATATATAAACCACCCGAACCCCTCGATTAGATTCCAGCCTGTAACTCACTCCCGGGTATCTGTTATTCTATATATAATCCCCCCAAACCCCTTGATTAAATTCCAGCCTGTAGCTCACTCCCGGGTATCTGTTACTCTATATATAAATTTCAGCTGTCTCCGAGTGTCAGTTGAAGCAGAAAAACAACAGGATAAAATGAGAAGAATTAACGCAGGGTGTGGGGAGATTCCGGAGCTGGGAAATCTGTTTGCAGGTGAGAGTCTGATCAGGGATCACTTGAAAACCCAGGGATTTAAATAGATGCCAATCAGTAAAAACTGAGAACAAAGAGCCTTTTAAAAGGGAAAATCACACATGCTGGAAATCTGAAATAAAAGCTGCAGAGGCTGGAAATATACAGCAGGTCAGTCAGCAAGTGATAAAAAGCAGGTACTAACTCAGCCGGGGACCCTTTGGGTATAAATCGCGCATTTTGGTACTAACGACAAACAGATTTGGATCAAATTCCTTTCTCGGTAGAGTTTAACTCCTTCGTGTGCAACGAGAATGGGAAGTACTTTCATTACTAGCATCAGACTGGACGATTTCAACTCATTAGTCACAAAGGGTTAACCTGCCTTCTTTCTTTCAAGACAAGTGCCGGTCCTGCTGTATATACCTGTAGGCAGTACCTTTTACAAAGTATGTTTCTACACATGTACCTTCAGCTCGCTCACTTGGTCCTCCACAGACACTGTCTCGTGTTGCCGGTGTTCGTTGATGGCACACAAGCAGCAGACGCACGTCTGGTCGGTCCTGCAGAAGACCTCCAGAGGTTTGCGATGGATCGGGCACTTCCTCCTCTCGATGTCCCCGACCGGGTCGATGAGCCGGTGGTCTCTGAACACTGGGTTGCTGCCATGGGGCTGCAGGTGGACCTCGCAGTACGATGCCATGCAGACCACGCACGACTTGACAGCTTCCAGCTTCTGGCCAGTGCAGAAGTCACAGAGGACGTCCAGAGGGCTGGCGGCATCCTTGGAGGCAGAGGCCGGGTCGAAATTAGTGAAGTCTTCCACGATCTCGCAGAGGATGGTGTTCTTGGAGAGGGAAGGCCTGGAGCTAAACGTTTCCCGGCACTGAGGGCACCTGAAGGTCTCCGCACTCCCCTCCTGGTGCCAGCATCTCCCAATACACTCCATGCAGAAGTTGTGGCCACAGGGAATGGTGGCCGGAGACTTCAGGAGGTCCAGGCAGATGGCGCAAGCTAGCTTGGCTTCGGAAATGGAGACTTTAGACACCGCCATTCCTCAGGGAGAGAGAGAGAGAGAAGCCCAACCCTCACCAAGTCTGGGCAAGCAGAGAAATTAAAGTGAAGCTTGGAAGTGGTCTTAGAAGTTAAGTTAATGATCCACCAAGATCTATCTCAAAGCAAATAACGTCACTCAAAATATTTCTCAATAACAATAGTTTCGTTTTTTATTTTTCCGCTTTACACATTAAAAAAAAAATGTTGTTTCAACATGACTGGGAGCTCCACCCTTGCTTAACATCCAGTTTCACAAGCCAGCTACCGACATTCCTGTAGGGTTTTATTGGAATGACATCTGTGCTTGTCTGTTAGCCGTGCAGTAATGGCTTAAAGGGGCACTGATCTCATCCACCTCGTGTTTTCTTTTTCAAAGTCTCCTTACAACTACACGGTGCTGCAATGTAAACCGTCCCGACTGTCCAACATGGGGGTGGTCAAGTACAACGCCGGTTGGTGTGGGAGGGGGATGACAGTCCCTATTGCCTCGTGATTTATGCATCGCTACTTACCACCCTTCCGGAGCTCGAGAGGTCTGACAGCCCCACATTCTGGCGATCAAAAAAAGATATAAAGACAATTAAGATACAAAAGGGGGCAGATAATTGATAAACTAATCAAACTTTGCACATTCTCCCCGTGTTTGCGTGGGTTTCCTCCGGGTGCTCCGGTTTCCTCCCACAGTCCAAAGATGTGCGGGTTAGGTTGATTGGCTATGATAAAAAAAATTGACCCTTAGTGTTAGGGGGATTAAATATGTGGGGATCGGGTGGGATATGTGTTGGTGTAGGAGTTACAGGGATCGGGTGGGATATGTGTTGGTGTAGGAGTTACAGGGATCGGGTGGGATATGTGTTGGTGTAGGAGTTACAGGGATCGGGTGGGATATGTGTCGGTGCAGGCTCGATGGGCCGAAATGGCCTCTATCTGCACTGAGGTTTCTGTGATTCTGTGATTTAGAGAGGAGAAAACCCCTGGTCCACTGGATTGCATCCATGCATATTAAAAGAAATTAGGGAAAAGATAGCAGAGGCACTATTACATATATATAATAAAAATTCATTAGAAAGGGGAATAGTGCCAGAGGACTGGGGGACAGCTAATGTGATTCCTATATTTAAAAAGGGAGGTAGATAGAACAAGTCCAGGGAACTATACACCAAGGAACTTAACGTAGGTGGTAGGAAAGAAAATGGAATTCTTAAAGTTAAGTAATAGAAAAACATCTAGAAACTGAAAATATAATAGTCAGCAGGGATTCTTTAAAGATGTAACAGAAAGGGTAGATAAGGGTAATGTAGTAGATGTAAGATATTTATAGATAGATTTCTAGACACAAAAGGCATCAAGGGGTATGGGGAGAGAACAGGAATATGGTATTGAGATGGAGGATCAGTCATAGAGTCATAGAGTTTTACAGCACAGAAAGAGGCCCTTCGGCCCATCGTGTCTGCGCCGCCCATCCATCCCTGTCCAGTCTAATCCCATTTTCCAGCATTTGGTCCATAGCCTTGTATGCATTGGCATTCCAAGTGCTCATCCAAATGCTTCTTGAATGTTGTGAGGGTTCCTGCCTCTACCACCCTTTTGGGCATTGAGTTCCACATTCCAACCACCCTCTGGGTGAAAAAGTTCCTCCTCAAATCCCCTCTAAATCTCCTGCCCCTTACCCTGAATCTATGCCCCCTTGTTATTGACCCCCCTACTAAGGGGAAAAGTTCCTCTTTGTCTACCCTATCTATGCCCCTCATCATTTTGTATACCTCAATCAGGTCCCCCCTCAGCCTTCTTTGCTCCAAGGAAAACAACCCCAGCCTGTTTAGTCTTTCTTCATAGCTGAGGCGCTCCATCCCAGGTAACATCCTGGTGAATCTTCTCTGCACCCTCTCCAAAGCAATCACATCCTTCCTATAGTGAGGCGACCAGAACTGCACACAGTACTCCAGCTGTGGCCTCACCAGCGTTTTGTACAGCTCCATCATAACCTCCCTGCTCTTATATTCTATGCCTCGGCTAATGAAGGCAAGTATCCCATATGCCTTTTTAACCACCTTATCTACCTGTTCCGCTGCCTTCAGGGATCATGATCATATTGAATGGCGGAGCAGGCTCGAAGGGCTGAATGGCCTACTCCTGCTCCTATTTTTCGATTTGGATTTTAAAAAGGTACCACATAGTAGACTCATGACCAAGGTCAGAATATGTGAAGTCAGGGGACAAGCAGCAGAATGGACAGTACAACAGTGACTACACTTCAAAAAGTACTTCATTGCCTGTAAAGTGCTTTGAGGCGTCCGGTGGTCGGGAAAGGCGCTATAGAAATGCAAGTCTGTCTTTCTGTACTCTGGTGTGTTCAGTTCTTAAGTGCGCTGCTAGCCGCTCTTAAAGTGGGTCTGAGTCCAAATTTGGGAAATGGCAGAATCAAGGCACAGAGCTGAGTGGCACCAGTCCAGGATACTCTTTTTTTTTTGAGGACCTTCTGCAGAAGGTGCCACAGAGATGAAAAGCACCATTCTGGCATGAGCTTCACTCGGGCAGTGCGGACGGCAGCAAGAGTCGATGGTGACCTACCTGCAGCCTGAACCTGCGAGTCAGGCAGGGAGAAACGCTGCTGGGCTGTGAAAGGTTGTCAATTTAAATGTGCTCACACTTTGCATAATTGAACAAAGCTTTTCAGACGAGGTATCTTAATGGTCGTTCAATGTAAGCTTGGTATAGAATGAGAGAAACAATGCACAGGTGTACCCATGCTTTACATGCATTGAAAGCTCAGTGAGTAGCACTCTCACCTCTGTGTCAGAAGGCTGTGGGTTCAAGTCCCAATTCAGGCCTTAAGCATATCGCCTAGGCTGTCACCCCAGTGCAGTGCTGAAGGAGTGTTGCACTGTTGGAGGTGTAATCTTTCGGATGAGGCGTGTTACAAATTTTGATCGTCTCTTGGGTACAGCAGTGATGATCACTCACGTAAGTGGTCTGAGAGTCTACAGTTCAGGAGTGCACCCATACTGCCCAATATTATAATTATATGATAGTATCTTAGAATACTATCATATAATTATATAGTGTAACAACAGAGGTGTTCCTTGTGGTTGGAACTGGATATCGTGTCTTGTGCATGTGCGCTTCTACAATCTTTCAGTCGGCAGACAGAGAATACATTGGGGAGACAAGACCAGATATGAATCATTACGCTGCTTTATTTAATAGACAGCAAGTGAACATACAGAGTAACCGTTGTAAACAAGACTCATTTGCTTCACTCAATCTCACTGCTGTCCTCGAAAAATGAGACAAAAAAAATAAGCTTGTGTGCTGTCCCTTTTTGTCTTTCAAATGATCTATTTTCCTAGACAACTTCTAACCGCAAAAACTGACCAGCTGCACCTCAGCTTCTAGCTCTGGGTCCAGCCTGTATCCTCACAGTGTCCAGTTTAAAACCAGACCGACTTCCCAATTGAAATAACAACAGAAAAAGCTGGAAAATCTCAGCAGGCCCGGCAACATCCGCGGAGAGAGAAACAGAGTCAATGTTTCCGGTCGAAACCCTTCGTCAGAACTGAGAAAAAAAGCAGGGAATGAAACAGATGAAAGAACATCCCCTCCCCCATTTCCCAGCCCCCAACTTGCTTTTTCATTTCCTGTTTTTCTCAGTCCTGACGAAGGGTTTCGACCGGAAACATTGACTCTGTTTCTCTCTCCACAGATGTTGCCTGGCCTGCTGAGTTTTTCCAGCTTTTTCTGTTGTTATTTCAGATTTCCAGCATCCGCAGTATTTTGCTATCGTCTGACTTCCCAATCGCCTCTTTTCTCTCCCTGCATTTAAAGGACATGGAAGGGCAGTGCCTGTTCATGGATTCTCCCGTCAACCAAACCCGACTACCCTCTCTCCCAGGGAGATATCCTCAGCAGACGCCTCATCCTGGGTTCACACGAGTAGAATCATCCGCACTACAATTGGTGTGTAAGTTTACTCAGGCTGTCTGAGATGAGATAATTAATTACTTAGCGTTCCCTGTTGTTGTTGAAATCTCTACAGTTCACCTCTCAAACCCCCTCAGTCTCCGAGGCTGCAACCTGTGGCTTTTTAAACCTGTGAAAATTCACTTTGTTTAAAAACGCAAATCCTTTCCATGAGAAAAAAATGATCAAAGATCTCAAACCACGACCAGGCTTTAAACTGAGGCCGGTTCAGGTGGGTATAAAAAAATATTGCATGCTACAATTTGAAGACCATTTATTCCTCCACCAAAAACAGATCAACTGGTCATTTATCTGTTACAAAAGCAAAATACTGCAGATGCTGGAAATCTGAAATAAACACAGAAAATGCTGGAAACACTCAGCCGGTCAGGCAGCATCTGTGGAGAGAGAAACAGCGTTAACGTTTCAGGTCGATGACCCTTCGTCAGAACTGCAAAAAGCTGGAAATGGAGCAGGTTTTTAAGCAAATGTGGGGCAGGGAAAGGGGGGGGGGGGGGGAGGAAAGAACAAAAGGGAAGGTCTGTGATAGGATGGAAGGCAGGAGAGATTGAGAGACAAAAAGGATGATGGTGCAAGGCCAAAGGAGATGGTAATGGGACAAGTTAAGAAAAAAAAGATGGCTCTAGATGAAGTGTAAATGGCACTGGCAGAATGATCGACAGCTGCCATGTGGGAGAGAGAAAAAATGATAGGGGCAGAGGTTATGGTCTGAAGTTGTTGAACTCGATGTCGAGTCCAGAAGTCTGTGAATTGCCTAGTCGAAAGATGAGGTGCTGTTCCTCGAGTTTATGTTGAGCTTCATTAGAACAGTGTAAGAGGCCGAGGACCGAGAGGTCAGAGTGGAAGTTTGCTGGGTCTTGCATTTATCACCAGACCACCCCCCCCCCCACACAAGCAAAACAATAAATAAATAAATCTAAAAGCAACAAGTCACCCCCAACTCCTCAAACCCATCCCTCGCTGCCCCAGCAAGGTGCCCCCCCCACCCCCACCCTCACCGAATCCGGCAAAGTGTTGCGGCAATGTTCTCCCCCACCCAAACAGCGGGATACAGTGGCTCGGTGAAGACCGAATGGAAGGTGTGGATCAGAGTCATGGTGTCGGTGATGCCGTAGAAGGCCAGGGTCCCCGCGGTGCAGTCCAGGTGCACGCCGATCCGTTCGTAGTTTGCCGGCTGCAGTTTCACCTCCTGGCCGGCGTGCCAGGCCGAGTAGCTCTGGCTGAAGAGCTGCAGGGACCAGGAGGCGTTGTTCCTGCCGATCAGGGAGGACTCGTCGCGCCTGCCGATCTTATTGTAGGCAACTCCGAGGTAGGCCCACTGGCTGCTGATCTGCACCTCCCAGTAGTGCCGGCCCGTGTCGAAGCTCTCGCAGCACAGCACCTGCCACTCCTTCTCAAACCGCTCTGCGTGCGCCGGGTATCTCTGGGTCGCCTTGTGTGAAACCTTGTGGTTGTCTTTCGACAGAGTGAGGAATCGGTGCGCGGTGTTGGGATTGAACTTCAGCTGACGGTAACCTGCAGAGGCAGCCAGGCAATCAAGAGTTTATTCAACTGCAGTGAAAAGGCATTTAAAACAACACAGACAACTGTACAGTGAATAATTCTCACCCTGCTGAATGAACAGTGACTCTGTACAGTTACAGTGAGTGACCCTTACCCTGAATAAACAGTGACTCCGTACAGTTAGAGTGAGTGACCCTTACCCTGAATAAACAGTGACTCTGTACAGTTAGAGTGAGTGAGTGACCCTTACCCTGCTGAATGAACAGTGACTCTGTACAGTTACAGTGAGTGACCCTTATTCTGCTGAATAAACAGGGACTCTGTACAGTTACAGAGTGAGTGACCCTTACCCTGCTGAATAAACAGTGGCTCTGTACAGTTACACAGTGAGTGACCCTTACCCTGAATAAACAGTGATTCTGTACAGTTACAGTGAGTGACCCTTACCCTGCTGAATAAACAGGGACTCTGTACAGTTACAGTGAGTGACCTTTATACCGAGGAATAAATGAGAACTTTTTACAGATCTGCAACAGATAATACTGACTTTACTAAGTTTTGAATTTTACATTAGCTGCGTCCTGACGCCACCATTGAACACAATAATCACACAGGAGTACTGGATAAGCGTGTATCAGAATAATTACACTTACTCTGTAGGAACGGCTCCCTGATGTGCAAATTTGACGGGAGTGCCCGAGGCTCGAGAGGTTTCGCAGGAACACTTCGGTCATTCCCAGTGGACTCTGTACCAAACAGATTAGTTACAATGAGAAAGGTGGGAATGTAAGTTGTGAGGAGGATGCAAAGAGGCTTCAAGGGGATGTGGACAGGCTAAGTGAGTGGGTAAGAACATAGCAAATGGAATATAACATGGGGAAATGTGAAGTTATCCACTTTGGTAGGAAAAATAGAAAAGCAGAGTATTTTTTAAATGGTGAGAGATTGGGAAATGTTGGTGTTCAGAGGGACCTGGGTGTCCTTGTACACGAATCACTGAAAGTTAACATGCAGGTTGTGGTAAACCACTTTTATCGTTACACTATAGTTATCACTGTTGTATTGTTATCACCGTTATCACTGTTGTATCACGATACGAGGTCGCCTCTTGTCGCGCTGTTATACCTGGGCTGACCACCTCCGACTCCGCCCATGGCTCCACCTACCTGCCCAGGTATAAAGGTAGTCGACTGGCTGGTATTCCTCCTTGTTGGACCCGATCACCCACGAGGGTGGGCTCTGTTATTTAGTCAATAAAAACCTTTAGTTACGTTCCTAACTCGTCGCTTTTTATTGGACGAATTGATAGGTATATCAATTTTATTGACTAAATTTTAAAGATGTCTACTACTGGCCAGCCAGAAGCCCTCCCAGAAGCACAGCCACACCAGCCGGCTTGGCTGCAAGCCCTCAAACCACCGTACCTGGATCTAAACCCACAGGCAGCAAACGCAGCCCTCAACTTCAAACACTGGCTGGACTGCTTCGAATCCTACCTGGAAGAATCCGGCGCCCCGCAGAGATCCAAACTAAGACTTCTGAACGCCCAAGCGAGCCCGAGAGTATACGCACTCATCCAGGACACGACTACGTACGAGGCCGCTATCAACCTACTGAAACAGCAGTACCGCAGCCCGGTAAATTACATGTACACCAGGCACCTCCTAAGATCCCGCCCGCAACAGCCAGGAGAGTCTGTAGCTGAATTTTTACGGGCGCTAAGAGCACTCGGCAGGAACTGTGACTTTAAAGCGGTGACGGCTGTTGAAAATACGGAAGATAATATCCGCGATGCCTTTGTGAAAGGCCTACGGTCCGACTACTCACGGCAAAGACTGCTTGAAGCTAAAGACCTCGACCTGGACAAAGCTGAAGCCCTCGCTCTCTCCCTGGAGGTGGCCCATCAGGACCAGGAGGCGTTTTCCAGGTACTGCTCGCGACCCTGGGACTCGGGCCCGACCCCTACCGCAATACCCTTCGCAGCGCCGCCCCCGGGACCTACCTCAGCGTCGGCGTCCCGGACCCGACCGGGCCCGCCACCCCCGGTACCGGCTCCGACATCGGGCACCCGCGATCGGGCCGCCGGCTGCTTCTTTTGCGGCCAGGAGAAGCACCCGAGGTCGCGCTGCCCAGCCAGGAACTCTACCTGCGCAACCTGCAGGAAGAAAGGCCACTTCTCTAAGGCCTGCAGGAGCGGATCTTCAGAGGCCAGCAGTGCCTCATGCGAACTGTGGGGGCGGCCATCTTCTTTCACGGCAACTGAGGCCAGTATCCCCACACGTGAGTCATGGGGGTGGCCATCTTTGATCAAGGCAACCGACCCCAATAGTGCCTCATGTGAGTTATGGGGGCAGCCATCTTCTCCGCCATTTTGTCCTACCTCGTGGGAGACGCCATTTTACCCACCACGCCCGACTGCCACCGGGCCCCCGGACCCGACGACCGCCTCGCCCGCAGACGACAACGACTCGCTTACCTACACGCTAGCCTCCGTCACTCTGGATCAAGCCCGCCCACACCACCTGTCCAAGTCGATGATGGACATCAAAGTAAACGGCCACGCCACGACCTGCCTGTTCGACAGCGGAAGCACGGAGAGCTTCATCCACCCAGACACGGTGAGCCACTACTCCCTCCCTGTCCTGCCAACGCGCAACCGAATCTCGATGGCATCGAGGTCCCACGCCACGGACATTAGCGGCTACTGTGCTGTGACCTTGTCGGTTAAGGGTACAGAGTATAAAAACTTTAAACTCCTCGTCCTCCCCCAGCTCTGCGCTGCCGTCCTACTAGGGCTGGACTTCCAATCCCACCTCCAAAGTGTAACCCTAGCATACGGTGGACCCCTCCCCCCACTCACAGTCGACAACCAGCGAAGGTTAAACCGCCCACCGCGTAACACCTGCAGCCTATCCACCCTCAAGGTGCCGCCACCTTCCCTGTTCGCTAACCTCACCCCCGACTGCAAACCCGTCGCTACCAAGAGCAGGCGGTACAGCGCTGGGGACAGAGCTTTCATTAGCTCTGAGGTGCAGCGTCTCCTGAAGGAGGGCATCATCGAGGGGAGCAACAGCCCCTGGCGTGCCCAGGTCGTGGTCGTTAAGACCGGCGATAAAAATCGCCTGGTCATCGACTACAGCCAGACCATAAACAGATACACCCAGCTGGACGCATACCCCCTTCCCCGCATATCTGACATGGTCAATCAGATTGCACAATACCGAGTATTCTCGACCATCGACCTTAAGTCGGCCTACCACCAACTCCCTATCCACCCCGAGGACCGCCAGTACACCGCCTTCGAGGCGAATGGGCGCCTATACCACTTCCTTAGGGTCCCCTTCGGTGTCACCAACGGGGTCTCGGTCTTCCAAAGGGAGATGGACCGGATGGTTGACCAGAACGGACTGCAGGCCACATTCCCCTACCTAGATAACGTCACCATCTGCGGCCGCGACCGGCAGGACCACGACGTGAATCTGGAGAAATTCCTCCGTACAGCCCAACGGCTGAACCTCACCTACAATAAGGAGAAATGTGTGTTTAACACCTCGCGCCTTGCCATCCTTGGCTGTGTAGTAGAGAACGGACTCATCGGCCCCGACCCCGAAAGAATGCGCCCCCTCATGGAGCTACCCCTCCCCCACTGCCCTAAGGCACTTAAGAGAACCCTGGGGCTCTTCGCCTACTATGCCCAATGGGTGCCCAATTATGCGGACAAAGCCAGACCCCTCATGAAGTCCACATCCTTCCCCCTTACGGAGGAAGCGTGCGCAGCCTTCTCCCTCATTAAGGGAGACATTGCCAAGGCCACTATGCACGCAGTGGATGAGTCCATCCCCTTCCAAGTCGAGAGCGATGCATCCGACTTCGCCCTAGCCGCCACCCTTAACCAGGAGGGGAGACCGGTGGCCTTCTTCTCAAGGACCCTACAGGGCCCTGAGATCCGACACTCGTCGGTCGAGAAGGAGGCCCAGGCGATTGTGGAGGCGGTACGACGCTGGAGGCACTACCTGGCAGGCAAACGATTTACCCTCCTTACCGACCAACGTTCGGTCGCTTTTATGTTTAATAACAAGCTGAGGGGCAAAATCAAGAATGACAAGATCTTGAGGTGGAGAATCGAGCTCTCCACCTACGATTATGATATCTTGTACCGGCCAGGTAAGCTGAACGAACCCCCCGATGCTCTGTCACGAATTACATGCGCCAGCGCGCAAAGTGATAGACTTCAGACCCTCCACAACGACCTCTGCCACCCCGGGGTCACCAGACTTTACCACTTCATTAAGGCCCGCAACCTGCCCTACTCCATCGAGGAGGTCAGGACCATAACCAGGAACTGCCAGACCTGTGCCGAGTGCAAACCGCACTTCTTTAGGCCGGACAGAGCAAGCCTGATCAAGGCCACCCGCCCCTTCGAGCGCCTGAGCATCGACTTTAAGGGGCCCCTCCCGTCCTCTGACCGTAACGTGTACTTCCTCAACATTGTTGATGAGTACTCCCGTTTCCCCTTTGCCTTCCCCTGCCCAGACATGACCAGTACCACGGTCATTAAATGCCTGAACGACCTCTTCGCCTTGTTCGGGTTCCCAAACTATATACATAGTGACCGGGGCTCCTCTTTCATGAGCGAGGAACTCCGTCAGTTCCTACTAGCAAGAGGTATTGCAGCAAGTAGGACCACCAGCTACAACCCCCGAGGGAACGGCCAGGTGGAAAGAGAGAACGCGACGGTATGGAAGGCCGTCCTCTTAGCCTTAAAGTCTAAGGGCCTCCCAACCTCCCGCTGGCAGGAAGTCCTCCCGACAGCGCTGCACTCCATCCGGTCACTACTTTGCACTGCCGTTAACGCCACCCCCCATGAACGAATGTTTGTTTTCCCCAGGAAGTCGACTACGGGAACCACTCTACCAACCTGGCTGACCTCTCCGGGGCCCGTCTTGCTGCGAAAGCACGTGAGGGCCCATAAAACAGACCCCCTGGTCGAGAGGGTGAACCTCCTGCACGCCAACCCCCAGTACGCCTATGTGGCTTACCCAGACGGGCGGGAGGACACTGTCTCCTTACGAGACCTCGCACCCTGGGGCACTCCGGAGACACCACCTTTACCCCCCCCCCCCACCACCCCCCCAATTCCAGCCCAGGTAGACGGCATGCCGGAACCCCACGAGCCTTCGCCGACCACGCAGACACCAGCACTAACACCGGATAATGCAGCACCGCCGCTGCGACGATCGGAGAGGCTTACGAGGCCTCCGGACAGACTGACATACCAGAACTGGTAGTACACTTCACCCCGCCGGACTCAAATCTAAACAAGGGGTGAATGTGGTAAACCACTTTTATCGTTACACTATAGTTATCACTGTTGTATTGTTATCACCGTTATCACTGTTGTATCACGATACGAGGTCGCCTCTTGTCGCGCTGTTATACCTGGGCTGACCACCTCCGACTCCGCCCATGGCTCCACCTACCTGCCCAGGTATAAAGGTAGTCGACTGGCTGGTATTCCTCCTTGTTGGACCCGATCACCCACGAGGGTGGGCTCTGTTATTTAGTCAATAAAAACCTTTAGTTACGTTCCTAACTCGTCGCTTTTTATTGGACGAATTGATAGGCATATCACAGGTACAGCAAGCAATTAGGAAAGCAAATGGTATGTTGGCCTTTATTACAAGAGGATTTGAGTATAAGAGTAAAGATGTCTTACTGCAATTATATCGGGCCCTGGTGAAACCACACCTGGAGTATTGTGTACGGTTTTGGTCTCCTTACCTAAGGAAGGATATACTTCCCATAGAGGGAGTGCAAAGAAGGTTCACCAGACTGATTCCTGGGATGGGGGGATTGTCCTATGAGGACAGATTGAGTAGACTAGGCCTATATTCTCAAGAGTTTAGAAGAATGAGAGGTGATCTCATTGAAACATGCAAAATTCTTACAGGGCTTGATAGGGTGGATGCAGGGAGGATGTTTCCCCTGGCTGGGGAGTCTAGAACCAGGGGTCACAGTCTCAGAATAAGGGTCGGCCATTTAGAACTGAGATGAGGAGAAATTTCTTCACTCAGAGGGTGGTGAATCTTTGGAATTCTCTACCCCAGAGGGCTGTGGAGGCTCAGTCGTTGAGTATATTCGAGACAGAGAGCAATAGATTTTTGGATATTAAAGGAATCAAGGGATATGGGGATAGTGCAGGAAGGTGGAGTTGAGGTAGAAGATCAGCCATGAATGGCCTACTCCTGCTCCTATTTCTTATGTTCTTATGTCACTTTTACAGACAGATTTACCAGCTCTGTACAGGTGTGCTGTGAAGGTACAAAGCAGCAGTGTGAAATAAATTCAAGTATCTATCTACCTAGGTTTTGCATCTAGCATGTATCCATCACACGTGCACCATTTATGCCCCAAATTTAAAAAAAAGCCAGTCATTTCCTGCCAGCTTTTTCTGACCTTGAATAAGAACTTGGGATTCACTAACAACCTACACTCCAGAGAGATGCTGCCCAAACTGTCTGCTGTAGTTGGTCTTGCTGTAGGACAGGCCTGCTGTAGTAGGCCTTGCCATCATAACCCTTCCTTTAATTGGCCTGCTGTACCATCAGTTTGCTGATGTAAGCCTTATTATAGCATAGGCCTGCTGTAGTAGCCTTTGCTGTACCAGGCCTTGCTGTAGTGGGTGTTCCTTTAATAGGCCTGGAATACTAGGCCTTGCTGTAGTAGGTGTTGCTTTAATAGGCCTATTGTACTCGGCCTTGCTGTAGTTAATGGAACTGGTTCCAGTCTCTGCATACTCTAGGTGGGAATACCAGCCCACTGTATGTAGCTTCTAGAATAAATATAGGCAACGGCAATCAGGCAGGAGTGGTGTTGAAGGGTGAGCGAAGTGGAGAAATGAAAAGGGAAATGCAAGAGGGTAGACGTCAGTGCAGAACTTTGGGGTAGGGTAGAGGTGGGGGTACAGTGCGTCTACAATGAAAGAGGGTTGGAGGAGGAGCGTGCCTGTGTGAAAAAGTGGGGAGTTGAATGGGGTACAGTGTGTGTGTGAGGGTGGTGAGTTGGATGGGGTACAGTGTGTGTGAGGGTGGGGAGTTGGATGGGGTACAGTGTGTCCGAGGGTGGGGAGTTGGATGGGGTACAGTGTGTCCGAGGGTGGGGAGCTGGATGGGGTACAGCGTGTGCGAGGGTGGTGAGTTGGATGGGGTACAGTGTGTCCGAGGGTGGGGAGTTGGATGGGGTACAGTGTGTCCGAGGGTGGGGAGTTGGATGGGGTACAGTGTGTCCGAGGGTGGGGAGTTGGATGGGGTACAGTGTGTGTGTGAGGGTGGTGAGTTGGATGGGGTACAGTGTGTGTGAGGGTGGGGAGTTGGATGGGGTACAGTGTGTCCGAGGGTGGGGAGTTGGATGGGGTACAGTGTGTCCGAGGGTGGGGAGTTGGATGGGGTACAGTGTGTCCGAGGGTGGGGAGCTGGATGGGGTACAGTGTGTCCGAGGGTGCGGAGTTGGATGGGGTACAGTGTGTCCGAGGGTGGGGAGTTGGATGGGGTACAGTGTGTGTGTGAGGGTGGGGAGTTGAATGGGGTACAGTGTGTGTGTGAGGGTGGGGAGTTGGATGGTGTACAGTGTGTCCGAGGGTGGGGAGTTGGATGGGGTACAGTGTGTGTGAGGGTGGGGAGTTGGATGGGGTACAGTGTGTGTGTGAGGGTGGGGAGTTGGATGGGGTACAGTGTGTGTGAGGGTGGGGAGTTGGATGGTGTACAGTGTGTCCGAGGGTGGGGAGTTGGATGGGGTACAGTGTGTGTGAGGGTGGGGAGTTGGATGGGGTACAGTGTGTCCGAGGGTGGGGAGTTGGATGGGGTACAGTGTGTCCGAGGGTGGGGAGTTGGATGGGGTACAGTGTGTGTGTGTGAGGGTGGGGAGTTGAATGGGGTACAGTGTGTGTGTGAGGGTGGGGAGTTGGATGGTGTACAGTGTGTGTGAGGGTGGGGAGTTGGATGGGGTACAGTGTGTGTGAGGGTGGGGAGTTGGATGGGGTACAGTGTGTCCGAGGGTGGGGAGTTGGATGGGGTACAGTGTGTCCGAGGGTGGGGAGTTGGATGGGGTACAGTGTGTGTGAGGGTGGGGAGTTGGATGGGGTACAGTGTGTGTGAGGGTGGGGAGTTGGATGGGGTACAGAGTGTGTGTGAGGGTGGGGCGTTGGATGGGGTACAGTGTGTGTGAGGGTGGGGAGTTGGATGGGGTACAGTGTGTGTGAGGGTGGGGAGTTGGATGGAGTACAGTGTGTGTGTGAGGGTGGGGAGTTGGATGGGGTACAGTGTGTGTGAGGGTGGGGAGTTGGATGGGGTACAGAGTGTGTGTGAGGGTGGGGAGTTGGATGGGGTACAGTGTGTGTGAGGGTGGGGAGTTGGATGGGGTACAGTCTGTGTGAGGGTGGGGAGTTGGATGGGGTACAGTGTGTGTGAGGGTGGGGAGTTGGATGGGGTACAGTGTGTGTGTGTGTGTGTGTGTGTGTGTGTGTGTGTGTGTGTGTGTGTGTGTGAGGGTGGGGAGTTGGATGGGGTACAGTGTGTGTGAGGGTGGGGAGTTGGATGGGGTACAGTGTGTGTGTGAGGGTGGGGAGTTGGATGGGGTACAGTGTGTGTGTGTGAGGGTGGGGAGTTGGATGGGGTACAGTGTGTGTGAGGGTGGGGAGTTGGATGGGGTACAGTGTGTGTGTGAGGGTGGGGCGTTGGATGGGGTACAGTGTGTGTGAGGGTGGGGCGTTGGATGGGGTACAGTGTGTGTGAGGGTGGGGAGTTGGATGGGGTACAGTGTGTGTGAGGGTGGGGAGTTGGATGGAGTACAGTGTGTGTGTGAAGGTGGGGAGTTGGATGGGGTACAGTGTGTGTGAGGGTGGGGAGTTGGATGGGGTACAGAGTGTGTGTGAGGGTGGGGAGTTGGATGGGGTACAGTGTGTGTGAGGGTGGGGAGTTGGATGGGGTACAGAGTGTGTGTGAGGGTGGGGAGTTGGATGGGGTACAGTGTGTGTGAGGGTGGGGAGTTGGATGGGGTACAGTGTGTGTGAGGGTGGGGAGTTGGATGGGGTACAGTGTGTGTGAGGGTGGGGAGTTGGATGGGGTACAGAGTGTGTGTGAGGGTGGGGAGTTGGATGGGGTACAGTGTGTGTGAGGGTGGGGAGTTGGATGGGGTACAGTGTGTGTGAGGGTGGGGAGTTGGATGGGGTACAGTGTGTGTGAGGGTGGGGAGTTGGATGGGGTACAGAGTGTGTGTGAGGGTGGGGAGTTGGATGGGGTACAGTGTGTGTGAGGGTGGGGAGTTGGATGGGGTACAGTGTGTGTGAGGGTGGGGCGTTGGATGGGGTACAGTGTGTGTGAGGGTGGGGAGTTGGATGGGGTACAGAGTGTGTGTGAGGGTGGGGAGTTGGATGGGGTACAGTGTGTGTGAGGGTGGGGAGTTGGATGGGGTACAGTGTGTGTGAGGGTGGGGAGTTGGATGGGGTACAGAGTGTGTGTGAGGGTGGGGAGTTGGATGGGGTACAGTGTGTGTGAGGGTGGGGAGTTGGATGGGGTACAGTGTGTGTGAGGGTGGGGAGTTGGATGGGGTGCAGAGTGTGTGTGAGGGTGGGGAGTTGGATGGGGTACAGTGTGTGTGAGGGTGGGGCGTTGGATGGGGTACAGTGTGTGTGAGGGTGGGGAGTTGGATGGGGTACAGTGTGTGTGAGGGTGGGGAGTTGGATGGGGTACAGTGTGTGTGAGGGTGGGGAGTTGGATGGGGTACAGAGTGTGTGTGAGGGTGGGGAGTTGGATGGGGTACAGTGTGTGTGAGGGTGGGGAGTTGGATGGGGTACAGTGTGTGTGAGGGTGGGGAGTTGGATGGGGTACAGAGTGTGTGTGAGGGTGGGACGTTGGATGCGGTACAGTGTGTGTGAGGGTGGGGAGTTGGATGGGGTACAGAGTGTGTGTGAGGGTGGGGAGTTGGATGGGGTACAGTGTGTGTGAGGGTGGGGAGTTGGATGGGGTACAGTGTGTGTGAGGGTGGGGAGTTGGATGGGGTACAGAGTGTGTGTGAGGGTGGGGAGTTGGATGGGGTACAGTGTGTGTGAGGGTGGGGAGTTGGATGGGGTACAGTGTGTGTGAGGGTGGGGAGTTGGATGGGGTACAGTGTGTGTGAGGGTGGGGAGTTGGATGGGGTGCAGAGTGTGTGTGAGGGTGGGGAGTTGGATGGGGTACAGTGTGTGTGAGGGTGGGGAGTTGGATGGGGTACAGAGTGTGTGTGAGGGTGGGGAGTTGGATGGGGTACAGTGTGTGTGAGGGTGGGGAGTTGGATGGGGTACAGTGTGTGTGTGAGGGTGGGGCGTTGGATGGGGTACAGAGTGTGTGTGAGGGTGGGGCGTTGGATGGGGTACAGTGTGTGAGGGTGGGGCGTTGGATGGGGTACAGAGTGTGTGTGAGGGTGGGGCGTTGGATGGGGTACAGTGTGTGTGAGGGTGGGGAGTTGGATGGGGTACAGTGTGTGTGAGGGTGGGGAGTTGGATGGGGTACAGTGTGTGTGAGGGTGGGGAGTTGGATGGGGTACAGTGTGTGTGAGGGTGGGGCGTTGGATGGGGTACAGTGTGTGTGAGGGTGGGGCGTTGGATGGGGTAACAGAGTGTGTGTGAGGGTGGGGCGTTGGATGGGGTACAGTGTGTGTGTGAGGGTGGGGCGTTGGATGGGGTACAGTGTGTGTGAGGGTGGGGCGTTGGATGGGGTACAGTGTGTGTGTGAGGGTGGGGCGTTGGATGGGGTACAGTGTGTGTGAGGGTGGGGAGTTGGATGGGGTACAGTGTGTGTGAGGGTGGGGCGTTGGATGGGGTACAGTGTGTTTGTGAGGGTGGCGCGTTGGATGGGGTACAGAGTGTGTGTGAGGGTGGGGCGTTGGATGGGGTACAGTGTGTGTGAGGGTGGGGAGTTGGATGGGGTACCGTGTGTGTGAGGGTGGGGAGTTGGATGGGGTACAGTGTGTGTGAGGGTGGGGCGTTGGATGGGGTACAGTGTGTGTGAGGGTGGGGCGTTGGATGGGGTACAGTGTGTGTGAGGGTGGGGAGTTGGATGGGGTACAGTGTGTGTGAGGGTGGGGCGTTGGATGGGGTACAGAGTGTGTGTGAGGGTGGGGCGTTGGATGGGGTACAGTGTGTGTGAGGGTGGGGCGTTGGATGGGGTACAGTGTGTGTGTGAGGGTGGGGCGTTGGATGGGGTACAGTGTGTGTGTGAGGGTGGGGCGTTGGATGGGGTACCGTGTGTGTGAGGGTGGGGCGTTGGATGGGGTACAGAGTGTGTGTGAGGGTGGGGCGTTGGATGGGGTACAGTGTGTGTGAGGGTGGGGCGTTGGATGGGGTACAGAGTGTGTGTGAGGGTGGGGAGTTGGATGGGGTACAGTGTGTGTGAGGGTGGGGAGTTGGATGGGGTACAGTGTGTGTGAGGGTGGGGCGTTGGATGGGGTACAGTGTGTGTGAGGGTGGGGCGTTGGATGGGGTACAGTGTGTGTGAAGGTGGGGCGTTGGATGGGGTACAGTGTGTGTGAGGGTGGGGCGTTGGATGGGGTACAGTGTGTGTGAGGGTGGGGAGTTGGATGGGGTACAGTGTGTGTGAGGGTGGGGCGTTGGATGGTGTTCAGTGTGTGTGAGGGTGGGGCGTTGGATGGGGTACAGTGTGTGTGAGGGTGGGGCGTTGGATGGGGTACAGTGTGTGTGAGGGTGGGGAGTTGGATGGGGTACAGTGTGTGAGAGGGTGGGGAGTTGGATGGGGTACAGTGTGTGTGAGGGTGGGGAGTTGGATGGGGTACAGTGTGTGTGAGGGTGGGGAGTTGGATGGGGTACAGTGTGTGTGAGGGTGGGGAGTTGGATGGGGTACAGTGTGTGTGAGGGTGGGGAGTTGGATGGGGTACAGTGTGTGTGAGGGTGGGGAGTTGGATGGGGTACAGTGTGTGTGAGGGTGGGGCGTTGGATGGGGTACAGTGTGTGAGAGGGTGGGGAGTTGGATGGGGTACAGTGTGTGTGAGGGTGGGGAGTTGGATGGGGTACAGTGTGTGTGAGGGTGGGGAGTTGGATGGGGTACAGTGTGTGTGAGGGTGGGGAGTTGGATGGGGTACAGTGTGTGTGAGGGTGGGGAGTTGGATGGGGTACAGTGTGTGTGAGGGTGGGGAGTTGGATGGGGTACAGAGTGTGTGAGGGTGGGGCGTTGGATGGGGTACAGTGTGTGTGAGGGTGGGGAGTTGGATGGGGTACAGTGTGTGTGAGGGTGGGGAGTTGGATGGGGTACAGTGTGTGTGAGGGTGGGGAGTTGGATGGGGTACAGTGTGTGTGTGAGGGTGGGGAGTTGGATGGGGTACAGTGTGTGTGAGGGTGGGGCGTTGGATGGGGTACAGAGTGTGTGTGAGGGTGGGGAGTTGGATGGGGTACAGTGTGTGTGAGGGTGGGGAGTTGGATGGGGTACAGTGTGTGTGAGGGTGGGGAGTTGGATGGGGTACAGTGTGTGTGAGGGTGGGGAGTTGGATGGGGTACAGTGTGTGTGAGGGTGGGGAGTTGGATGGGGTACAGTGTGTGTGAGGGTGGGGAGTTGGATGGGGTACAGTGTGTGTGAGGGTGGGGCGTTGGATGGGGTACAGTGTGTGTGAGGGTGGGGCGTTGGATGGGGTACAGTGTGTGTGAGGGTGGGGCGTTGGATGGGGTACAGTGTGTGTGAAAGGTTGGGGTACAGAACTGGGGCAGGAAGCTTGGATGTAGGAGTGCCGGTTTTGGGTAATTGATGCCCTGCTGAAAATAAAAATAAAAATCTATTCATTTTAAGAATAAAACTGATTAAAATTAAGCAGAATGTATCATGTTTAATATAAAAATTCTACATTTTGTGGGATGCAGGGCCCCCAGACTCACCTCTAAAGACACTGTCAATTTTCTCCCTTCAACATTGAGTTATCCTTCTTCAGTCTTTCATGTACTTGGGTGCTTTTACTTCCTCCAATACTACTAAAGGAAAAACTGAAAATGCTGGAAATCAAAACAGAAAATTCTGGGAATACACAGCGGGTCAGCTTGCATCATTCTGGTGGAAGGCACACACCCAAACCAATGAAACTTGTTTTAATCTGCTTACAAACAGTGACTCACCAACCAACCACACATTTCCAGCATTTTCCGTTTTCATTTCAACTGAAGTAAGTCATGTATACCTACATTAAGTTCCAAAGTCTGTGTAACTACTTATTTCCACACGTCACAGGCTTATACTCAGGGCTGTCCTTGGAGGCTGTCGAACTTAAAATTATCATCCTTGTGTGCAAGTCCCTCGCCCTCCTTATATCTCTGCAACCTCCGCCAGCCTGACAACCGTCCGAGAACTCGGCGTTTCTCCAACTCTGGCCTCTTGCGCATCTCCCACTTCCTTCGCCCCACCATTGGCGGCCGTGCCTTCAGCCATTGAGGCCACCAGTTCTGGAATTCCTTCCTAAACCTCTCTGCCTCTCTCTCCCCTCCTTGAAGATCCTCCTGACAGCCTATCTCTTGGAGCAAGCTTTCATTCACCTCTCCCAATATCTCCTTCTGCAGCTCGGTGTCAATTTTCTCTCTGATTACGTTCCTGTGAAGCGCCTTGGCAGATTTTCCTACGTTAAAGGCGCTATAGAAATGCAAGTTGTTGTGTTGGTTTATTTTTGAAGTTGTTGGGTCAGCTTTTGCTAGCTGTCTCGGTTGGCCTGTTATATGAACTGACGGATTGTGTCTCAGTGTACAACTAGCACTCTGAACACACATCCGTTGGAGCTCCAGAACCCGAGAGGAAATTCCTATCATCTCCATCTTTTCCAACTGACAGAGTATTGCAAGGGGGGGAAATAATGGGGAGGGAGGGTAAAAATCCAGAGAAAAAATGTCTTTCTCACCTGGAACTTCCAGCGACTGCGGCACTTGCCTGAAGAAGCCCTGTAGGTTCTCGTAGACGAGTATGGAAATCTCTGCCAAGGCCTTTTTCACTCCTCCCAGCTTGTCCTCTATTGCCAGGTCTGAGGCAGGCAACACAATGTCCTGCTGGCACTGCTTCAGAGTGTGAATCTCCTGAGGGAACTGACAGAGCAAAAGAAAGAATTTACATTTATATAGCGGCTTTCACAACCTCAGGATGATCCAAAGTGCTTTACAGGCAATGAAGTATTACACAGAATTATAACTGATGTTATAACAAACCAAGATTACAGAGAATTACATGGTATTTCCAGCACAGAAACAGGCCAATCGGCCCAACTGGTCTATATCAGTGTTTATGCTCCACACGAGCCTGCTCCCACCCTACTTCTTCTAACCCTACCTGCATATCTTTCTATTTATTTCTCCCTCATGTACTTATCTAGCTTCCCCTTAAATGCATCTATGCTCGTCACCGCAACTACTTATGTGTCACTGCCCAAAGCACTGATTTTAACACCGTGGAGAAAACGCTTTCTGAGGCCTTGGAGGGACTAAAATCCTACTATGAAGAAAACCACCTTCGCGCAAACCCATCAAAGACGCAAGTTTGTGCATTCCACCTCAGAAACAGTGAAGCCAAACGCCAGCTGAAAGTAACCTGGTGTGGAGCAACACTGACGCATTGCGAGCACCCTATCTACTTAGAAGTCACCCTTGACCGATGCCTCACCTTCAAGAACCACATCGAGAAGACAAAGGCAAAAGTGAGCGTACGAAACAACATCCTGAATAAGCTCACTAACACAAGATGGGGAACAAGCCCGAAAACATTGCGAACCAGTGCACTTGCTCTTTGCTATTCCACTGCCGAATACGCCTGCCCTGCATGGGAAAGGTCTACTCATGCCAAGAAGATGGATGCCGTTCTGAATGCAAGCTGCCGATTTATCACAGGTTGCTTAAAACCAACAAACACCAACAGCCTATATATCCTGGCGGGTATCGCTCCCCCTGATATAAGAAGAACGGTAGCCAGCAAGAAAGAACGACTCCATCAAACATCAGATGAGAGACACCCTCTGCATTGTCATACACCTACACCCAGCCGCCTAAAGTCAAGAAAGAGCTTCATGAACAGTGTTGTTCCATTACAATCAACCTCATCTGAAGCCCGCATCGCCTTGTGGAAAGACCGGCTCGCCAGTCTTGAACAACCCCCAGCGATGGAAATTTTACTTGATGAAAGCCTTCCCCCAGGAGCTAATTGCAACTGGGCAACCTGGAAGTGCCTTAACAGACTTAGGACCGGTGTAGGTTGCTCAAAGGTGTCACTAAGCAAATGGGGATATTCAACCAGCCCGACAACTTGTGAATGTGGAACTGAGGCACAGACTAGGCAACATCTCCTGCAATGTCCATCGTTAGAGGAACCCTGCACTGTTGCAGATCTTGCCGAATTCAACAACAAGGCGTAAAAATGTGTCCAGTTCTGGCTGGGCTATGTATAGACTGTCCGTGGACACGCTAAGAAGACGACCTCAACTACTCCCTGTGGTAGCAAGTTCCACATTCTCACCTGAATTCACTATTGGATTTATTAGTGACTATCTTATATTTCTGGCCCCTAGTTTTGGTCTTCCCCACAAGTGGAAACATCTTCTCCATGACTACGTTATCATACACCTTCATAACGTTAAAGGCCTCTATTAGGTCACCAATCAGCCTACTTTTTTTCTGGAGAAGAGCCCAAGCCTATTCAATCTTTCCTGTTAGTTATAACCTCCAAGTTCTGGTATCATTCCTGTAAATCTTTTTTGCATCTTCCCAACTTTTGAAGTGTAGTCAATGTTGCAATGTAGGAAATGGAGCAGCATATTAGTGTACAGCAAGCTCCCACAAACAGCAATAAAATACATGATCAGATAATCTGTTTTAGGTGGTGTTGATTGAAGGATAAATATTGGCCAGGACACTGGGGGAAATTCTCCTGCTCTTCTTCAAATAGTGGCCATGGGATCTTTTACATTCACCTGAGAGAGCAGACGGGCCCTCGGTTTAACGTCTCATCCGAAAGATAGCACCTCCGACAGTGTAGCACTCCCTCCAGTACTGCACTGGAGTGCCAGCCTGGATAATGTGCTCAAGTCAACGGAGTGGGACTTGAACCCACGACCTTCTGACTCAGAGGCGAGAGTGCCAAGGCTGATAGGTAATGGAAGGTAGATAATGATTACTGTATTTATCCCACCCAGATATGGAATAAACTAGATTATATTCCTATGTTCTGAGTAAAATGAGAAACTAGGTCAGTTGACCTGGTCTAAAATGATGGGATTTATTTGGTGTGCCCTCAGACTCCAAGAGCAGGACTGTGGGTAACGTTGCAACAACTCTCACTGGTACACAGAATCCAGTGTATCTACCCATTAGAATAAAGTAAGAACAGAGCTAGATTCCCAGGATGTCCCAAAGCGCTTTACAACCAATACCTTTGAAGTTCAGTCATTGTTGTTTTGCTGGCAAACGTAGTAGCCAATCTACACACAGCAAGATCGCATAAACAGGAAATGAGATTAATGACCAGTTAGTATGTTACTGGCGCGTTGGTTGCTGGACGAAGGTTGGCCAGAAAACTGGGGGAACTCCCTTCCCTTCTTTATAATTGGCATTGGATTTTTAACATCCACCTGAACAGCACTTGGTTTAACGCCACATCCATTACTATCGTGAGTCACCGGTTACTAGTTTACAACAGAAACAATTTGCACTTTACAGAACATCTAGAACGAGGTCAAATGTCCCACGGTGCTTCACAGAGAAGCAGCAGCACATTAGTGGATCTTCAGTCCCGTTGGTTAACTGTGGCTCAGTGACACAGACTGGAAGCCTGTGTCCAGTGGGGTACCTCAGGGATCGGTGCTGGGTCCCTTGCTGTTTGTGATCTACATTAATGATTTGGATGAGAATGTAAAAGGTATGATCAGTAAGTTCGCAGATGACACGAAAATTGGTGGGGTGGTAAATTGCGAGGAGGAAAGCCTCAGGCTACAGGACGATATAAACGGGTTGGTCAGATGGGCGGAAAAGTGGCAAATGGAATTTAACCCTGAAAAGTGCGAGGTGATGCATTTTGGACAGACAAATAAGGCAAGGGAATACCCAATGAGTGGTAGGACCCTAGGAAGTACAGAGGGTCAGAGGGACCTTGGTGTACATGTACATAGATCCCTGAAGGCAGCGGAACAGGTAGATAAGGTGGTTAAAAAGGCATATGGGATACTTGCCTTCATTAGCCGAGGCATAGAATATAAGAGCAGGGAGGTTATGATGGAGCTGTACAAAACGCTGGTGAGGCCACAGCTGGAGTACTGTGTGCAGTTCTGGTCGCCTCACTATAGGAAGGATGTGATTGCTTTGGAGAGGGTGCAGAGAAGATTCACCAGGATGTTACCTGGGATGGAGCGCCTCAGGTATGAAGAAAGGCTAAACAGGCTGGGGTTGTTTTCCTTGGAGCAAAGAAGGCTGAGGGGGGACCTGATTGAGGTGTACAAAATGATGAGGGGCATCGATAGGGTGGATAAAGAGGAACTTTTCCCCTTAGTAGGGGGGTCAATAACAAGGGGGCATAGATTCAGGGTAAGGGGCAGGAGATTTAGAGGGGATTTGAGGAGGAACTTTTTCACCCAGAGGGTGGTTGGAATCTGGAACTCGCTGCCTGAAAGGGTGGTAGAGGCAGGAACCCTCACAATATTCAAGAAGCATTTGGATGAGCACTTGAAATGCCATTGCATACAAGGCTATGGACCAAATGCTGGAAAATGGGATTAGACTGGACAGGGATTGACGGACGGCGCAGACACGATGGGCCGAAGGGCCTCTTTCTGTGCTGTAAAACTCTATGACTCTATGACCACAGCGGGCAGTGAATTTACCGACGGAGCCACTGGGAACGCTCCATGCTCCGCTTTAATTTGGTGCGTTAGTCTCACTGACATGAGCTGCCGAATATTCTCTCACAAGCTCTCTCTTCTCTGCAGGGCCACGCACAATGTGCTCTGATTGTATATTTTTCCAGTCTGATGAGCAAATCAGCATCAGCTTTTCCAGACACTAACATGCCAACAACTTCCCTCTTAACTTTTGTATAATGTACCCAATCTGCCATTTTTCGCATGGCTAGCCTTGTCGCTGCCCTCTTTTCTAGTGTTAGTTCAGGGACTCTTTAGGGTCGACTACATACCAAGTATCAGCCGTGCCTCAGTGGGTAGCACTCGCACCTTTGAGCCAGAAGGTCATGGGTTCCAGTCCCACTCCAGAGCACATAGTAAAGGCTGGCACGTGAGTGCAGTACTGAGGGAGTGCTACACCGTCAGAGGTGCCGTCTTTCAGGTCAGACATTAAACTGAGGTCCCATCTGCTCTCTTGGGTGGACATAAAAGAACAAAAGTGATCAGGGGTGGATCCTGTTGTGTCTGGGTATAAGATACAGACTGCAGCAGAAACGGTACAACAGGTGTTTACTCAACGTGGCTCACAGTTGAACTGACTGTACAGATTACTACTCAGTGCTATATACAGGTGTGGTCACTGCCGGTACTACAGTATACATGAGCTGTAAAAAGTAGTTCCCCCCTTAAAAGGTATATACATTACAATTCCTCCCCTTTTAGATTAACAGTACCATAACACTCATTTAACAATTAAATATCAAACTAATTACAATGAACACTTTTAACATGCAACATTAGGCAGCACGGTGGCATAGTGGTTAGCACTGTTGCCTCACAGCGCCAGGGACCCGGGTTCGAATCCGGCCTCGGGTGACTGTCTGTGTGGAGTTTGCACATTCTCCCCGTGTTTGCGTGGGTTTCCTCCGGGTGCTCCGGTTTCCTCCCACAGTCCAAAGATGTGCGGGTTAGGATGATTGGCTATGATAAATTGACCCTTAGTGTTAGGGGGATTAAATACGTGGGGTTACGGGGATCGGGTGGGATATGTGTCGGTGCAGGCTCAATGGGCTGAAATGGCCTCTATCTGCACTGTGGGGTTTCTGTGATTCTGTGATTAGCTGAAAATAGTCTATTCATATATTCAGTCTTTGGGAGGCCTCCTGATCCTTTCTGGATAGCGCCTTTCCTGTGTCTTGCTCTTGGTGCGGAGGCGATTCTGGCCCCCTGTCATCAGTTGGTTCATCAGCTTCCGATGCTACTGTTTCTGGGGTAGATGCGACCTGTACGTCGGGTTCATCACCAGGTACGTATGGGCGAGGCATGGGGTTGACTTGTTCCTGTGACTCTAGGATCTGGTCAGCATGGCGTCTCACGATGCTCTCCCCAACGTCCACTGTGTACATTAGTGGGCCCTGCCGTGTGCATATCGTTCCTGGCTGCCATTTTTCTGTTCGGTAGTCGCGGGCCAAGACTGGTTGCCCTACATTGAAGCTCCTTGTTGGCTTCTCATGGATGTGCTGGAATTGCTTACTCTCAACATCTCTTCGTACGTTTGGTCTGAGCAAATCCAGGCGAGATCTTAACCTTCGGTTAAAGAACATCATGGCTGGGGCCTGGTTGGTGACTGCATGTGTCGCATTCCGGTAGGCGAACAGGAAATTGTCCACCTTGTGCTGCAGCGGAATGTTGTCATTGTACATAGCCTTTATTGCCTTCTTAAAGGTTTGTACGAACCTCTCAGCCAATCCATTTGTGGCTGGATGATACGGGGCGGATGTGTAATGCCTTACCCCATTCTTGTTCATAAACCTCCGGAACTCTTCGGACACAAACTGTGGTCCATTGTCGGAGCAAATCTGTTCTGGCAAGCCATTCCTGGCAAAAATGGTCCGTAGGACTGCAATAGTTTCCTCCGTGGTGGTGGAGGACATTTTGATGGCCTCAGGCCATTTCAAGTGCGCATCCACGGCTATTAAAAACATTGAGTCCATGAATGGACCAGCAAAATCAATATGCACCCGTTGCCATGGAGATGAGGGCCACTCCCATGGGTGTAGAGCGGCATGTGGTGGTGCATTTTGGACTTTCTGGCATCCTGAGCAGCTCTTGGTCAGGTCCTCGATTTGTTTATCGATTCCTGGCCACATAAGCCCTGGCTAGGCTTTTCATTTTTACCCCTCCCAGATGACCCTCATGAAGCTCATTGAGCACTCTATCCCTTAACTTGGGTGGAATTACCACTCGGGATCCACACTTCAAGGTCCCCCGGCACACTGACAGCTGTTCTCTCCTTGTCGAGAATGCTGGCAACAGTGAGTCGCCATGTGCTGGCCATCCCTTCACCGTCAAATCATATACCCGAGACAGTGTCGGGTTATTTCGGGTTTCCTTTTCGATACAAGCGTTAGTTACCGGTAGGTGTTCAACTATAGTCGAATGGAATATTTCGACAGGATCCACTGCTGGTGCTTCCTCCGCAGTAGGCAGTGGCAGGCGTGATAGCCCATCAGCATTTCCATGCTGTTTCGTGCCCTTATATTCAATCTCATAGTGGTGCGCCCCTAGAAAAAGTGACCATCTTTGTAGTCGTTGCGCAGTCATCACCGGAACGCCATTCTTCGGATTAAAAATGGAGACAAGAGGCTGGTGATCAGTCAGCAAGGTGAATTTCTGCCCGTGCAGATAGTGATTGAACTTTTTCACTCCCCACACTAGGCTGAGGGCCTTCCTGTCAATCTGGGCGTAGTTACGCTCGGCTGAGGTTAGTGATCGTGACGCAAAGGCTATTGGCCTCTCTGAGCCGTCCGAGAATTTGTGCGACAGCACCGCTCCAATGCCGTAGGGTGACGCATCACATGCCAACCGAATTGGTAATGCTGGGTTGTAATGGGCCAGCAGCACGGTGGCATAGTGGTTAGCACTGTTGCCTCACAGCGCCAGAGACCCGGGTTCGAATCCGGCCTCGGGCAACTGTCTGTGTGGAGTTTGCACATTCTCCCCGTGTTTGCGTGGGTTTTCTCCGGGTGCTCCGGTTTCCTCCCACAGTCCAAAGATGTGCGGGTTAGGTTGATTGGCTATGATAAATTGACCCTTAGTGTTAGGGGGATTAAATACGTGGGGTTACAAGGATAGGGTGGGATATGTGTTGGTGTAGGGGTTACGGGGATTGGGTGGGATATGTGTCGGTGCAGGCTCGATGGGCCGAAATGGCCTCTATCTGCACTGTGGGGTTTCTGTGATTCTGTGAATACCTCTTTCGATGCGATTAGTGTTTTGCTCTTCTGGAAAGCTCGTCTACATTCATCACTCCACTTCCATGGCACCCCAGTTTGCAGTAGGGTGTTCAGTGGGTGTAGTATTGTAGACAAATTTGGCAAGAACTTATGGTAGTAGTTTACCAGCCCGAGGAACGACCTCAGTTGTGACACATTTTCTGGTGCTGGAGCCTTGACTACTGCCTCAATCTTCTCTGGGGACTTATGTAACCCCTCTTTATCGATAACGTGGCCACAATACGAGATCTGTTTTCTAAAAAACTCGCATTTGGGGCGGTTAGCTCGGAGCCCATATTCCTGCAATCTAGTGAGCACCTGCTACAGGTTGGCAAGGTAGGTTGGCAAGGTGATCACTGTCATTTTCGCCCGTGACCAGGATGTCGTCCAAATAACACTGGGTCCCTGGGATCCCTTGCAGGACTTGTTCCATTGCCCTCTGCCAAATAGCCGGAGCTGATGCTACCCCGAATACCAGCCGGTTGTATTGGTAGAGCCTTTATGGGTGTTGATTGTGAGGTATTTTTTTGATGCTTCTTCTACCTCCATTTGCAGATACGCCTGGGCCAGATCAATCTTAGTGAAGCGTTTCTCTCCAGATAGCGAGGCGAAAATATCTTCAATCCGCGGAAGTTGATATTGTACGGTGTGAAGGACCGGGTTCACCGTTACCTTAAAGCCCCCACAGATGCGAACCTTTCTTGGTTCCCCAGGCGTGCTGCTCAACGACTTTTTCATCACAGGACGATGGGTGTAGCCCACTCGCTCCAGTCTACCTTGGACAGTACACCTGAACGTTCCAGACTCTCCAGCTCTGCTTCGACGGCTGGGCGGATCGCATAAGGTACTGGTCTGGCCTTAAAACATTTTGGGCTTGCGTTTTCTTCAATTTTAATCGTCGCTGTCATGCCTTTTAGTGTTCCGAGTCCTTGCGGGAACACTTCTTTCGCGTCAGTTAGGATCTTTGACAGTCGCCCAGGTGTGACGTCGTCATCCTTTTTGTCAGCCACAGTCAGTGCGCCTGTATGGAATGCCAATCCAGTTGTATTTTCCGGATCCATTCACGTCCCAGTAATGGTGGTCCTCCATCTTGCAATACATACAGGTCTAGTTTTGGTGTTTCCTTACCGTTATATATAACGGTCACCCTTATTTTTCCTTTGGGGTAGACTTTTTGCCCTGTGTACATCTTCAAAATAATTTTTGTGTCTCTCAAGGGTATGTGTGAGAATAGCCGCTCGTAGTCCCGTCGGTTTATGACTGTTAGGGCTGATCCTGTGTCCAATTCCATCTTTGCCTGGACTCCTGCTATCTTGAGAGTGACCCAAATGGTTCGGTGATCCTCCGTTGTGATCACATTATGTAGTTTCAGACAACTCAGTTCCCTGATTTCGGAGTCGTTATCACTCTTTTGTTCGTCTGAACTATTCTCCGTCATCTTATGTACCTTCTTGTACTTTCCTTTGGTAGGTTTCTTATTGCTGGTTTTCTTTCCCGACCTGCAGACTCGTGCTATGTGTCCTACTTTTCCACACTGTCTGCACACTTTGTCTTTGAACCAGCAATCATTCTGGTCGTGTGTTGTTCTGCCACAGCGATAGCACTTCTCTGTTCTGTATGACATTTCGTTTGTGCCGTATTCTTGCGGTCTCTGTTGTATCTCTGCAGCGCCCCGTGCTGCTGCTTCATATGATACCGCAATGCTGAAAGCCTTTTCCAGCGTAAGGGCCGTTTCTGGGTTCCTTCACTTTGAAGCCCGCACACAAACTTGTCCCTTAAGGTATCTGCCAGTCCCGCTCCAAACTGGCAGTGTTTCGATAGTTTGCGCAGTTCTGTTAAATAATCAGCATTGCTTTCATCCTTATGCTGGTTCCGTTTGTGAAACTTGAATCTTTCTGCTATCAGCAGCGGTGTGGGGTTTAAATGTCCCTGTAGTATCGTTACTATGTCTTCAAAACTCTTTTCCATTGGCTTCGTTGGGGTTACTAGATTTCGTAATAACCCATACGTCTTAGCACCCATTAAATTTAACAATACCGACGCTTTCTTGTCATCTGACACCTCATTTGCCTTGCAGTATACCTCTATTCGCTCGACATATGTAGTCCAATCTTCGACTTCATTGTCAAATGCGGTGATACTGCCACTCTTCGGCATTTTGGGTGTGGTTTAAAATGGCGTCTCCCAATGGCTTAAAATGGCGTCTCCCGCGCTTTCCTTCCTCCCCCGCTGCTGCCAACGCCGCACTCGGCGGTCCTCGTGGCAATGGCGGCGCCTCGCGGGTTTCTGTGCGTCTCTCTCTCCCTCTCCCCCGTCGACGCTGCTCGGCCCCTGAACACCGGCTGCGCCCTGCCCTCTCTCTCTCTCTCCCCCGTCGACGCTGCTCGGCCCTTTGCTGTGCCGCTCGGTCGGGCTCTAGCCCGCCGCTGTCCGCAAAGGGTCTGCGCACTACCTGTTGCCAGCCCGTTTCGCTGGACCACCTCGACTGGAAAGCCAAGCCTGGCTCTCGACAGCCTCCCCGCAATTCTCGAGTCTCTGCTGGATGACTGGGTGGTTGCCCGTGGTCGACGCCCGAGTCTCTGGCCTTGACCTCCAATCCACTGATCTCCAGGAACGAATCCCCGGGAGGTGATGCAGAGTTGCAGGTAGGTTCGAACTTGCCTCGTCATCAATGTTGTGTCTGGGTATAATAAGATACAGACTGCAGCAGAAACGGTACAACAGGTGTTTACTCAACGTGGCTCACAGTTGAACTGACTGTACAGATTACTACTCAGTGCTATGTACAGGTGTGGTCACTGCCGGTACTACAGTATACATGAGCTGTAAAAAGTAGTTCCCCCCCCTTAAAAGGTATATTCATTACAGATCCAAAACATGAAGGATGGAATCCATGTGGAATAAGTCGGAGCCACAGACCGTGGCTGAGGAAAGAGACGTGGCTGTGAAAGCAATGTGAATACCCTATCACAGACTTTCTCTGATTTCTCTGCCCTTTTCCCTGACTATTTGTTTAAAAGCTGTTTATCTCTAATATCATCCAGTTCTGACAAAAGGCCATCAACCTGAAACTTTAACTGTTTCCAGCTTTTTCTAATTTTTCAGCACAGGCGGCAATGTCAGAAGTCTAAAGTTAAACTCAAGTAACCTTACAAAAGGGAATACAGGAAACTTTTTTTTATCCGGCACGGACGGGACCGACGTGGTGCCGGTTCATCAAAAATTCCAGATAACCGAAAGCTATAGTAAAAGATACGGAGCTGAGAGCTCCGTATAAAGCAACAAACCCTGTTGCTTAGCAACAGGTTCAGAACAATGGCCACAAGTTGCAAGCGTCTCTGTAGCTTAGCAACAGCTGCAGCCACACCCTTGCACAGCAACAGATGGAGGAAGGCAAGTAATAAAAGTTACCTGAACCTACTCCTGAATTTTGCCGGTTAACCGAGATTTCCGGTTATTTAGGTGCCGGTAAATCGAAAGTTTCCTGTAGCGAGTTCTTCCTGCGATTTAATGCTCTCCGTGCCTTGACTCATTCACCTCACGGCTTTGAGAATCCTGCTAAAATTCAATCTGCAGAGTCAGATTTCTTGGCCCAGACCTTCTGAGGATGACTCGGCCTGTTGCTGCCAGTTCTTGGCCTGTTGCTGCTTGCCCTGGGTGTTGCTGGTTTACTGAGCCTACGATTTGCTCTAATGTTAGCGGCTGCGATTCACACAGGAAGAATCCAAAGTCTTTTACCGTCAACTTCATCCAAGGACAACCTAGAAAGCCAACATTCAAGCACAAACCTAAACACTAGGCCTATAAGCGATAAACGGCAGGGTGTTTCTACAAAATATCAGAAGGTAAACAGAACACAGTCAGGCACACAGATATGTGTACCACTGATAATTGGGTAATATAGAATGTAAATATATAGTAATACAGATTACCTGGTCATTATCACATTGCTGTTTGTGGGAGCTTGCTGTGCGCAAATTGGCTGCCAAGTTTCCTACATTACAACAGTGACTACACTTCAAAAAAGTACTTCATTGGCTGTAAAGCGCTTTGGGACGTCCCAAGGTCATGAAAGGCGCTGGATAAATGCAAGTCTTTCTTATCTGTCCTTTCAAGATGGCAACGACCGAAGCACCAGCGAATTCGGAGTGTTAAGTGACCCGGCGCCATTTTCAGGGTGATACTGTCCCGTTAGCACTGGGCGACCACAGTTAAAATCAGCACCCGCCTCTCCCCACCCCCCACAATGTGAGTCAGTGCTGTGCTCTCCGTTACCACCCACCCCCCCCTGCATTCTTCCTTTTCTCTCTCTTTCCAAGTTAAACTCAGCCAACACTCCAATTTTCCCACATAAATCCACAGGTACTTCCTTAACTGGCACCCAGGGGGTACATCCCTTTAAGAACAAGCTGCTTTTCCAGCAGATCCTCCTTCACTGTTGGGGAGTGTTGGTTGAGCACCTCAATCATGCATGTTACTGATTTACACCACTGTCAATGTTAAACCTTTTTAAATGTGCAACGTGCCCATTTAACAATCGTCCCTCCGCACCCGCATGGCCCTTCTCGGAATTAAAATGTACGGCATAAATTTTATGATCCGGTGCTCCCGTCAAGAGAGCTCTGTGAAATGGAGCGCACATCCAGGGTCAGAAGTCAACACGCCCATTCATTTAACGGAGGGAAATTCAACGCGGGCTGCAAATCAGCCACGCTGACCTCTAGGCACAAATTCCCGACATTAATACCCATCCTGTAAAGTTACATAGAAACACAGAAGATAGGAGTAGGCTATTCGGCCCCTCGAGCCTGCTCCGCCATTTAATGAGATCATGGCTGATCATCCAAACTCGGTACCCTGTCCCTGCTTTCTCCCCATATCCCTTGATCCCCTTAGCTTTAAGAAATATATCTAACTCCTTCTTGAATATATTTAATGAATTGGCCTCAACTGTCTTCTGCGGTAGAGAATTCCACAGGTTCGCCACTCTCTGGGTGAAGAAATTCTTCCTCATCTCAGTCCTAAATGGCTTACCCCTTACCCTTAGACTGTGACCCCTGGTTCTGGACTCGCCCGCCATCGGGAACAGCCTTCCTGCATCTAGTCTGTCTAGTCCTGTTAGAATTTTGTAAGTTTCAATGAGATCCCCTCTCATTCTTCGAAACTCTAGCGAATATAAGCCTAATCGACCCAATCTCTCTTCATACGTCATTCCTGCCATCCCAGGTATCAGTCTGGTGAATCTTTGCTGCACTCCCTCCATGACAAGACAATCCTTCCTCAGATAAGGCGACCAAAACTACACAAAATACTCAAGGTGTGATCTCACCAAGGCCCTGTACAACTGCAACAAGACATCCTTGCTACTGTACTCGAATCCTCTCGTTATGAAGGCCAGCATACCATTTGCCTTCTTAACTGCCTGCTACACCTGCATGCTTACTTTCAGCGACTGGTGCACAAGGACACCCAGGTCTCGTTGCACTTCCCCTTTTCCCAATCTATTGCCGTCAGATAATAATCTGCCTTCTTGTTTTTGCCACCAAAGTGGATAACCTTGTGGCAGAACCACTGAATGACTCTGGCTGACACTATATAATTCCCTTTAATGATGTTCTAACACCAGCCTAAACCTGTACCATTGTGTTAGGCATTACTGTGTTTTGTATATAGAGTTTGCATGTACGGGGCGTGGTCCCTTTAAGAGCGCGGGAAAACACGGGCAAACGTGATGACGTCACGTTGCAAGCCACGGGGCTGCCCAGGCAGTCCTCGTGGAGTCTCTGATCAGTAAAGACCTGTTTGCCTGTTCCCTGGTGTTAATCTCAGTTATTTATAGGAATTCGTCATTTCCTACATTGGTGACCCCGTTTTTTGTGAACGTTTTCACAAAAGAAGAGCACAGCATGGAGGCAAACGCTGTTTCACTAACGCTGCCACAGTTCTGGGAGCAGCAAGCGACCTCGTGGTTTATTCAGGTCGAGGCCCAGTTCGCCCTGCGGAACATCGATGCAGATCAGACCAAATACCTGTATGTGGTCTCCGCACTCGACAGCTCTACCGCGTCTCGGATCGTCAGCCTCCTCGGATACCCCCCAACGGAGCGCAAGTATGAAACCCTCAAAGCGCGGTTACTGCAGGTTTTCGGGCTTACAAAATCGGAGTGCGCCCGTCAATTACTGGTGATGCCCGGCCTCGGGGGACTCCAAGCCTTCAGAGTTGATGCTCATACTCCTGGGCTCAAAACCGGAATGCTTCCTGTTCCGAGAAATATTCCTCAGCCAACTGCCTGAACAGGTGCAAGCTGCCCTGACCAGATCTGAAATCGTGGACTGTGCAACACTCGCTGCGGAGGCTGACAAAAATTTCGCTGTAACTCGGCAGTACTGCGCCACCACGAGGCACCCATCCCCCGCAGACGCCACCCCAGCTCGTCAGCCTGCTGGGCTGTGTTTCTACCACGCGCAGTTCGGCGCGAAGGCGAAGCGTTGCCGCCCTCCCTGCAGTTTTCCCCAAAAACAAAACAACCAACAACTGCGACCACTGAGGAACGAGTCTAATGGGCACCCCGCGGCCGCGATGGCGATCAGCAACGCGGGAAAGTTGCTCTTCATCACCGACACTCTCTCCGGTCGCCGTTTTCTGTGTGACACCGGAGCGCAGTGCAGCATTTTACCCGCGTCCGCCCTCGATGTGCAGACAGGGAATCACGGCCCCTCCCTTGAAGCGGCCAACGGCGGAGCAATTCGGACCTTCGGCAGACGGCGAGTTGAGGTGTGCTTCGGGGGGGCAACGCTTTCAGTGGGAGTTTGTTACGGCCAAAGTTTCCCAGCCCCTCCTCGGCGCGGATTTCCTGTGCGCCAGCAGCCTCCTGGTCGACGTCAGGAACCAGCGGCTGATCATCGCAGCAACTTTTAATTCTCTCCCGTGTTACCGCAGTAACACTACGTCACGCACCATCTCCTGTGCGTTCCCGACTCCTGATGAGTTCGCCCGCCTGCTCGGCGAATTCCCCGACCTGACAAGACCCACGTTCTCCTCCTCGGCCACGAAACATGGTGTGGAACACCACATCACCACCAACGGCCCCCCGGTCTACGCGCAGGCCCGGCGCCTGGAACCCGGCGGTCGCAAAGGCGGAGTTCGCAATCATGGAACGGTTAGGGATTATTCGCCGGTCGAATAGTTCCTGGTCTTCACCCCTCCATATCGTCCCGAAGCCTGGCGGCGAATGGCGGCCATGCGGCGACTATCGACGCCACCACTCCTGATCGGTACCCGATCCCCCACATTCAGGATTTCTCTGCACATTTGGCAGGGAACACCATGTTTTCGAAAGTCGACCTCATCCGGGGCTACCACCAGGTCCCTGTGCATCCACAAGACGTCCAGAAGACTGCAGTCATCACCCCATTCGGCCTCTTCGAGTTTCTACGAATGCCGTTTGGGTTAAAGAACGCCGCCCAGGCTTTCCAACGCCTGACAGACTCCGTGCTGCGGGACCTCAAATTCCTCTTCGTCTACCTGGATGATATTCTAATTGCCAGTCCTACTAAGGAAGAACATATGTCACCTACGCACCCTTTTTCGACATCTCAGCCAACACGGCCTGATTATCAACCCGGCCAAGTGTCAGTTTGGCCTGCACCAAATCGATTTCCTGGGGCATCGCATCACCTCAGAGGGAGCGGTTCCTTTACCTTCAAAAGTGGAGGAGGTGACATCTTTTCCACGCCCGCAGAACATAAAGGCCCTGCAAAAATTCCTAGGCATGGTAAACTTTTACCACCGCTTCGTGCCTAAGGCGGCACTACTCATGCAACCCCTGTACGAGGCCCTCAAGGGCAAGACTGGCAAGAACCCGGTAGACTGGACGGAGGACATGGCCCGAGCGTTCGCCGACACCAAACGCGCCTATGCTGGCGCACCCGCTGCCAGGAGCCACCATCGCCCTCACCACCGACGCGTCAGACTACGCAGTCGGTGCCGTGCAACAGCAGTGGGTGAACGGGACGTGGCAGCCGTTGGCATTCTTCAGCCGTCAACTATGGCAGAACGAGAGAGCATACAGCACGTTCGACCGGGAGTTGCTCGCCCTTTTTCTGGCCATCCGCCATTTTCGGTTCCTGCTAGAAGGATGTCCTTTCACCGCTTTTGTGGACCATAAGCCGTTAACCTTTGCAATGGCCAAGGCCGCCGAACCGTGGTCAGCCCGACAGCAGCGTCAACTGACCTACATATCCGAATTCACCACGGATATACAGCACGTGTCCGGTAAGGACAACCTGGTGGCAGACTGCCTCTCCCGCGCGATCGTCAATACGGTTCATTTGGGCATCGACTACGCCCTCATGGCAGCGGACCAAGACTCAGACCCGGAAGTCCAAGCTTACAGAACAGCCATCACTGGCCTCCAGTTGGCCGACGTCATGTTCCATGCGGCAGGTACCACGCTGTTGTGTGACGTCTCCGTACAGGATCCTCGCCCTGTCGTGCCGGTCGTCTGGCGCCGCAAAGTGTTCGATGCCATACATGGGTTGTCACACCCAGGAATGAAGGCCTCTCAGAAACTGATGTCAGCGAAGTTTGTATGGCATGCATAAGGATGTCCGCGACTGGGCCAACACCTGCGTGGTCTGCCAAAGGGCCAAGGTACAGCGCCACATCAAAGCTCCGTTGGCCACCTTCACAGTTCCGGAGCGACATTTTGACCATGTCAACGTCGACCTGGTAGGACCACTTCCACCCTCTCATGGTTTTTCACACATCCTGACCATGGTGGACCGCACCACCAGATGGCCGGAGGCGGTCCCCCTGTCATCCACTACTTCGGCGGACGTGGCCAGGGTGTTCATTTCCTTCTGGATCACCCGTTTCGGAGTACCTGCAGATATTTCATCAGACAGGGGACCGCAGTTTTCCTCCGAACTCTGGAATGCAGTGGCCCAAGAACTCGGTGTCAAATTACACTGCACCACAGCCTACCACCCACAGGCGAATGGCCTCTGCGAACGCTTCCACCGGTCAATGAAAGCCGCCCTGAGGGCCAGTCTCCAGGATGCTGGATGGGCAGACAAGCTACCGTGGGTCCTGTTGGGCCTTCGCACGGCCCCCAAAGAAGACCTTCACTCTTCATCAGCGGAGCTGGTGTATGGGCAGCCGCTGCGAGTCCCAGGGGACTTCCTACCAACATCGATAGAGCCATGGTCCGCGTCTGCTCAGCTTGCTAGTCACCAAGAGGCGGCCAGATGTTTCGCACCGGTACCCACTTCGCACCACGGGCTGCAGAGGTCACACGTTCCCACGGGGCTTCACAAGGCTGAATATGTTTTTATTCGCCATGACGCACATAGGGATCTGCTCAAGGCCCCATATACCGGTCCCTTCCGCGTGTTGGAGGCAGGGGACAAAGCCTTCACGGTAGATGTCGGCGGTAAACCGGACCACATTTCAGTCGACCGATTAAAGCCAGCACATTTGGACCTCGACCACCCCGTTGAGACCGCACAGCCACCGAGACGGGATCAGCCTCCCATCGTCGTCACCGCAGACCCAGTGCACCAGACCGCCAGCCGCCCAGCAGCCTCCGCCTCGAGAGTACAGGAGTCGTTCTGACAGGCTCGTCAGACCCCCTCACCGTTTGACTTTGTCCGTTAAAGCGAATTCTGGGGGGGGGCGCATGTGGCAGAACCACTGAATGACTCTGGCTGACTGTATATAATTCCCTTTAACGATGTTCTAACACCAGCCTAAACCTGTACCATTGTGTTAGGCATTACTGTGTTTTGTATATAGAGTTTGCACGTACAGGGCGTGGCCCCTTTAAGAGCACGGGAAAACGTGGGCAAACGTGATGACGTCACGTCACAAGCCACGGGGCTGCCCAGGCAGTCCTCGTGGAGTCTCTGATCAGTAAAGACCTGTTTGCTTGTTCCCTGGTGCTGATCTCAGTTATTTATAGGAATTCATCAATTCCTACAACCTCGCATTTATCCACATTTAACTGCATCTGCCAAATCGCCCAGCCTGTCCAAATCGTACTGGAGTTTCTCGGCATCCTCCTCACAGCACACACGCCCACCCAGCTTTGTGTCGTCTGCAAACTTGGAGATATTACATCTAGTTCCCTCGTCTAGATCATTAATATATATTGTGAATAACTGGGGTCCTAGCACCGATCCCTGCGGTACCCCACTAGTCACTGCCTGCCACTCGGAAAAAGACCCGTTTATTCCAACTCTTTGCTTCCTGTCTGTCAACCAGTTTTCTATCCAAGTCAGTTCTGCTCCAGTGGTGCTCAGCAGGCTCCCTCTTTCCATCTGTGTGTCTCTCTTTCTCTCCCTCCCTCCCTGTCTGTCTCCCCCTTTCCATCTCTGGCTCTCTCTCCATTTGATCAACACTACTGAGCCGAGTGTTGTGGACTCCCCCTTTGTTTCTCCTGGAATGCTGTGGATGACGTGGCGACTAACCAAGTATTTGAAGAATTCAGTTTAAGCCTAAGTCATGCAGTCGATCCCACTTCCTTCAGCTCAGCAACATTCCTTTCAACGGCACCAATTTCAGTGGTGTGGGGTGGGTCCAGATCTCCTCCTCCAACTACAGGTGCTTTCTCCTACCCGAGGTGCTTGTAGGGTGGGCTGTGTCGTACGGTAATCTTTGTCGTTCTTGTAAATGGAAACAGCATGTTCCCAGGCCATGGCATGCGTCAGACACAACACGCAGTCCTACTGCTTGCGATCTCCCCTTCGCACACTGCCCGACAGTCCAGCCAGATGTGGGGTGGCTGGTTTGCAGAGACCACATACACCCCCATCTCCCAAGACGCAAAGGGCATGGGTTTTGGAGGCCACCCACTGTCCCTTCTTTGAAGCACAGGCTGCAAATCAGAGTTGGAATTCCCCATAACATTCAATGGCATTACCATCGCCAAATCCCCCACCATCAACACCTTGGGGGTCATCATTGACCAGAAACTCAACTGGACCAGCCACTTAAATGCCATGGCTACTAGAGAAGGTCAAAAACTGCATATTCTGTGGCGAGTGTCTCACCTCCTGACTCCCCAAAGCCTTTCCACCACCTACAAAGCCCAAGTCAGGAGTGTGATGGAATACTCTCCACTTACCTGGATGGGATACACTCAAGAAGCTCAATACCATCCAGGACAAAGCAGTCCGTGTGATCAGCAGCCCATCCACCACCTTAAACATTCACTCCCTCCACCACCGGCATACCGTGGCTGCAGTGTGTACCATCTACAAGATGCACTGCAGCAACTTGCCAAGGCTTCTTCAGCAGCACCTCCCAAACCCGCGACCTCTTCCACCTAGAAGGACAAGGGCAGCAGGTGCATGGGAACACCACCACCTCCAAGTTCCCCTCCAAGTCACACACCATCCTGACTTGGACATATATCGGCGTTCCTTCATCGTCGCTGGGTCAAAGTCCTGGAACTCCCTCCCTAACAGCAGTGTGGGAGCACCTTCACCACACAGACTGCAATGGTTCAAGGCGGCGGCTCGCCATCACCTTCTCAAGGACAATTAGGGATGGGCAATAAATGCTGGCCTTGTCAGCGATGCCCACAGCCCGAGAATGAATAATAAAAAGTTGCTAACGGGTCTAGCTAAGGGGAGGGGAAATTAAATTTTGCCCCCTATAACAAAAGGAAACGTGTCAGTGGTAATGCCAGCCTTGTTAAATTCAAAATGGCAGCCGTGGGCCACCCGTACCTGTAAAATCTGCACGGAGTCGTTGCTCTTCAGTGTGGTTTCTAGCTTCAGCCTGACCTCTCTCAGCTTGGCACACTTCTCTTCCAGTCTCCCCATGGCACTGTCGGCCTGCTCCAGTGCGCCGCGCTCCTCACACGCTATGTACTCGGTCACTTTGGCCTGCACCTCCGCCAGCTCCTTTGCCAGCATGACGAACTTGTTGACGTAGTTTGTTTGTGCCCGAGATGCAGAGTCCTGAAAACACGGTAAACAAACCTCAACAGTGGAATCTGCTGGTATTTCCACCCCACCCCCCCCACACCCCACCCCCCCACCCCCGACCTGCTCCCATCATAGGTGTCAGTCGTGGCTCAGTGGTAGCTCTCTCTCCTCTCTGAGTCAGAAGGTCGTGGCTTTGAGTCTCACTCCAGAGACTTGTGCACATAATCCAGACTGACACTCCCAGTGCAGTACTGAGGGAGTGCAGCACTGTCGGAGGTGCCGTCTTTCAGATGAAATGTTAAACTGAGGCCCCGTCTGCCCTCTCAGGTGAATGTAAAAGTTCCCACGGCACTATTTCGAAGAAGAGCAGGTGAGTTCTCCCTGGTGTCCTGGCCAATATTTATCTCTCAACCAACATCACTAAGAAACAGATTATCTGGTCATTATCGGTGTGCATGCGTGTCAGGGAGTATGTATGTATCAGTGTGCACACGTCAGGGATTGTGTGTGTGTATCTGTGTGTGCATGCGTATCAGGGTGTGTGTGTGTGCGTGCATGTGTGTGTGCAAGTCGGTGTGTGTGAATGTGTGAGTATTCGTGGGCTACTGGGTGAGTTGAATGACTTTAATGATGCCCGTGGTTGAATCATCTACCAATGCTCACTGTCCCTGTTCACACATGGGACCAAAGGGCACCAGTGCCTGTATAACCAAACCTCAGTCCAGGAGAGAAAGGTGTGGGGCATGGAAATCACTTTAAACTGTCCAGTCACAAACTGGGAGGCTACTTATATATTTCATGATGGTGATTACTTTGACACGAGGCAACATTGACCAACAACATAAGTCATAAGAAGAAACACCTCCACATAAGCACATCTCCTGACTCCTGCTCTAGTCACCGGTCAGTCAGGGGGAACCTTCTACTATTTTAGAAACATCTTAATACCTGTCTGATCCTCTGACTGATCACCTGGGCCTCCTCTGGCCAGTTTGAGACAGTGCGGGCCTTAGTCGGGCCCGCGGTTAAAATGGTGTGGCTTCCCGCCGACGTCATCGGGACTTGACGTTGCCATTTAAATTAGGCCCCCACTTCTCTGGGACGGGCGGCCTGTATGTGCCTGATTTCAGGCCAGTTAAGGTGATGGGGGCAGGAACGCATGTAGAATGTGGTGTGAAACCGCCCCCCCCCCCCCCAACCCCAGCATCTTAACCCTGTCCCGCACTGTTCCCGCAGTGCGGGGGGATTAAAATACCCTCTATAAAGTGGGACGGTGAGAGCAGCTGGCTCACAGTGTGACTAATGTACCAAAGTGAGCAGCGCATACCGACCAAGTACAAATACTTGCCCGACTTCGAATAAGCCAGCTCGCTAAGGGCGACAGCGGCCTCCCTATTTAGCGCAGTCACAGGGGTGATGCGGATCCCACAGTGACGACATTCTTTCTGCCTCCTTTTGGGATAAGCAAAGCAAGCACACGTCAAGCAAGCGTGTCACACCCGATTCCTGCAAAATGAAGGCTGACAGCTACTGAGAGTCACACAGTAAGACTAAATGGACTTACATTTGCCTCACGTACACCAAAGTACTTTTAACATGCAGCAGCTGCTCCTGTGTCTGCAGCCATCTTACACACAGCAATGTCCCACATACACCAATTAGTTGGCTGTCTGCTGTTCTACTTTTAATTTTTTTTAAATTTATTCTCAGGATGTGGGAGCAACGTACAGGGCATCAACTGAGTGGCTTGCTAGGCCCCTTCGGAGGGCAGTTAAGAATCAACCACGTTGGTGTGGGACTGGAGTCACATATAGGCCAGACCAGCTAAGGGCGGCAGATTTCCTTAAACTACATCAGTGAATCAGTTGGGCTTTTACGACAATCCGACAGCTTCATGGTCACTTTTACTGAGACCAGCTTTTTATTTCCTGGGTTTTTTTTTGTACTGAATTCAAATTCTCAAACTGCCCTTGGTGGGATTTGAACTCTCAGTTCTCTGGATTACTAGTCCAGTAACATAACCACTACACCACTGTACCTATGTATTGGTTGGCCTGCTCTCTCTCAAATTATGCAACGGAATCTTTTACATCCACCTGAACCAGCAGACAGAGCATCAGTTAGAAAGACAGCACCTCCAACAGTGCAGCACTCCCTCAGTACCACACTGGGAGTGTCAGCCTGGATTATAGCCCGGGGAGAACTCCCCCTGCTCTTCTTCGAAATAGTGCCATGGGATCTTTTACATCCACCCGAGGGGGCATCGGTTATTGATTGCTGGATTATCAAATTCAATGGAGAGTAAAATTGTGTGCGGTTTAAAACGGGCGTCCGACTTGAACCCTCCCCGTTCCCGCTGGGCAGCTTATAGGTTCAAGTCTCTGGAGAGCAGACGTGAACCCAAGATCCTCTGACCCAGAGCCCAGACTAGCACCAACTGAACCCAAGCTGTCAGTGGCAATACCCGTGAGTTATATGGGAAGGAGGAATCACAGTGCGACTCAAGCTACTCAGTTTAAATAAAACCAGTGGATAATAATATATATTTTTTTAAATCACAGGGCTGGAATGCACTTAAACCAGTCACACATCCCAGGGAGTTCTTCTCGGTCAATATTTATCCCTCAACCAACATGACTAAAACAGATTATTTTAGGAAATATTGATAAGCCAGATGAGTTTTTTTTCAAAAAAAATGAAAATACTGGCAAATCGCCACAGTCCACAGCGCAGATACCACTCAGGTTAACAAGGGTCGGAGAGAGGATGTGGTATGTTCGGAAGTATTGATGAGGAGACACCAGGTTTGGGCTTCCTTTGGCTCGCCGTCCTGTTTTTTCCTGATTACGGGGCATGGTTCTCTGTTCGAGGCGCCGTATCAATGCATGCTGCTGTCACTGATCGAACACAAGTGAGATATTAGAGCCAGGCTGTTCAGGGGTGGAGTCAGGAAGCACTTCTTCACATAAAGGGTAGTGAAAATCTGGAACTCTCTCCCCCAACTCAGCACAGATCATGGATCGGACCCAAGACCTTCCTGAGCTGTACGGCTCAGCTGCTCACCAAATAAACCCACTGGACCTTCAGGGGAGCCAAGGTTTGAACTCCAATACAGGTAAAGAACATGAAGTGAAAACAGAAAATGCTGGAATGGCCAGCAGGTCCATCAATAGTCGTTGTCACTCCCCTTTCGCTACCTGACTGAGACTTGAGGTGTCAGCTGTGGCTCAGTGGGCAGCACCCTCGCCTTGGAGTCAGAAGGTTGTGGGTTCAAGTCCCACTCCAGAGACTTGAGCACAGAAATCCAGGCTGACGCTCCCAGTGCAGTACTGAGGGAGTGCTGCACTGTCGGAGGTGCCGTCAAACCGAGGCCCCGTCTGTTCGCTCAGGTGGACGTAAAAGATCCCATGGTTCTATCTGAATAAGAGTGGGGGCGTTCTCCCTGATGTCCTGGGCAATATTTATCCCTCAATCAACATCGCTAAAGCAGATTATCTGGTCATTATCACATTGCTGTTTGTGGGAGCTTGCTGTGTGCAGATTGGTTGCTGTGTTTCCTACATTACGACAATACTTCATTTTCTGTAAAGCATTTGGGACGTCCCGAGTTTGTGAAAGGTGCTATATAAATGCACGTCTTTCTTTCTTGCATTTCTTTCCATCTTTTTGTAGTGTATTAAACCCATTAATCCCCCTCATACCTGCCTCTTTTACCGGTTGTTCCCTCCTCCTGCCCATCATTTTGTTCCGTCCTATAAGTCCAAAGATGTGCGGGTTAGGTTGATTGGCTATGATAAAAATTGACCCTTAGTGTTAGGGGGATTAAATACGTGGGGTTACGGGGATCGGGTGGAATATGTGTCGGTGCAGGCTCGATGGGCCGAAATGGCCTCTATCTGCACTGTGGGGTTCCTGTGATTCTGTGATAACCAATCCCCATTACAGGAGGGCCTACACCTTTAATGTCACTCGTCTTTCCTCTTTTTGGACCTGCAGTGTATTTCCAGCATTTTCTGTTTCCATCAGTAAAACTGTGCTTTTCTCTAGGGAAAGCTATGTAAACATTGGAATAATCATTACCTTAATAGAAATGTTCTGCTGTTTGAGTGTATCGATCAGCCCTTCCGTCTTCTTTACTTGGCGCTCCATCTCCTCATGTTTCGCCACAAGTTCTTTCTAAAAATATTTTAATAAAAAGTAAAGATGTTAATTCATTGTAGCCTTGACCCAGTGGGTAGCACTCTCGCCTCAGAGTCAGAAGGTCGTGGGTTCAAGCCCCACTCCAGAGACTTGAACACATTATCTAGGCTGACACTCCAGTGCAGTGCTGAGGGAGTGCTGCGCTGTCGGAGGTGCCGTCTGTTGGATGAGACGTTAAACCGAGGCCCTGTCTGCCCTCTCAGGTGGACGTAAAAGATCCCACGACGCTATTCGAAGTAGAGCAGGGGAGTTCTTCCCGGTGTCCTGGCCAATATCTATCCCTCAAACAACATCACGAAAACAAATGATCTGGTCATTACATCGCTGCTGTTTGCCGGACACTACTGTGCGCAAATTGGCTGCCGCGTTTCCCTACATTACCATAGTGACTTCAAATGTACCTCATTGGCTGTGAAGCTCTGTGGGACGTCCCGACTTCATGAAAGGTGCTATATAAATGCAAATTCCTTCTTAATGAATGCAAAATACAGGATTGCGTTAACTGCTAGCATTATAAACCATTGGATTCTTGGAGAGGACCCCCCCCCCCTACTCCATCATGCAGTAGCTGTGGCACAAGCCAGCTTGCACTTGGGACATATAATGGTCCCGTGTGTACATTTGTACATGGGTCGCTATATAAGCGTTTCCTAAGGCGATGTTCATGTTAAAATATCCACGGGTAGTTGTTACAATTACCTGCTGCAATTCCCAGTAACTCCAGTAGGGGGGGCACTCTAATAGGAACCCCAGCTTAATGTAAGATTTCAGTCGGAATACCTCCCCCGTCACACCCGGAGGCTGCTGATCCCGAGGGCTCTTGTGCACCGCTCCAGCTAGCGAGGGAGAGAAAGAGAGAAATCAGGAGGCAGGGAGAGAGTGTTTGGGGAAGAAAGAGGCATCGCAGAAGACAGTGATCAGTGAGAGAAAAGGAGGTTGGGGAAGAAAGGCACAGAGACGCAGAAAGATCATAGCGACAGAATGAGGAAGACGAGCAAAGGAGGTATACTACTACACATAAAATCCTCCCGAACTCTCTGATACTGATACCTGGGATGGCAGGAATGACGTATGAGAAGAGATTGGGTCGATTAGGCTTATATTCGCTAGAGTTTAGAAGAATGAGAGGGGATCTCATTGAAACTTATAAAATTCGAACAGGACTAGACAGACTAGATGCAGGAAGGATGTTCCCAATGGCGGGGGAGTCCAGAACCAGGGATCATAGTCTAAGGATAAGGGGTAAGCCATCTGGGACTGAGATGAGGAGGAATTTCTTCACCCAGAGAGTGGTGAACCTGTGGAAATCTCTACCACAGAAGGCAGTTGAGGCCAATTCATTAAATATATTCAAGAAGGAGTTAGATATATTTCTTGAGGCTAAAGGGATCAAGGGATATGGGGAGAAAGCAGGGACAGGGTACTGAATTTGGATGATCAGCCATGATCTCATTAAATGGCGTAGCAGGCTCGAGGGGCCGAATGGCCTACTCCTGCTCCTATCTTCTATGTTTCTATGTAGCATTTACTGAGTACGTTACCAAACAACCCGAGCAAAACTGAGGTCAATGGCGGGGGGGGGGGGGGTGCGGGCGGGGGGGGTCAAGGGAAACATCCTATAGTGGCTGGAGTTATAACAGACACAAAGGAAGCTGGTTGTGGCTGTTGGAGGCCAGTCAACGCAGCCCCAGGACATCGCGGCAGGAGTTCCTCAGGGATCCATCCTCAGCCTAACCATCATCAGCTGCTTCATCAATGACCTGCCTTCAATCATAAGGTCAGAAATAGGGCTTTTACAATTCTAGTGTTGAACTCCATTCACCGATAATGAAGCAGCCCATGCCAACCAACGACAGGACTGGATAATATCCAGGTTTGGGCTGACAAGTTTCAGGTAACATTCACATCACATAAGTGCCAGGCAATGACCAACTCCAACATAAGGTCCAACCATCTCACCATAACCTTCAACAACACCACCATGAAGCTGAGTGCCCAACCATCAACATCTTGGGGGGTCACCATTGGCCAGAAGCTTTAATTCACCAGCCATATCACCAACCAAACTGAATATAGAAAGTACAGGGGAGATCTAAAAAAAGGGAATAAGAGGAGCAAAGAGAGAGTATGAGAATAGATTAGCAGCTAACATAAATGGGAACCCAAAAGTCTTTTATAAACATATAAATAGTAAAAGTGTAGTCAAAGGAAGGGTGGGGCTAATTAGGGACCAAAAAAGATCTTCTTGTGGAGGCAGAGGGCATGGCTGAGGTACTAAATGAGGACTTTGCATCTGTCTACATTAGAGAAGAGGATGCTCCCAATGTATCAGTAAAGGAGGAGGCAGTAGTGATATGGGATAGGATAAAAATATATAAAGAGGTACTTACAGGAAACTCTTTTTTATCTGGCACCGACGGGACCGGCGTGGTGCCGGTTTATCAAAAAGTCCAGATTACAGAGAGTTATAGTTAAAAGGTATGAGAGCTCCATACACAGTAACAAATCCAGGCTTCCCTGTTGCTTAGCAACAGCTGCAAGAAGCCCGGCCACAGACCAAGCGTCCCTGTTGCTTAGCAACAAGTGCAGAAACCCCCATTACACAGCCAAGAATCAAGAAACGGCCACTAATATGAAGAAAAACTTAACTGAACCTACTCCTGAATTTTGCCGGTTAACCGAGATTTCCGGTTGTTTGGGTGCCGGTAAATCGAGAGTTTCCTGTATAAGGTTGGCAGTCCTCAAAGTAGAAAAGTCATCCAGTCTGGATGGGATGCATCCGTGGTTACCGAGGGAAGTAAGGGTGGAAACTTCAGAGCCTCTGGCCACAACCTGCCAATCCGCCTTGGATATCGGGGTGGTGGCAGAGGCCTGGAGGTTTGCAAATGTTACACCCCTATTCAAAAAAGGGGGGAGGGCTAAACCCGGCAACTACAGGCCAGTCTGTGGTGGGGAAACTTTTAGAAACAATAATCCGGGACAAAATTAATTGGCATTTGGAAAGGTATGGGCTAATACATGAAAGTCAGCACGGATTTGTTGAAGGGAAATCATGTTTAAATCAAAATTAAAGCCCATGGGATTGAAGGGAGAGTGGCAGCATGGATACACAATTGGCAAAGGGACAGAAAGCAGAGTAGTGGTGAAGTGTTATTTTTCAGACTGGAGGGAAGTGTACAGTGGTGTTTACAGGGCTATGGGGACAGAGCAAGAGGGTGGGATTAATTGGATAGCACTATCAAAGAGCAGGCACAGGCACGATGGGCCGAATGGCCCCCTTCCGTACGATATCAAAACAGCCACAAGGGCAGGGCAAAGCACTCAAGGATGGAAATTTTGGCTTGGCTTGGCGTGGCGGGAGGATGGGGAAGGCTAAACACTTTTGCAACACAATGCCATGCTTTGGTGCAGTTGCGGCCACTGCATCACTATTTTTGTTCTTGGAATACGAGCAGATGAATATGGGCACAAGTCTACGCATATCACCCGTCCATAGAGGTCATTAAGAGTCAACCACATAGTGCTGGGCTGGAGTTCGGTGTTGGCCAGACTGGGTAGCGGGTATAAGGCTCCTATCCCTGAAGGGCATTCGCAAGCCAGTTGTGCAGGGTCATTCTTTCTGATACCAGCCCACAAATGACTGGATCTATTGAATTTAATTTCATGGTGGGATTTAAATTCACCATTACCAGTACCAATAACCACTACTCTATGATGGGAGTAAGCCTTTGACTTAGTAGTAGCATTCCTGCCTCGGAGTCATAAAGTGCAGGGCTCAAATCCCACTTCAGGCAGTCGCGACGAGGGGAGACAGGTGTTCTGGCTCGGAATTCCGAGTCTGGTGCGGGTGGGTGGCCCCTCTTCTCATCAAATGGTTCTGGGAGCCCATAAAACCCTCTGGCCGTATAGGACTAACCACCCTACCGGCTGGTATAAAGATGGTTATGACCATGGAAGGAGCTTTCATGTTGTGGCCAGTCAGACTGAAAAAGAAAGACTTGCATTTACATAGCGCCTTTCAGGACGTCCGAAAGCATGTCACAGACAATGTCTGTTTGAAGTGTAGTCACTGTTGTAATGTAGGAAAGGGGTCAGGCAATTTGCGCACAGCAAGGTCCCACAATCGCCAGTGAGATAACGACCAGATAATCTGTTTTAGTGTTGTTGCGGTATAAATAATGGCCAGGTCACTGGGGAAAACTTCCTTCCTCTTATTCGAAATAGTGCCATGGGGTCTTTTACCCGAGAGGGCAGAGGGGGCCTCGCTTCAGCATCTCATCCATTAAGAGTGCTCTGAATGCAGCACCCCCTCAGTAATGGCACTGAAGTGTCAGCTTAAAAGAAATGAAAGACTTGCATTTCTATAGCGCCTTTCACAACCTCAGGACATCCCAAAACGCTTCACAGTCAATGAAGTACTTTTGAAGTGCAGTCACTGTTGTAATGTAGGAAACCACGGCAGCCAATTTGCGCACAGCAAGCTCCCACAAACAGCAACATGATACTGACCAGGTAATTTGTTTCTCTTTTTGTGATGTTGATTTGAGGACACCAGGGATAACTCCCCTGCTCCTCTTCGAAATAGTGCCATGGGACCTTTTGCATTCACCTTAAAGAGCAGATGGGGTCTCCAGTTTAACGCCTCATCCGGAAAAAAGGCACCTCCGGCACTGCAGCGCTCCCCTCAGTACTGGGCCAGGATTTTTGTGCTCAAGTCTCTGGAGTGGGGCCACAACCCTGAACACCATGGCGAGAGGGCTACCCACTGAGCCAAGGCTGGCACTGTTGATCAACCTGCGAATCCTGGCACCATTCTCCAAGGAGAAGAGTGTGTGAAGATACAACAACCCCTATCTAATGATAGGAAGCACACAGAGAAAAAAATTGTTGTGCAATTTTCGTTCTGCACCGACCTTTCGCTGGAGTGTCTCGTCCTCCACGGTGACCAGGTCGTGCCCCTTGTGTTCCCTGGTAGCGCAGGCGGAGCAGATGCACAGGTGGTCCTCCCTACAGTACAGGTCGAGCGGCTTGCGGTGAGCCGGGCAGCTCGACTGTTCGCCTTCGGGCCGCGGGGTCTCGGGGCCTCGCAGCTTCAGGTCCTTCACCATCTCGTCCAGCACCAGGTTCTTGCAGAGGGGCTCGGGCCGCCGCTCGAAGACGTTGCGGCAGGCCGGGCAATCGAAGAGACCGGCCGGGCTCTGCCGGTCCAGGTGGTCCCGCAGGCACAGCAGGCAGAAGTTGTGGCCGCAGGGGGTGGTGACCGGCTCGGTGAAGCACTCCAGGCAGATGGGGCAGCTCACCTTGTACTCCAGGTCCTGGCGCTGGAGAGCGGTCATGGTGCCTGCAGCCAACTCCCAGCCCAAACCGAAAGCAAGCCTCGGGCTTCCTGCATCAACCCTGCCCACAATATTAATACAAGACCGGCTCCTCCCTCCCGACTGCTGGGGCTGGCGTCCCCAGCCTTCCCGCTTCAATGCAGATTTTTTTGGTGCAACAGTTAACCTTTTCTGTATTTTTTTCAGTAGCTGATTACACCACGACCCAACTCCCGACCCCACTCTATCCCTTCTGCTTCCAACTCTTCAATCCCCACTCCCCATCACTCTTCAATCCCCACTCCCCATCACTCTTCAATCCCCACTCCCCATCACTCTTCAATCCCCACTCCCCATCACTCTTCAATCCCCACTCCCCCTTCACTGTTCAGTCCCACTCCCCATCACTCTTCAATCCCACTCCCCATCACTCTTCAATCCCCACTCCCCATCACTCTTCAATCCCCACTCCCCATCACTCTTCAATCCCCACTCCCCATCACTGTTCAATCCCCACTCCCCATCACTCTTCAATCCCCACTCCCCGTTACTCTTCAATCCTCACTCTCCATCACTCTTCAATCCCCTTCACTCTTCAATCCCCACTCCCCATTACTCTTCAATCCTCACTCCCCATTACTCTTCAATCCTCACTCCCCATCACTCTTCAATCCCCACTCCCCATCACTCTTCAATCCCCACTCACCATCACTCTTCAATCCTCACTCCCCATCACTCTTCAATCCCCACTCCCCATCACTCTTCAATCCCCACTCCCCGTCACTCTTCAATCCCCACTCCCCATCACTGTTCAATCCCCACTCCCCATCACTCTTCAATCCCCACTCCCCATCACTGTTCAATCCCCACTCCCCATCACTCTTCAATCCCCACTCCCCATCACTCTTCAATCCCCACTCCCCGTCACTCTTCAATCCCCACTCCCCGTCACTCTTCAATCCCCACTCCCCATCACTCTTCAATCCCCACTCCCCATCACTGTTCAATCCCCACTCCCCATCACTGTTCAATCCCCACTCCCCGTCACTCTTCAATCCCCACTCCCCGTCACTCTTCAATCCCCAGTCCCCCTTCACTGTTCAATCCCCACTCCCCATCACTCTTCATTCCCCCACTCCCCCATCACTGTTCAATCCCCACTCCCCCTTCACTGTTCAATCCCCACTCCCCCTTCACTGTTCAATCCCCACTCCCCATCACTCTCCAATCCCCACTCCCCCATCACTCTTCAATCCCCACTCCCCATCACTCTTCAATCCCCACTCCCCATCACTCTTCAATCCCCACTCCCCATCACTCTTCAATCCCCACTCCCCATCACTCTTCAATCCCCACTCCCCCTTCACTGTTCAATCCCACTCCCCATCACTCTTCAATCCCCACTCCCATCACTCTTCAATCCCCACTCCCCGTCACTCTTCAATCCCCACTACCCATCACTCTTCAATCCCCACTCCCCCTTCACTGTTCAATCCCCACTCCCATCACTCTTCAATCCCCACTCCCCATCACTCTTCAATCCCCACTCCCCATCACTCTTCAATCCCCACTCCCCGTTACTCTTCAATCCTCACTCTCCATCACTCTTCAATCCCCTTCACTCTTCAATCCCCACTCCCCATTACTCTTCAATCCTCACTCCCCATTACTCTTCAATCCTCACTCCCCATCACTCTTCAATCCCCACTCCCCATCACTCTTCAATCCTCACTCCCCATCACTCTTCAATCCTCACTCCCCATCACTCTTCAATCCCCACTTCCCATCACTGTTCAATCCCCACTCCCCGTCACTCTTCAATCCCCACTCCCCATCACTCTTCAATCCCCACTCCCCATCACTCTTCAATCCCCACTCCCCATCACTCTTCAATCCCCACTCCCCATCACTCTTCAATCCCCACTCCCCGTCACTCTTCAATCCCCACTCCCCGTCAGTCTTCAATCCCCACTCCCCGTCACTCTTCAATCCCCAGTCCCCCTTCACTGTTCAATCCCCACTCCCCATCACTCTTCATTCCCCCACTCCCCCATCACTGTTCAATCCCCACTCCCCTTCACTGTTCAATCCCCACTCCCCCTTCACTGTTCAATCCCCACTCCCCATCACTCTTCAATCCCCACTCCCCATCACTCTTCAATCCCCACTCCCCATCACTCTTCAATCCCCACTCCCCCTTCACTGTTCAATCCCACTCCCCATCACTCTTAAATCCCCACTCCCCATCACTCTTCAATCCCCACTCCCCGTCACTCTTCAATCCCCACTCCCCATCGCTCTTCAATCCCCACTCCCCGTCACTCTTCAATCCCCACTCCCGTCACTCTTCAATCCCCACTCCCCGTCACTCTTCAATCCCCACTCCCCATCACTGTTCAATCCCCACTCCCCATCACTCTTCAATCCCCACTCCCCATCACTGTTCAATCCCCACTCCCCATCACTCTTCAATCCCCACTCCCCATCTCTGTTCAATCCCCACTCCCCATCACTCTTCAATCCCCACTCCCCATCACTCTTCAATCCCCACTCCCCATCACTCTTCAATCCCCACTCCCCATCTCTGTTCAATCCCCACTCCCCGTCACTCTTAAATCCCCACTCCCCGTCACTCTTCAATCCCCACTCCCCATCACTCTTCAATCCCCACTCCCCATCACTGTTCAATCCCCACTCCCCATCACTCTTCAATCCCCACTCCCCATCACTCTTCAATCCCCACTCCCCATCACTGTTCAATCCCCACTCCCCATCACTCTTCAATCCCCATCACTCTTCAATCCCCACTCCCCATCACTCTTCAATCCCCATTCCCCATCACTCTTCAATCCCCACTCCCCATCACTCTTCAATCCCCACTCCCCATCACTCTTCAATCCCCACTCCCCATCACTCTTCAATCCCCACTCCCCATGACTGTTCAATCTCCGTCACTGTTCAATCCCCACTCCCCATCTCTGTTCAATCATGAAAGGGTTAAAAGGGAGAAAGGGGCTTTTTCGCTAAAAATAAGGGAATTGAGGAACCAAGCATATATCCAACCACATAAGGAGTTGTTTTGTACATGTCCCAGAGGGAAGTATGGTGTAATGTGGTCAAATGTTCAAACCGTCAGTTACGAATTGAATAAGGTGCACAAATCTTTAGTTACTGATTAAGGAATGAGGTGAAGATAACGTATGGGGTCACAGGACTAATGTAAACGGTCAGAATGTGCACACGGGCTGCAAGAATTTGCACCCGAAATCAACTATGATGTAAGCCACGACTTAGAACAAAAAACTGTATATAAGGCAGGGGCTCTTAGTTGCTTTACTTAACGAACCTCCAGACTCTAAGTGATTGATTGGGAATAAGGTGGAGGTCGACCCTTTATATCAGAGGGTCCGTCTCAGGGAGAAGAAGCTCTCCCGGTTACCCTTACAACTTGGTGTAGTCGGCAGGATCTACCGGACGGGCTGAGTAGAGACATTGTCTCCTTGTATCGAAGCCCAGGGCCGGACATCCAACGAATCTAAGGCAGAGTCCGGATGTGTGAGTGAAGCAACTTGGGTGCGCATTTGGACATTGTAAAAATGAAAATGTCTGAATAAGTTGAGGAGCTCGGGTTACATAGGATTGGATATAGGGAAAATCCAGTCCAGGCGGAGTTAAAACCGCGTAAGCAGGGAAAGGTCCCTGAAGGTCCGGGGGAGTCCTGGAGGCAACAGGTCCGGGGGAGTCCCGGAGGCAACAGGTCCGGGGGAGTCCCGGAGGTAACAGCTCCGGGGGAGTCCCGGAGGTAACAGCTCCGGGGGAGTCCTAGAGGTAACAGCTCCGGGGGAGTCCTAGAGGTAACAGCTCCAGGGGAGTCCCAGAGGTAACAGGTCCGGGAGAGTCCTGGAGGTAACCGGTCTGGGGGAGTCCCGGAGGTCCGGGGGAGTCCAGGAGGTAACAAAAGGAGGGGGGGAACTAGCAAATCCACACTAAAAGGATGGCGAACAAAGAGGATGCCAAAAGATCTAAACTCACGTACGAGTTTGTACGAGACAAATATGAAAAGGTTAAGAAAAAGATGATTAAAAAAGGGATATGATGACAAGGTAATAAAAAGAATGGGAAAGGAAGGTGGGATCCTGAATGGGTTCCCGACCGACAGAAAGAATGGTGGAGGAAGGAGAGCAAGAATAAGGAGGAGAAAACTGTAGTGGTTCTTTGTCGGGGCCACCTGAAAAATGTGTAAGATTGGGGCCACACAGGAGAGGGAAAAAGAGGAGTTAGTGGAACAGTTAAAAAAGGTAGGCGCCAAGTGTGCCGCTGTAGTGAAGACGAGGTCAGTGCATAGTGTAAGGAATGATAGTGAGGAGATTGGGATGGTTTAGAAAGAGAAACCTAAAGTTTTACCGACCCAGACGTTATTAACGTCTGTGCTGAAACAAATAAAACACAAGATTGCTGAGTGAAAGGATCTTTAAAAAATGCTGGGATCTCAGTTTGTGTGAAAGTGTGTATTAAAAGTGTGGAAGTTTCTGTCTTTGAAAAAAAAATGTCTGTTGTGTTTGTTTTAGCTCCACTCACTCTTTTGTACAGAGAGCTAAAAGCTGTTTAACTCTTTGAAGACTTGTCTTGAAGGATGGACAAGCGTGTGTTGTTTTAAGTTTGTTTATTGTTTTACAAAAGATAAGCTTCAGCCTTGAAGTCACAGTTGTCAATGTGCCTGGAAGAAAATGAATTTGAATGTTTACAAGGCACGGGTAATTGTTTCTTTGTTAATGTGGTTTTATTCTTTTCCAAGTGATACTGGTCAGTTTAAAAAAAAAATTTTTTTGATCTGGATTGAATTGGAGTTATTGAGGTTAATTAACCTATTAAAACCAGACTTTCATTGTGGCCATGGTGAAATTCTGGTTGGTGTAAATTTGTGTAGACCGTATTAAATAAGATATTTAATGGTCTGAAACCAGACTTTAAAATATTTACAGTCTTGGATATAGCAAACAGGTTCTGGTCCATACCATTGGCAGAGGAATCACAATTCACCTTTACTGTCGGGGATAGACATGATACATGGATCAGGGTCCCACAGGGGTTCCACAATAGTCCAAATATATTCCACCGTGTACTGAGTCAAACTTTAAGACGAGTTAGACCTATTAAAGTACCAGAGCGCCCTACTCCAATATGTCGATGACATAATGATTGCATCAGAGGATGCCAAAGGACACATGGGAGCATTACTAGCCACCCTCCAGACACTTAAGAAAGCTGGCTTTAAATTGAACCCAAAAAGGCACAGGTTGGACTGTCCAAAGTAAAGTAGCTAGGACACGAGATTAGCCAGGGGTGTAAGGCACTCCCGCAGGAACAAAAGGCAGCCATAAAAGACATGCCAAGGCCAGTGACCGTCCAGGGAGTGAGGAAAGTGTTGGGAGTATTTAATTACTGCAGGAATTTTATATCAGTCTTTGCAGGGAAGGCAGAGCCGATTCAACGATTAGTTAAAGGGGGGAGACCCGCCACTGATAAGATAGAATGGGAGACAGAGTAGGAGGAAGCATATAGGGCCCTTAAACAGGAATTAATAACAGCCCCTGCCCTAGGATTATCAAATCCCACCCAACCCTTCAACTTGTACTGTGACCAGGACCAAGGGAGTTATTCAGCCATGGTAATGCAAGATCACGGAGGGAAACAGAGACCCGTTGCGTATTACTCTGCAAAAAAAGACCCAGTAGCAAAGGCGATGCCACGATGTGTGGCTGCAATAGATTGCGTCACCTGGGCGGTGCGAGTAAGCGAACCAATAGTGATGATGGGAAAGGTAATTTTGCATACTCAACATACATTACTCAACACAGGAAAATTACGGACTATATCGGATAGCAGGAAGGCTAAATGGGAAGCTATATTACTCCCCATGGATGGAACTGTGATAATACATAAACATACCGGGGTTAATCCCGCCACGGGCATATTAACGGAAGGAGAAGGGCACAGTTGTCAGATGAAAATGGAGGAAGAAATAGGTAGTGGAGTAAAGGAAGACCCACTAGAAAATCCCGATCTGATAATCTATGTAGATGGATCCCAAAAGTATATCAACGGAGAACCCAGAACAGGGTGGGCAGTAGTAAATCAAGAAGGAAAGACCCTGTTAAAAGGAGCCCTTTATGGGGATAAGTCAGCACAGGTAGCGGAGCTAGTGGCTTTAATAAAAGCGTTGGAAATAGCAAAAAACAAACGGATAAATGTTTATACCGACAGCCGTTATGCCTTCGGCGTGGTGCATGATTATATGACACTATGGGCCAGAAGAGGGTACATGACCTCTACGGGAGAGGTAGTAAAACATGGAAAACTAATAGAAAGGTTAGTTAAGGCTGCACAGGCACCTTTAGAGGCAGCAGTAATTAAAATAAAAGCCCACACAAAGATAGAGGATATGGACTCATAGAAACCCTAGGACCAGGTCCCTATAGGGAATAGGTATGCAGATCCAGCTGCAAAACTAGCTGCGGAAGAAATGCAACCAGAGGACGCGTTCAAAAATGAAATAAATATGGTCATGACAGTCAGTGGGAGAACCAGGATCAGTGCAAGATAGATTAAGGCGATACTTAGTACAACTAAATCAGAAGGTACAAGCACTAAATAAAGAAGTAAGGAACCAACAACAGATTAAAGATCTAGAAAGGCAGAGTGCTGGACTTAAACCAAACGAGTTGCCCAGAATAGGTCAACAAGTAATGACGCAAGTTATCGGAAGAAAGGGAATGGAACCCCGTTGGGTGGGGCCATGTACTGTATTAATGACAAGTGATATGTGTGTTTGTCTACAGGAACCGACGGGTATGCGATGGAAGCACTGGACCCAGGTGAAACCATTTAACACTAAAGACCCCCATTCTACCTTCTCCTCTAGGGGAAAGAGCTCGGAAGACGACCAGACCTCTGTTTAAATTACAGATAAACATGGATCCAGTGAGATGGATTATTATAACTACTCTGATGACAACACTTATAAGTCCAAATAACCGGCTGGAAGAAATGGACTGCAAGTTAAGATCCCCTAGTGGAGACTCCACGAGGAACTTCAATATATCACACAGTTACGAGTGTGAAAAACAAGGAAAAGGATGTTACAGGTGTAACGGTACCTGGGTGAACTTGGATCAACGACCATGCGGACCCTGTAGAATGACAGATACCAGCAATATGGTAAGATGTAATAGACACTGGCAGGTGTTGGGTCAAGTAGGGGGAGGATATGTCCTGAGCTGCATGGATGATATCATAAGATGGACTATTGTACACAGCGTTACAACACCTCAACCAACAACAACAGGGATCACACCACAAGGAGTAACCCTAGAACCAACAACACCCCCAATCACAATGATACCTGAAAAACGGAGGTATCTGAAATTGATGCCTGGGCCCGAAAATTGACTGGTGTTATTTAGCGAGGGAGAACAATTGTATGATAATGTGAGACACGAAATTGTACCGGTACTAATGAACTTAACCATGCTACAATGGCCAGGATATTGTGAAAGATTTACTACAACTAGAGAGTTGTATGCATATATGATAAGGAATGTAATTAACCAAGCTGCTGATGCGACAGGGGCTACTAGTTTCAGGGGACATGCTGCATTCCACCAAAGAACTAAAAGGGACTGAGGAAACGATGTACTCACGGCAATAAATACAGGGACGTCATTCATTAATGCCCTAGATATACAAGGAGTCCAGAGTAGTGTGGAACAATTACAAAGGGTAATACAACAGATTTTAGAGAAAGAAACTGGTCTGACTCAAGGATCAGAATTGGGAGGACATACGATAAGGAAATTACTCGAGGGAATCAAGGTTATAGAGGACCATGCTAGCTTTATCAACAAATTAAATCATAGAGATGAGGAACAGGCAAAAGATGATGTAGGGAGAGGCTTGTGTCATGCCTATGGCCAATGGACCACCGGACAGTTAAAATACAATCTGGCACAGATACAACGAGGCGAGGTACCAGACTGGGTTAACAGCACACAGCTCTATGGCCTGAGCTAGAATCCAGGCCCTCTGAGTGCTTGTACCCTCAAGGGGATGACCAGAGTATACCCAGTAATACAAAAATGCAAAGCAGAAGTAACAACAATGATAGGCATGGTACTCATGATACCAGAGGGTGAGACATACCTCCAATACTACCTATGCTATCAGGAAGAATGGTACTATGACAGGAGTCTCCCTAAACGGATGCCATGGGAAGGGTACGCTTACGATATGCCCACATCCGGTAGGAGAAGGCCCTAAGGACGAGTGCGGCCATAATAAGACAGAGGGGTGCATGTTGGAATTATTACATATCGGTCACCATCACACTCGCTCAGGATATAGAGGCGAAGGGGAGTATTGCATAGCCACCACAGAGACTGAGTACCAATATAGTAACCTTGTGTGTGTAATCACAATGCCTAACTTCTGCTTTACGCCAAAGATCCCTGTGACAATTGGACACACCAGATTGGTGTATGTACACTCAAGGGAGGTGAAACTAAATGTGCCGGATAATTTAAGAGATGAATTGGTCAATTATGAAGATCCGGTGGGGGCTCCGATACCCCACCTGCAAGAGGATCTGCTAGAGGTAAAAGAGGGCTTAAGTAAAATGGTGAAACAATACGTAATGTTACATGGGGACCTTAGGGAACTAGGAAGGGACATAGAAGTAGAACAACAGGAGGTCCCATGGGATGAGAAGCTGTGGGATTGGGGGATGAATGTCAACATCCACCCCTGGATCCGCATCACTTCCCACATACTAGTTATAGTACAATGCTGCACCTGTAAAAAAAGGTAGAAAACAAAAAAAAGAAAGAAGGAAATGGAAGAAATGTACATGACATTGATAAAGTAGTAATGCAAGATGTTCGATGGTAATTCTTCACTGTTCAATCCCCACTCCCCATCACTGTTCAATCCCCACTCCCCATCACTGTTCAATCCCCACTCCCCATCACTCTTCAATCCCCACTCCCCGTCACTCTTCAATCCCCACCACTCTTCAACCCCCACTCCCCGTCACTGTTCAATCCCCACTCCCCATCACTCTTCAATCCCCACTCCCCATCACTCTTCAATCCCCACTCCCCATCACTCTTCAATCCCCACTCCCCATCACTCTTCAATCCCCACTCCCCATCAGTCTTCAATCCCCACTCCCCATCACTCTTCAATCCCCACTCCCCATCACTCTTCAATCCCCACTCCCCATCACTCTTCAATCCCCACTCCCCCATCACTCTTCAATCCCCACTCCCCCATCACTCTTCAATCCCCACTCCCCATCACTCTTCAATCCCCACTCCCCATCACTCTTCAATCCCCACTCCCCATCACTCTTCAATCCCCACTCCCCGTCACTCTTCAATCCCCACTCCCCATCACTCTTCAATCCCCACTCCCCATCAAACGGTTCAGAAAAGGCAGATGCAATTTTGGGGGTGGTAGGATAAATATGGGATTGTGGTAGCTATGGCCAACGACTGGAAAACAGGGGCTGGGATGCATCAAAATCGAAAAGGAAATGCGTATACTCCTGATAGGCTTTCAAAGGTCTACAACCTAGAAACACCCCTCAAAATTGAGACCAAGTAGTTCAAGACATGATTTGACAAGCAGTGTGTTGGGCCACACACAAAAGAAATTGCTGCCAGGTAAAACAAGAGGTAGACATTGTCGAGGCAGATCCCCAGAGACCCACGAACAGTCCCGCTTCCCAACCCATCATTGAGAATCCCTGCTAAAACAAGGGATGCTCCGGGCAGCGGCAAGCACTAATAAATCATCCATCTGGCTGGTAAAGAAACTGGATGGATTGTGGCACCTGACCATTGAATATCGGGGCGTTAATACGTACACCCCCTTTGTGTCATCTACAGTAGCCTCATCGCCAGAAATTCTTATGAAGACCTCAGCTACATTACGGCTCTTTTCAGTTTTACATATTTTTAATGGCCATTGTTTTTTTTATTTGTTCATGGGATGTGGGCGTTGCTGGCAAGGCCAGCATTTATTGCCCATCCGTAATTGTCCTTGAGAAGGTGGTAGTGAGCCGCCGCCTTGAACCGCTGCAGTCCGTGTGGTGTTAGGGAGGGAGTTCCAGGATTTTGATCCAGCGGCAATGAAGGATCGGTGATATACTTCTAAGTCAGGCTGGTGTGTGACTTGGAGGAGGGACTGAGCACTGATGGGGAGTAGGAGGGAGCGGTAGTGTTCCCATGCGCCTGCTGCCCTTGTCCTTCTAGGTGGAAGAGGTCGCGGGTTTGGAAGGTGCTGTCGAAGAAGCATTGGTGAGTTGCTGCAGTGCATCTTGTAGATGGTACACACTGTGGCCACAGTGCGCCGGTGGTGGAGGGAGTGATTGTTTAAGGTGGTGGATAGCACCAAGGTAAAGGTAAAGGTAAAGGATAGCAAACTGAGAAAAACCTTGACAAGGTACAGACTTAGTGAACATAGCCTGGCCATCGAAAAAGGCAGACACAGACAGACCCAGCTGCCAAGAGAGGACAGGATATGCTCTCACTGCAGTCAGGGAGTGGTGGAGACAGAGATGCACTTCCTCACAGCTTGTGGAAAATATCAGGGCATCAGGGAGAATTTCTACCAAAAATTCACACAAATATGCCCTGAATTCAGAAATTTGAATGACAACCAAAAACTCCCATACCTACTAGGGGAACAGAGAAACTGTGTAACCATAGCGGCACACTATGTTACAGCTTGCCATAAACAGAGGGACAACCAGTAAACCTAAGAAAAGAGTATAAACAAATTATACGAATGTATATTTATACACTCAGGGATATATCTGTTTATACACTGTATGAATAGATCTGCGTTTATGTGTTCAACCATAAATGTTTTTCGATGCTTTGGCAACATAAGATGTACCTTATCATGCCAATAAAGCGATTTGATTTGAATTGAATTGAATTGAATTGGATGGGGTGCCAATCACACTTTGTCCTGGATGGTGTCGAGCTACTTGAGTGTTGTTGGAGCTGCACTCATCCAGGCAAGTGGAGAGTATTCAATCACACTCCTGACCTGTGCCTTGTAGATGGTGGAAAGGCTTCTGTCTATAGCATGCTGCTTCCTCTGCTTAGCATGCATGTAGTCCTGTGATGTAGCTTCACCAAGTTGACACCTCATTTTTAGGTACGCCTGGTGCTGCTCCTGGCATGCTCTTCTACAGTCCTCATTGAACTAGGGGCGGTCCCCTGGCTTGGTGGTACTGTAATGGTAGAGTGAGGGATATGCCGGGCCGCGCGGTTACAGATTGTGGTGGAATACAATTCTGCTGCTGTTGATGGCCCACAGCACCTCATGGATGCCTAGTTTTGAACTGCTAGATCTGTTTTGAATCTATTCCATTTAGCATGTTGGTAGTGCCACATAGCATGATGGAGGGTGTCCTGTGTGAAGATAGGAATTTGTCTCTACAAGGAGTGTGTGGTGGTCACGCCTTCCAATACGGTCATGGACAGATGCATCTGCGACAGGTAGATTGGCGAGGACGAGGTCAAGTTGGCTTTTCCTTCGTGTTGGTTCTCTCACCACCTGTCGCAGGCCCAGACTGGCAGTTACGTCCTTCAGGACTCGGCCAGTAGTGGTGCTACCGAGCCACTCTTGGTGATGGACATTGAAGTCCCCCACCCAGAGTACGTTCTGTGCCCTTGCTGCCCTCGGTGCTTCTTCCAAATGGTGTTTAACATGGAGGAGTACTGATTCAGCAGCCGAGAAAGGACGGCAATATTCCCTTTAAGCGTTCTGGAGTTCCTGCGCAGCTGGCTCACCGGCTTTGAAATGAAAAAAACTGTGTATGCGCGAAATTTTGAATGGGCTGCGTAGCCCATTAAAGGTGTCGCATGGCCCAAAAAAAGGAACATTGGAGGGCGGTAGGTGGTAAACAGCAGGTTTCCTTGCCCATGTTTGACCTGATGCCATGAGACTTAATGGTGTACGGAGTCAATGTTGAGGACTCCCAGGGACCACACCCTCCCAACTGTATACCACTGTGCTGCCACCTCTGGTGGGACTGTCCTGCCGGCGGGATTGGATATACCCAGGGATGGTGATGGAGTAGTCTGGGACGTTGGCTTAATGGTATGATTCTGAGAGTATTCTTTGACCTACATTGGCTCCCAGTTGGGCAACGCCTCAATTTTAAAATTCTCATCCTTGTTTTCAAATCTCCATGTCCTCACCCCTCCCTATCTATGTAATCTCCTCCAGCCCCACAACCCGCTGAGATATCTGCACTCCTCGAATTCTGGCCTCTGGAGCATCCCTGATTTTAACTGCTCCACCATTTGTGGTCACGCCTTCAGCTGCCTAGGCCCTAAGTTCTGGAATTCCCTCCCTAAACCTCTCTGCCTCTTTCCTCCTTTACGATGCTCCTTTGACCAAGCTTTTGGTCATCGGCCTTAATATCTCCTTATGTCCCCTGTGGCCATCCCCCTCTCAAACAGATATACCGCTTTGGATATTGTTGGGGAGGATGGCTTATCGAGGGAAGGCAGCAGCAACCAACTTCCTGGCACCATGGGTGGTTCTGCTGCATGGTACGGGAGGAAAAAGAGCGGGAGAGCTATAGTGATAGGGGATTCTATTGTAAGGGAAATAGAGAGGCGTTTCTGCGGCCACAAACGAGACTCCAGGATGGTATGTTGCTTCCCTGGTGCAAGGGTCAAGGATGTCTCGGAGTGGCTGCAGGGCATTCTGGAGGGGGAGGGTGAACAGCCAGTTGTCGTGGTGCATATAGGAACCAATGATATAGGTAAAGAATGGGATGAGGTCCTAAAAGTTGAATATAGGGAGTTAGGTCAATTAAAAAATAGGACCTCAAAAGGTAGTAATCTCAGGATTGCTACCAATACCACGTGCTAGTCAGAGTAGAAATAGAAGGATATTTCAGATGACTACGTGGCTAGAAGAATGGTGCAAGGGGGAGGGATTCAAATTCCTGGGACATTGGATCCGGTTCTGGGGGAGGTGGGACCAGTACAAAGTGGACAGTTTGCACCTGGGCAGGACCGGGACCGATGTCCTAGGGGGAGTGTTTGCTAGTGCTGTTGGGGAGGGTTTAAACTAAAATGGCAGGGGGTTGGGAACCTGTGCAGGGAGACAGAGGAAAGGGAAGCAAGGATAGAAGCAAAAGACAGGAAGGAGAAAAGCAAAAGTGGAAGTCAGATAAATCAAGGGTTTAAATCAAACATGGCCACAGTAAACAATAATTCTAAAAGGTCTAAGAGTGTTAAAAAAACAAGCCTGAAGGCTTTGTGTCTTAATGCGAGGAGCATTCGTAATAAGGTGGATGAATTAGCTGCGCAAATAGATGTAAACGGATATGATATAATTGGGATTATGGAGACATGGCTCCAGGGTGACCAAGGCTGGGAATTGAACATCCAGGGGTATTCAATATTCAGGAAGGACAGGCAAAAAGGAAAAGTCGGTGGGGTAGCATTGCTGGTAAAAGAGATTAACACAATAGTAAGGAAGGATATTAGCTCTGATTATGTGGAATCTGTATGGGTAGAGCTGAGAAATACCAAGGGGCAGGAAACATTAGTGGGAGTTGTATACAGACCCCCAAACAGTAATGCTGAGGTTGGGGATGGCTTTAATTGGGAAATTAGAGATACGTGCAATAAGGACACAGCAGTTATCATGGGTGACTTTAATCTACATATAGATTGGTCTAACCAAATTAGTAACAATACTGTGGAAGAGGAATTCCTAGAGTGTATACGGGATGGTTTCCTGGACCAATATGTCGAGGAACCAACTAGAGATCAGGCCACCTTAGACTGGGTATTATGTAATGAGAAAGGATTAATCTTGTTGTGCGAGGCCCCTTGGGGAGGAGTGATCATAATATGATAGAATTCTTCATTAAGATGGAGAGTGAAGTAGTTGATTCAGAGACTTGGGTACTGAATTTAAATAAAGGAAACTACGATGGTATGAGGCGCAAGTTGGCTAGGATGGATTGGGGAATGTCACTTAAAGGGTTGACGGTGACCAGGCAATGGCAAACATTTATAGATCGCATAGATGAACTACAGAATTTGTTCATCCCTGTTTGGCATAAAAATAAAACAAAAAAGGTGACTCAACATTGGCTAACAAGGGAAATTAGGGATAGCATAAGATCCAAGGAGAGGACATATAAATTGGCCAGAAGAAGCAGCAAACCTGAGGATTGGGAGCAGTTTAGGATTCAGCAAAGGAGGACAAAGGGATTAATTAAGAGGGGGAAAATAGAGTATGAGAGTAAGCTTTCAGGGAACATAAAAACTGACTGTAAAAGCTTCTATAGATATGTGAAGAGAAAAAGATTGGTGAAGTCAAGCGTAGGTCCCTTGCAGTCAGAATCAGGGGAATTTATAATGGGGAACAAAGAAATGGCAGACCAATTAAATACATACTTTGGTTCTGTCTTCACAAAGGAGGACAGAAATAAACTCCCAGAGATGTCGGGGAACATAGTCTAATGAGAGGGAGGAACTGAATGAAATCAGTATTTGTAGGGAAATGGTGTTAGGGAAATTGACGGGATTGAAGGCTGATAAATCCCCAGGGCTTGATAATCTACATCTGAGGGTACTTAAGGATGTGGATTCTATTGACTCTGGAACAGTTCCCATGGATTGGAGGGTAGCGAATGAAACCCCACTATTTAAAAAAGGTGGTAGAGAAAAAACAGGGAATTATAGACCGGTAAACCTGACATCGGTAGTGGGGAAAATGCTAGAGTCCATTATAAAAGATGTAATAGCAGAGCACTTGGAAAACAGTGACAGGATCGGACAAAGTCAACATAGATTTACAAAAGGTAAATCATGTTTGACTAATCTACTGGAATTTTTTGAGGATGTAACTGGTAGAATAGATAAGGGAGAACCAGTGGAGGTGGTGTATTTGGACTTTCAGAAGGCTTTCGATAAGGTCCCACATAAGAGACTAGCGTGCAAAGTTAAAGCACATGGGATTGGGGGTAAGGTACTGACTTGGATAGAAAACTGGTTGGCAGACAGGAAGCAAAGAGTTGGAATAAACGGGTCTTTTTCCAAGTGGAAGGCAGTGACCAGTGGGGCACTGCAGGGATCGGTGCTAGGACCCGTTATTCACAATATATATTCATGATGATCTAGACGAGGGAACTAGATGTAATATCTCCAAGTTTGCAGCTGACACAAAGCTGGGTGGGCGTGTGTGCTGTGAGGAGGATGCAAAGAAACTCCAGTACGATTTGGACAGGTGGGGCGATTGGGCAGATGCATGGCAGATGCAGTATAATGTGGATAAATGCGAGGTTATCCACTTTGGTAGCAAAAACAGGAAGGCAGATTACTATCTGAACGGCAATAGATTGGGAAAAGGGGAAGTGCAACAAGACCTGGGTGTCCTTGTGCACCAGTCGCTGAAGGTAAGCATGCAGGTGCAGCAGGCGGTTAAGGTGGCAAATGGTATGCTGGCCTTCATAGCGAGAGGATTCGAGTACAGGAGCAAGGATATCTTGCCGCAGTTGTACAGAGCCTTGGTGAGACCACACCTTGAGTACTGTGTGCAGTTTTGGTCGCCTTATCTGAGGAAGGATGTTCTTGCCATGGAGGGAGTGCAGCGAAGATTCACCAGACTGATACCTGGGATGGCAGGAATGAGAGATTGGGTCGATTATGCTTATATTCGCTAGAGTTTAGAAGAATGAGAGGGGATCTTATTGAAACTTATAAAATTCTAACAGGGCTAGACAGACTAGATGCAGGAAGGATGTTCCCGATGGCCGGGGAGTCCAGAACCAGGGGTCACAGTCTAAGGATAAGGGGTAAGCCATTTAGGACAGATATGAGGAGGAATTTCTTCACCCAGAGAGTGGTGAACCTGTGGAATTCTCTACCACGGAAGACAATTGAGGCCAATTCATTAAATATTTTCAAGAAGGAGTTAGATATATTTCTTAAGGCAAAGGGATCAAGGGATATGGGGAGAAAGCAGGGACAGGGTACTGAATTTGGATAATCAGCCATGATCTCATTGAATGGCGGAGCAGGCTCGAGGGGCCGAATGGCCTACTCCTGCTCCTATCTTATATGTTTCTATGAGTACAAACTATGGTCAGTCAGCCACGTGTGGGTCCTGGCAATCCAGCCCATGTAGCCCAGCTGCATTTGCACTTACATTTCTTATTTTCTGATGTGTCTGGTTCGAATTTCGTGGGCCTGGAGGTTTGGAAAGGACGGCTCTTGGTATTGTTGCCTCAGTGGACAAACCTTAAATCAGAACGCCAAGGTCGGAGCAACTGCAGCTGGAAATAAATAGTCTGCTCCTCATCATTCAAAGCTGCTCTTATCTGATAAATTAAGTGTTTTTTGGGCACTAGAATTCCCACTTCACTGTTAGTTATGTAGCTTAATTCAGATTTTTCAGCACAAAACCCAACTTCAAATTATGAGTAGACGGCACATGCAGATCATAGGAACATGGATTTGTAATTTTTCAGTGTTGCCTTGAAGACTTTATGGCTCACGTTTAAGTGGCCCACAAAGACAAAAAGCACAGACATACCCGAATGATAACATTTAAGACACGTACAGTAACTTGGTGGTATGCAAGAACCAATGAACTTACATTTATATAGCGCCTTTCATGACACCAGGACGTCCCAAAGCACTTTACAGACAGTGAAGGACTTTAAGTGCAGTTACTTTTGTAATATACTCCCTTTCAGAAGTTCTCTCTTTTTTTGTACAACTATCTGGGTCAGTGACTCAGGGCCAGCAGCTTTCAGCTCGACTTAGTAACTCTGATGAAAAAAAAAATTGATTGCCCACATTCTCGATTTCTACCCGAGCACACCAACGTATTAGAAAAATATTTATTTCTGCTCCATCTTTACAGAAGGTTTTTTGACAAGTGGTCACATGAAATTGTTCGCAGGATTGCCGCTGAATTAACAGAGGGAGGCGGCGGCGGGAACAGCCTTGGACGGTAGGCCGCAGCTCCAGCTGCCTAGGCCTGGGATCTTCGCGAAAGCTGCTGCTAATTCAGTAGATGCCGTAGGTGGGCTCGTGGCTGTCCCTGTACCGGTCCAGGTATCGGAGTGGCTGACCATGTGGGTATTTCTTCTGAGGTGGATGGTAAACTGGAGGGAAGTCATATTCAAACACTGGCTCCTTCATATCTATCAGAGAACACAGGGAAATTATTGTTTCTCCTCTTAAGGCTGAATCCCATCAACTTGATCTCCTCTGTCCCTTTAACCGCCACGAAAGTCCCATTCCTTTCATTTTCTAAGATGATTTCTCATTTCTCATGCAATTCTAACCCACAGGTTCCATCTCTTTCCTTTGATGGCTCCACCTGCAGTCTTTCATCTATTGACAGTTCTGGCCTCACTATCTCCTCCATTGATAAAGCTGCCTCCAAGGAGCTCGGTTTCCTCTTCCGTTGCCGAACACTCCTCTTCTATTTAATAACTCTCGTACATCTCTATAAAGCTCACGGCCCTCCAGGACTTCAATACTGCTCCCAAATCTGGCGAGGCTCTTCCAGCACCTGTCACACTCTGAGCAGGATGCAAGTCGAAACTTATCTGATAGGCGATTCCTCACTCACATTCAAGCTCCCAATCACTCTCCTGTTATAACTACTCGGTGCCTCTATTTTATCAACACTACTATGGTCCGCTCTTGTTCTTCCTAAAAGGCGAACACTCTGTCGTGCACACTTCCTCCTCCCTACATCCTCACTGTCTTGTAACTAAGACTCATCGTATTGTCTCCGATCCCAATCATTCTTTCCCAGGACCTCTAAACTGGAACTCCTCAATTCCCCTCAGCCTTTTCTTCCTTCAATTTGCAGGCTTTTAAAAACCCAAGTTTGGCAACCCCTAATCACTACTTCCCAATTTACCTCACCTTCCCTTTTATTCTTTCCAACGCGGGTGATATCCTGCACTGTCGTCCTTTGCCTCTTTATTAATAATGGCCCAGAAATTCGGGTCCCAACGCGCGAGTACACACTGGGCACTCACGCATAGGCCCAATGGAAGTGCCGGTTTCGTGCATGCACTGCGCATGCGCGGGAAACCGGCACTTCCGTTCCCCTGAAAGAAGGGGTTCAGAGGTGGAACGCGTGCGCCGGAGAGGCAGCACGTGCGCATCGAACTTACGTTTTTTTTGCAGGTTTCTCCGGGAGGGTAAGTCTCCAGCAGTTACACTTTTAAAAAGTGGGCACAAGGCCTGCTTTTAACAAGGTAAGTGGTGAATTAAGTTAAATTAAAACATTTTTTCCACAGGTTTATTATTTTTAAATACTTTAAAGAAAGGTAAGTTTATTTTTAGCCCCGTTAGAAAATGTAATCAATTTTTCCAAAAATTTAAATTATTGTTTAAAATAGTTATTTCATGTAATTTAGTTATTTTAAAAATGTGATTTTTAAAAACAAATTTATTTAAAGTTTTAGTGATATTTTGGGGCTTAATAGTATTTATAGGTTTGACAGCTCTTCCTGTCAAACTTATGAATGAAGCATTCCCTACTACCATTGGCTCTCCATGGCCCACCTGATCCCAGGGGACGCATCGAACTAACTGCGCCCCTGGGATACGCAAGCACTGCGCGCCGGCAGCTGGAGCAGGCCCAGGATCGGAATCCCACGCAGACCCACAGCACAACGGCCGGTGCGGTAGGTAAGTGCAGGTCGGGGGCTTGCACCCGCGGGAAGCCTCCGACCCGAATTTCTGGGCCAATATTAAGAAGTTTCTAAAAACGCAAGAATTTCGGTTTCTGACGACACCCAGTCTGGTCCATTCACAAACATTACTGGCCCAGGTACACAGGTACAGGCCCAGTCTTGAGGCCTCCAGTTAACTTAGCTCATTGTTTTCTTTCTCTGGGACAGTTCCTTTCGCCTCCCCCTCACTCTTTCCCTCCCATTCTCCACTTGATTTCCCTCCTCTCTACACAACGTCCGGTCCCACCGGCCTCTGTTCACATTCCCACTTCTTTCTTGCCTCGGTGTTATCCTGCTCGACTCTCCAATTCTGTCCAGATGTCCAGCTGCACCCCATGGCAACCGCATCACAACCTCAGCCGCTTGCCCGTAACACAGTAAAAGCTCCCCATGAAGGGAATACCACAGCGATCCCTGTTCTTGGATGTTCTTGCCATGGAGGGAGTTCAGCGAAGATTCACCAGGCTGATACCTGGGATGGCAGGAATGATGTATGAGGAGAGATTGGGTCGATTGGGCTTGTACTCGCTGGAGTTTAGAAGAATGAGAGGGGATCTCATTGAAACTTATAAAATTCTAACAGAACTAGACAGACTAAATGCAGGAAGGATGTTCCCGATGGCGGGGGAGTCCAGAACCAGGGGTCACAGTCTAAGGATAAGGGGTAAGCCATTTAGGACTGAGATGAGGAGGAATTTCTTCACCCAGAGAGTGGTGAACCTGTGGAATTCTCTACCACGGAAGACAGTTGAGGCCAATTCATTAAATATATTCAAGAAGGAGTTAGATATATTTCTTAAGGCTAAAGGGATCAAGGGGAATGGGGAGAAAGCAGGGACAGGGTACTGAGTTTGGATGATCAGCCATGATCTCATTGAATGGCGGAGCAGGCTCGAGGGGCCGAATGGCCTACTCCTGCTCCTATCTTCGATGTTTCTATGAGATCAAAGGTGTGGCGAGTCTGGGTGGATTTTTATCATGCACTTCCTGGCAACCGGTCAACAGCAGATGTTTCAAAGCAAACTGCATGGTCGGCCTATCCTCGGTAAAGCTACAGATCCCAGATTGGACCCACATACGCTGGAAAACTATGGGGAAATACCCCGAGAGAGTAAATACTCAGCAAAATTTTTAAAAATCTCATCCGCACTTAGCGTTCAGTATTACACCCACAATCCATTCCTGCAGAGGTCACTCTCCGATTGTGACTAACTGTACACACCGCTTTTAAACGTGTGGGGAGTGCGTGCAGGGCTTACCGAAAAGATTGTGGAAGGTGTGAGTGACCGACTCATTCCAGCGACACTGGAAGAAAGCCAGCCCGGCCGGAGTCAACAGATCCTGATGCCTCTTGTAGAAATCAAAAGTTTTAAAGGTTCGCATCTTCAGGCTGTGACTGTAAAGAAGTACCATGGTGAGTCATGCAAGATCTACACCTACCAGTGATACCAACTCACTCAGGCATGCACATACCTGTCATCTGTTGCACTCACTGACGCACATATTTATAACAGTTACTATAGCCAGTTACACATAAACCACATTCATGGGCTGACACACACAAAGGGACGCACATAGACAGACGGAGACGAGGGGGGGACGGAGACCAGGGGGGTGCGGAGGGAGAGGGGGAACGGAGGGAGAGGGGGAATGGACAGACATACAGAGACAGACAGAAAGAGAGACTGACAGACAGAGAGCCAGGCAGAGAGACACACAGGCACGGACACCTACTAAACCTACTTATACATAACACATATCTCAGTTCAGTATTATGCAGGGACACTGAATGGGTAAATACAGAAGCTGCACTTAGATCAACCTTGAAAAGCTTTCCTAAGCTAAGTTTATGAACTCATCGGGCAACATTTATCTGCAAAAAAAAGGTGGTAGTAAATATAATGCAATACCCAGCCCTGCCCATCTCGCCCCGAACATCAGGGGCAGGGCAGAGTTAGTGATAAATGTACTGGACTGTCTCAAGTCAAGCCTCTTCGACAATGAGGAACCCTATGTTCTATTACAAAGTGTTTATAGTTTCCTCTTACCAGGGCGACGGTCTGGAGTCTTCCTTGAAATCGATTACTTTATCTTGCTTAAAAAGGATGAAGATGCATCGGTGATATCCTGTGCCTTTAGCAGGGAAAGGGGGGAAATAGTGGCAGATGTCCTCTCCCTCCGGTACAGCATTCCCAGGAATATTACCACTGTACAACAAGAAAATAATGAAATAAACTGGAGTCCACTTTGATTCATTTGCCATACCCACCATTTGTAGAGCAGAGTGATCCCAGTGCGACACAACAAAATGCTTAACAACCTTGAACAAGGTTCCACACAGAAGACTGCTACTTACATTTAAACTGGTGGGGATTTAAGGGAAAGCCTGGGAATGGATAAGAATTAGCTGAATGATAGTGTCGGTGGGTATTTGTTAGGGGAGTCGGAGTGGAGAGAAGTACCGAGTGGAGTACCCCAGGGATCAGCGTTGGGACCTCTATTGTTTCCAATGATATTAATAAGCTGTGATTCAGATGCTTGAATGCCAATTTGCAGACAAAACCAAACTGGGAGGAGTGGGGGAGGGCGAGAGGAGGAAGGGCAGGTAAATTTGAGGAGGTGGCCAGTGACCTGCAGAATAAGTTAACTGAACTAGGTAAATGGGCAGAACAGTGGCAGATCACAATCCAGTAAAAAGCAAAATACTGCAAGTAACACTCTCGCTTCTGAGTCAGAAGGTTGTGGGATCAAGTCCCACTCCAGACACTTGAGCACAAAAATCTAGGCTGACACTCCAGTGCAGTGCTGAGGGAGCGCTGCACTGTCGGAAGTGCCGTCTTTAGACCGAAGCCTCGTCTGCTCTCTCAGGTGGACGTAAAAGATCCCATGGCACTATTTTGAAGAAGAGCAGGGGAGTTATCCCCAGTGTCCTGGCCAACATTTACCCCTTAATCAACATAACAAAAACAAATAAAATGGTCATTATCTCATTGCTGTTTGTGGGTGCTTGCTGTGCGCAAATTGGCTGCCGCGTTTCCTACATTTCAAAAAGGACTTCACTCGCTGTAAAAGTGCTTTGGGATGTCCGGTGGTCGTGAAAGACGCTATAGAAATGCAAGCCTTTCTTTTTGCAAGTGGTGGAAATCTGAAATAACAACAGAAAAGCTGGAAAGACAGCAGGTCAGTCAGCGCCTGTGGACAGAACGGATAAGTTAGCGTGTTGGTGTGGACCCTTCATCAGAACTGTAAAGTAAGAGGTGGACAGGCATCAGGAGGAGGAAAATGTAAACAAGCACAGGAGGGAAGCATCAGTGGAATGGGGTTAAAAAGTAGTAAGACAGAAGCACTACAGAAATAAAAGACAGTAAAGAAACAGAAGGACTTGTGCATACGAAGTGAGAGCCAAAGAAAGATGTTGTCGGGTATGAACTGAGAGGTTTGAAAATGACATGGAAGGTTTCTGGCCAAGTACAGCGGTCTACCAGCTCTGAAAACAAAGAGCAGGTCAACGGGGCGGGCATGGGAAGGGATGTAACACAAACATCCCTCCTGCATTGTGAATTATATTCAGCCCCAAAAGGAAGAAATGAGATTGAAAAAGGAAAAATGGAAGTCGAGAACAAAGCTGCCAATCGGCCCATGAAAATATTACACAGGCAACTCTATAGCGATCAACAGCAGCTGTATGCAATGAGGATGGGGTGCCGCAGGACACATATAGCCTACGTCCACCCTTTCATTTAAAGGCTTTAGTGTCCCTGCATACCTCCAGTACCCCAGCCCTCCCACTGGTAATGACCTGTTGGGCAACTGGGAGTTATTTCCAGTTGTTGGATGAAATGGCGTTAGACTCGGAGAGTAACGTTTAGCCGCCAAACCCAATACTCACACCAGCCAGTGGATGTACTCTGACTCATTGTCTCTCAGATGTCCGTCTGAAACATGAAAGACAAGAAACGGGTTAAAATCTTTAACCGATCAGCACAATTCCATTCAAAACTCAGATGCCGAGTTGTTGGGAGCTTGTAAAAGACCAACAAGTCTCTTTCTTAGTCCTTTAGAATGGGGATGTCCAAACTGAAATCTGTGGGTGACATGCCACCAATGTTCCCTGTCATTTTGTTTTGGGCTGCGTGGCCAATTCAAAAGTCTGCGCATGTGCGTTTTTTTCCCAGTTTAAAAGCTGGCGCCCCGGCTGCGCAGGACCCCTGGAGCACTGCACGGCTGCGTAGCTTAAAGGGAACACTGCATGCCACCCTTGAGCCCTGGCATCGCTGCTCTATTTCCTCTTAGATTTTGTACTTGCTGTTTGGATTTTGTGGGGTGGCAGTTTGGAACGGGCTGATTGAGCTTGAAACCTTGATTCAGTTAACACATGATGATAGTGCTTACTGTAAAATCAAAATAAGTGCAGTGACCCCGAACAGTGGGAATCTGAAACCTCGGTCCTAGGTCGCATTGTCAACTTGGATATCAAGAAAACATATTGGCGTGCTTGTGAATTTTTCATACTTTGTTGAGGACCTGGGGGAAAAAAACCCAGGAGTACATTTTATAAAATATGATTCTGTCCTTCCAAACTTGTGTTGTGTATGGAGAGAGCATTTTGAGCTTTATAACCTAGGTATTTCAGTGCATAACACTAGTGTGCAGTAATGGTGAATACAGGTCTGTCACTGTATAACACTGGGGTACAGTACTGGTGGATACAGGTCTGTCACTGTATAACACTGGGGTACAGTACTGGTGGGTACAGGTCTGTCTCTGTATAACACTGGGGTACAGTACTGGTGGGTACAGGTCTGTCACTGTATAACACTGGGGTACAGTACTGGTGGGTACAGGTCTGTCACTGTATAACACTGGGGTACAGTACTGGTGGGTACAGGTCTGTCACTGTATAACACTGGGGTACAGTACTGGTGGATACAGGTCTGTCACTGTATAACACTGGGGTACAGTACTAGTGGGTACAGGTCTGTCACTGTATAACACTGGGGTACAGTACTGGTGGGTACAGGTCTGTCACTGTATAACACTGGGGTACAGTACTGGTGGGTACAGTTCTGTCACTGTATAACACTGGGGTACAGTACTGGTGGGTACAGTTCTGTCACTGTATAACACTGGGGTACAGTACTGGTTGGTACAGGTCTGTCACTATAACACTGGGGTACAGTACTGGTGGATACAGGTCTGTCACTATAACACGGGGTACAGTACTGGTGGATACAGGTCTGTCACTGTATAACACTGGGGTACAGTACTGGTGGGTACAGTTCTGTCACTGTATAACACTGGGGTACAGTACTGGTGGGTACAGGTCTGTCACTGTATAACACGGGTACAGTACTGGTGGGTACAGGTCTGTCACCGTATAACACTGGGGTACAGTACTGGTGGATACAGGGCAAATATATAAGGGCAAGGCTGGATGGCATCTATTTTAATGCAAGGAGTCTTGCGAATAAGGTGGATGAACTGAAGGTGTTGATAAACACATGGGAGTATGATATTGTTGCTATCACGGAGACATGGTTGAGGGAAGGGCAAGACTGGCAGCTCAATATTCCGGGGTACAGAATCTTCAGGCGAGACAGAGGGGGAGGTATAAGAGGAGGGGGTGTCGCAATATTAATTAAGGAGTCAATTACTGCAGTAAGGAGGGATGATATATTAGCAGGGTCCTCCAATGAGGCCATATGGGTGGAGCTTAAAAACAAAAAGGGGGCAAGCACTTTGCTGGGAGTGTACTATAGGCCTCCAAACAGTCAGGGGGAGATAGAGGAACAGATATGTAGGCAAATCTCAGAGAAATGTGCAAATAATAGGGTAATAATAATGGGGGATTTCAACTTCCCCAATATTAACTGGGATAGTCAGAGTGTGAAAGGCTCAGAGGGTGTAGAATTCTTAAAGTGCATCCAGGAGAGCTTTTTGAGCCAGCATGTAGAAAGTCCTGCAAGAGAGGGGGCGGTACTGGACCTAATTCTAGGGAATGTGGCCGGCCAAGTGGAAAAAGTGCTAGTAGGTGAGCACTTTGGTGATAGTGACCATAATATGGTAAGATTTAAGGTGGCCATGGAAAAGGACAGGGATGGGCCGGAAATAAAGGTTCTAAATTGGGGGAAGGCCGATTTTAATAGGATAAGGCAGGATCTGGCCAAAATGGACTGGGATCAGCTACTTGTAGGAAAATCCGCATCGGAGCAATGGGAGGCTTTCAGAAGGGAGATTGAGATCATACAATGGCAACATGTTCCCGTAAAGGTCAAGGGTGGTTCCAAAAACCACAGGGAACCTTGGATGTCAGGGGATATACGGGAATGGATTAGGAAAAAAAGGAGGGCTTTTGGTAGATACAAAAGGCTAAAGACGGAGGAAGCCCTAGAGGAGTACAAAAAGTGCAGGGGGATACTTAAAAAAGAAATTAGGAGATCAAGGAGGGGCCATGAAATAACACTGGCAAGCAAAATAAAGGAAAATCCGAAGATGTTTTATAAGTATATTAAGGGTAAGAGGATAACTAGGGAAAAAATAGGGCCCATTAGGGACAAAAGTGGCAATCTGTGTGTGGAGCCGGAAGATGTAGGAGGGGTTCTGAATGAATTTTTTGCGTCTGTTTTCACTATGGAGAAGGACGATGTAGACATAGAAATAGGGCGGGGGGACTGTGATATGCTCGAACATATTAACATCGAGCGGGGGGAGGTATTGGCGGTTTTAGCTGGCCTAAAAATGGATAAATCCCCAGGCCCGGATGAAATGTATCCCAGGCTGCTGTGTGAGGCAAAGGAGGAGATTGCGGGGGCTCTAACACATATATTCAGGACCTCTCTGGCCACAGGGGATGTGCCAGAGGACTGGAGAACCGCTAATGTAGTACCATTATTCAAGAAGGGTAGTAGGGAAAAACCGGGGAACTACAGGCCAGTGAGCCTAACATCAGTGGTAGGAAAATTATTGGAAAAAATCCTGAGGGACAAAATTTGTCTCCACTTGGAGAGGCAAGGATTAATCAGGGATAGTCAACATGGCTTTGTGTAGGGAAGATCATGTCTGACTAATTTGATTGAATTTTTTGAGGGGGTGACTAGGTGTGTGGATGAGGGTAACGCAGTGGATGTGGTATACATGGATTTCAGTAAGGCCTTCGATAAAGTCCCGCACAGGAGACTGGTCAAGAAGGTAAGAGCCCATGGAATCCAGGGTGCCTTGGCACATTGGATACAAAACTGGCTTAGTGGCAGAAGGCAGAGGGTGATGGTCGAAGGTTGTTTTTGTGACTGGAAGCCTGTGGCCAGTGGGGTACCACAGGGATCGGTGCTGGGTCCCTTGCTGTTTGTGGTCTACATTAATGACTTGGATATGAATGTAAAGGGTATGAGCAGTAAGTTCGCGGATGATACAAAAATTGGTAGGGTGGTAAATAGCGAGGAGGGTAGCCTCAGTCTGCAGGACGATATAGATGGGTTGGTCAGATGGGCGGAACAGTGGCAAATGGAATTTAACCCGGAAAAGTGCGAGGTGATGCACTTTGGGGGGACTAACAAGGCAAAGGAATACACAATGAATGGAAAGACCCTAGGCAAGACGGAGGGTCAGAGGGATCTGGGTGTGCAAGTACACAGATCCCTGAAGGCGGCGGAACAGGTGGATAAGGTGGTAAAAAAGGCATATGGGATACTTGCCTTCATTAGCCGAGGCATTGAATATAAGAGCAAGGAGGTTATGATGGAGCTGTATAAAACACTGGTTAGGCCACAGCTGGAATATTGTGTGCAGTTCTGGTCGCCACACTACAGGAAGGATGTGATCGCGTTAGAGAGGGTGCAGAGGAGGTTCACCAGGATGTTACCAGGGCTGGAGCGCTTCAGCTATGAAGAGAGACTGGGCAGGTTGGGTTTGTTTTCCTTGGAGCTGAGGAGGCTGAGGGGGGACATGATTGAGGTGTACAAAATTGTGAGGGGCATAGATAGGATGGATGCTGAGGAGCTTTTTCCCTTAGTAGAGGGGTCGATAACTAGGGGGCATAGATTCAAGGTAAAGGGCGGGAGGTTTAGAGGGGATTTGAGAAAGAACTTTTTCACCCAGAGGGTGGTTGGAGTCTGGAACTCACTGCCTGAAAGGGTTGTGGAGGCAGAAACCCTCACAACATTTAAGAAACATTTGGATGTGCACTTGAAATGCCATAGCATACAAGGCTACGGGCCAAATGCTGGAATATGGGATTAGATTAGACAGGGCTTGATGGCCGGCGCGGACACGATGGGCCGAAGGGCCTCTATCCGTGCTGTATTACTCTATGACTCTAACACTGGGGTACAGTACTGGTTGGTACAGGTCTGTCACTATAACACTGGGGTACAGTACTGGTGGATACAGGTCTGTCACTATAACACGGGGTACAGTACTGGTGGATACAGGTCTGTCACTGTATAACACTGGGGTACAGTACTGGTGGGGACAGGTCTGTCATTATAACACTGGGGTACAGTACTGGTGGGTACAGGTCTGTCACTATAACACTGGGGTACAGTACTGGTGGGTACAGGTCTGTCACTGTATAACAGAGTTACAGTACTGGTGGATACAGGTCTATCACTGTATAATACTGGGGTACAGTACTGGTGGGTACAGGTCTGTCTCTGTATAACACTGGGGGACAAGACTGGTGGGTACAGGTCCATCACTGAGAGACTTGAGGAAACCTTCACTGCCTGCCTGGGCCATGGCTCCCGAGATCCCACGGCCAAAAAGAAGTTGCAGTCCCTGCTGTTTATTATCAAGCTGCATTATAACAACTGACCATCAGCGTTATCACTGGAGCAGCCAACAGCCAAAGAGATATATAACAACCAGGACATGCTTTAAATGGAAAGTACTCCTCTGAGATGTCCCTTCCGCTATAGCACAGTAGTTATATGTTGGTCACTTTTTTAACTTTAAGTGTACTCTGAGTTCCACGGACCTGGATTGGTGAGAAGTAGTGTCCACAGGGAGCCCTCTTCTGCTTCAAATGACACCCTTGGAAGGTCTGCAGCCTGGGAATGAAAGAGAGCGGGTGAGATGCAGAATTGGGAAATAATCTGCACAGGTAACATTACCCCATCACTAAAAGAGTGTGTGAGCACACAGCACTGTTACACTGTCATTAATACAGGGGAGTGAGACAGTACCGGATTATACTCTCCAGGTTCAGCAACATATCAGACATAGGGACACTGACTCACGGGATCAAATCAATGTTTCATGTTAGCCTTTCATACTATTTGTGCCAGAAGATCTGGACCTAGGTTAACTGGTCTACCATTGCAAGGATAAAAGCAGGGTGCTTTACTGAGGGCAGCAGCGAGGAACGCGAGAGCAGGGCCTGTGCTGGGATGGCTAAAGATCTATCCCACATACAGATCACTGGCACTAATTCACCGTACGTATACATTTGGTTGTGTGACAGTGGAACAGCACAGATTGGCCCATTCTCCCCTGGGGATAAGGCCCCAGGAGAACATCTGCCTCCAAAATTAACACAGATCCAGGTCATGGGGAAAGTCTGAAACACTCAGAAGGTGTCATTCTTGTTACTCTTCAACGCCATGTATAAATAATACAATCAAAAACGGAATTTGTGTGTTTCAATAATGTCCAGTTACTATATACCATTGATCATAAAAGTTTGAAAATACTCAGGAAAGGAGGTTGGAAGGTGCAATAGGGCTCAAATTCGGCCCAGATTGACTGGACAAAGTCTTCTCTCTCTGCCAGGATCCGATGTAAAATTAGCCTGTGCAGTCTCAATCTAGTCTCCAGTGGACACGGTGCACGGGATGGCGATGCCCCCGATTACCAAACTAAATGGTCAATGTCATACGTGGGAAATGGAAAAATGCCAGACTGGCCCAGTAGACGGTGCTCTTCTGTGATTGGGCGGAGTAGATGGGAGCTTTGTTCTGCATTTAAACACGTGTATGTGATTTGGGAAATCTCAATACTGATGTCTGGAGCCAATAGTGGGCGAGCATTTCATTGCCTTGCACTCATTGCTCCAAACCAACAATTTGAGAGAACCGAACTCTTAAACACCTAGTCAGTTACTGATGGTCTACTCTAAATTCAAAGTCGCTTTATTGAATTTTCTTTAACTTAATTATTTTGTCCTACTTTGCTGCTTTTAAGTTGTTCAATTCAAACTACTGGATAAGTCAAAATTGTTTGAGTGCAAGAAACGAGTAAGCTATCAGGAGCAGACTGGTCCCTTATTCAGCATTCGCACGCTGTGCGTTATGTACATGCAGAGTGTAGGTGTAGATTATCCATACACTGGAGGTCCGCCCCTTCATACCTCTGTGGGGGTGACCACATTCCCATGATGCACTGGCATGACGTGGTCCTCACTGCAGTATTGAACACGCAGCATCACGCGCGGAACGAAGGTCGCTCCATTGAACAGGTCTCTGTAAACACCGTAGTGCTCACCGATATTCCGCAAGTGGAAAGGACCGTTCGTTTGCTCCCATTCAGCTTTCACCTCATCCAGTGGAATCAACACTGCAAGGAAAGGGAACTTGGCTTAACACCACACAAACAAGCCTGCCCGCCCACGCCAATGTTCCCTTTAAGCCGTGCGGCCGCGCGGCGCTCTGGAGCGCCCGCGCAGCCGGCTCACCGGCTTTTAATGGGAAAAACCACACATGCACAAAATTTTGAATGGGCAGCGCAGCCTATTAAAGGGAATTAGAGGGGACAGTGCCCCATGCCCCCTCATACTTTTTACATTTGCAGCTTCTGCAATTAAACCGCAGACATGTCACTCAGTTTTAGTTTTCTCCCCTCTTAAAGGAGTCAATTCTTGGCTCGGGTATGAATGCACAGGTGCCCTCCTGCAACTCCAGCACTGTGCTCAAGTGGGCAACATGTGCAAGAAGTTCGGAGAGGAATGGGGGGCGGGGGAGAAAGAGTTGGAGATGGGGCGGGAGTTAGCAAGGGCAGAGGGAGGTGATGGTGGCGATTTTGAACGGTCGTGAGACAGTACCCGAGGACATGGCACCACTTGCAATGTCTGTTTGCACGTGGGGGCCAGGAAGGGAAGTTGGGTGGTCAGCAGTTTAGTGGGAATGGGGCTCAAGGGAGCAGGAGGTGGGTCTCAGCGAGATGCATGAGGGGAGATAGGAGAAACTGGAGAGACAGTGGTTTAATGTTGGGCAGAGGGGAGACTTGGCCTGGTGGGAAAGGCGAAGCAGCAGAGGTAGTTTAACATATGGTCTCAATCTTATCGACAAGGGCGGAGGGAGTGGGGAGACAGGTTTAAGGAGACGACTGAAAAAGAAGTAGGGGGGTTAGCTCGGCTGTCCAGGATGATCCTTGAGTAGTAGGTGGTTTTGGCACAGGAGAGTGAGGCCCGATAGTGCTTGGTGTTCTATTTGATCTTGCTTCAGTTTAATTTTACTTCTTAATAAATCTTGATTTTAGCCTGAAATTTCTCAGCATTATTTGTCCGCCAGTCAGAGATAGTCAGGGTTACTGTTACCAGTGCATACATACTGATGATAAACAGGTTTATTGATCACCCCCAGAACACACAAACTCCCAGATGAACTCATGCATAAGCTTACATTTTGGTTCATTAGAAGTGCGGGATTGCTTGCAGAAGCATTTGTTTGTGATAGGCACGAGAAAATAGTGTTTGGAGCGCACCAGAATCATAACAATCCTATCAGCTCTATATAGTCTGACCCGGGGCGGTAGCCAGTAGCCTGAGCCACATCCACACGACCACCAGCAATGGTTGCAACTCAGGATGAACAACAGCCAAATCGAAGCAAGCAACAAACCAATGACAAAAGAGTTACAGATGTGTGCAGAAACCACATTCAGCCCCAAACACTCCTTCCAGGTGAAACAGCGATTTACTTGTACTTCTTGTAATCTAGTATACTGTATTCGCTGCTCACGATGCGGTCTCCTCTACATTGGGGAGACCAAACGCAGATTGGGTGACCGCTTTACGGAACACCTCCGATCAGTCTGTAAGGGTGACCCCAGCTTCCGATCGCCTGTCACTTTAATTCTCCGCTCCACTCAGTCCTCACCGTCCTCGGCCTCTTGCACTGTTCCAATGAAGCTCAGCGGAAGCTCGAGGAACAGCACCTCATCTTCCGATTAGGCACTTTACAGCCTTCTGGACTCAACATCAAGTTCAACAATTTCAGACCATAACCCTACCTTTTTTTTCCTCTCTCTCTCACATGGCAGCTGTTGATGATTCTGCCAGTGCCATTTACACTTCATCTAGAGCCATCCTTTGTTTCTTAACTTGTCCCATTACCATCTCCTTTTGCCTTGCACCATCATCCCTCATGTCTTTAATCTCTCCTGCCTTCCACCCTATCACAGGCCTTCCCTTTTGTTCTTTCCTCCCCTCCCCCCTTTCCCTGCCCCAACATTTGCTTAAAAACCTGATCCATCTCCAGCTTTTCCCAGTTCTGACGAAGGGTCATCGACCTGAAACGTTAACTCTGTTTCTCTCTTCACACAGATGCTGCCTGACCTGCTGAGTATTTCCAGCATTTTCTGTTATTTCAGATTTCCAGCATCCGCAGTATTTTGCTTCAGCTGAGGTTAGCTTGCTTGTCCAACCTTGGTCACCTGCTTGTCAAGCCTGACGTACATGTTTTGTGCCGCGATGCTCTCTCAAGGTCACTGTTTTTGTGGTTTTCCTTGACAATCCGTCTGCGTTCTTTCAATTCCTTCTTCCGAGACGCTCTAAAATGAGGAAGACCAATGTCAATTCTCTCCGGAGCTGAAAAGAATTCAACGGAAAATACTGAGAAGTGGTACCAAATCCCTCTATTGCTCCCCGTATGCTACAGAATTATTTAAAAAAATTCTTCCACACTACTTTCCTACATCACACAGTGACTACATTTCAAAAGTATTTAATTGGCAGTAAAGCGCTTTGGGACTTCCGGTGGTCGTGAAAGGCGCTGTAGAAATACAAGTCTTTCTCTTTCTCTTTCAAATCATTTCGCTATTTTGTTGTCCAATGGTTATGGGGGGCCTGAAAGTAACAAAAGCAAAAATACGTCAAAGAAGAAATGTAGGGTAATTTGCCGAGTAAAATATCAGAATTAGAAAAGACAAATCTCACAAGATAATGTTATTCACAATCTCACATAACTCAGGGTACCATAGAGTTAATGTACTCTGACGGGAAAGGACCAATCCCAGCACAAAGGAGAAGAGCAGAAAGACTTTGAGGTGAACGTGGAAAGAATTCAAGAAACTGAATGAGCAAAGAAACATGCACCATCATACACGAGATACACTGCTGGTGAATGCAGCAACCCACTTCCCACATTCACAGCACGGCTACAGTACAGGTTAGATGTAGAGTAAAGTTCCTCCTGCACTGCATCATCAGGCACTTCCAGGTAAGGTATAGTACAGGTCAACTGCTGGGTAAAGCAGTTCCTGCAGTGCGCTGACAGCAGGCTTCAACTCTGTAGAAAGTTTATACAGAGCCTTAAATTTTAATATTTCTTGAAATGCTTTGCCAGGCAAAAAGGTTTTACAAAGTGAACTAAAGTTGGTGAATGTAACGAGCAGTCTTTCACTGATAAGGCAGGGAACATGGTTGTGACTGCAGGGGGTAGTGAGAGTCAACAGAGATAAACAAACCCCGAGTATTATAGACATGGTGGGGTCGATTTTCCTGGAACCGTCAGGCGGGGTTTCAGGCGTGGGGGGGGGGGGGAAATCCCGAATTTGGGGGTCCCGACACCATCCCGCCCAAAACCCCGCCCCACGCAAGTTTCAGGGGTGGCGGGTACCCGCCCAGCACTGGGACCCGCCGACCCGAGGCGGGAAGGGATTAGTGCCAATTAACTGCCTGTTAACAGGTAGTTAACAGGCAGTTTTTAGCCTAATCCCTATTTTGAGGGGTGTCGTGTGGGATTCCCGATGGCTCCAAACCACGCCAGGTTAGAGCAGGCGGGCCGTCGGGTTGAAGGAGTTGGAGAGGTCGCGATGTCGGTGTTCAGGTGAGTGATGGGTGCATGAGTGCAAAGGTAAGTGTGTTTGGTGTGTCTAAAGTGTGTAAAGAACTTTTACTTACCTGTACTTACCTTAACAGCCTTTCTTCCTGTAGCCGTCGGGAGCCCATCACTCAGCCGGAACTTAAAGCTGAACGGCTGCGATCTGTGAAAAGTGACAGCCTTCAGCTTTGAGTGCCGGTGTCTGAGTCTGTGCAGAAGGACTCATGTTAGATCTCAGACTGTCAGTGTTTCACAGCTGGGCAGGCTCAACAAGGTCAATCAAGGGAAAATCGCGCGGATTGGCCGGACGTCGAAGTAGGCGGGTCTAAAAACCGAAAGTTGTAGTCCCGCCTTCTTCCCGACAGCTTCAGGAAAATCGACCCTGGTGTCTCTGGTGACCTTTCTGAGGTGAGAAGTCAAAGCTTTGAAGTTTTGAAATGCAGAATACGACGTTACTCATGAACCGAACCAAGTGGTTTTCTGCCACCTTTGTAAACTTTAGGAGTGAATGAACAATTTTGGGCTGTGATAAAGACAAACTGAATAATAGCCACACAGGATGTGTGAGTGTGAAAGTTTGACAGCTCAAAACAGCTCAGACCAACATTAAAGGAACATTTCACTATCTCTGAATGAATGATGTAATGCAAAAGGCAAGGAAAGGAAATCAGCACTGCAGTCAGAAGGTGTCTTGTCCAGTCATCTCACCTATGGGGATCAGGCTGCAGTCAGAGGAAGGAGGGGCCTGGCCAGTCTTTTCACTTACGAGGACCTACAATCAACGCTGGACCGATCATCGGCGGGCGGTTGTATGTCTGATTTCCTGTAATATTATTGGTGGTCTGCTCGAATAGTGGTTGGGGTTTTGAATCAGTCTTAGGAACAATAAAAGGTTAAAGACAGAACCCGTGTGTCTGGTGTAATTTCTCATAAGTCTCAAGTCCGAACTCTCTAACCAGTTGGACGGGGCGAGGGGTCATTCCGCACCTCTTACAACTCCCAACCTAAGGGCATCTGCTGATGGACCAGCGACACATTCTGCTTTTCGACATCGGCCACCTGCACTCCGAGTGAGATTGCCAATTAAGCACCAAACTCCAGGCAATTTTGGTTAACTAGGTAGAAACAGGCCAAACTCATCTCACATGGAACTGTCGCACCCAGCAAAGAGACTTGCAATCCCACTGGCCTCAGGTGGATATAAGCCAATGTCCCGAAAGTTCTAAAGTTCTAAAACACCCCATCACCAAGTTCCCTTCTAAACACTTGCAACCTTCTCGGTGTGATACATTATTCATAGAATGTAACTTACTAGGCTCTTGTGTGTACTGTTTATACGTCCTCCACCAATTCGGCTGCTGGCTCTTTTCCTCTGCCGTCCGCAGATACCGTGCATAGCTGCGGTATTTCTCTAGGGACTCCAGGTCCGTCACGTCGATCTCCTCATTGGGCATTGGCCCTAGTGGAGCTGCGCGTTTACACAGCACAGCTGAAAGAGAAGAGCGTGGAATAAGAAACGCTGCAACAACTTGCATTTATATAGCATCTTTAAGTAGCAAAACATCACAGTTGTAGATCAGCCCCGAGCAGAAGTAGGACGGGTGGTCAGGGAAGGTCAAAGAGGTATGTCTTTGAGGAGGCTACTTAAGGTAGGGAGAAACATAGCAACAGGAAAGGGTTTAGGGAGACGCCGCTGCCTCAGCTCATCTGCTGCTGAAAGCCTCATTCATGCCTTTGTTACCTCTAGATATGACTATTTCAATGCGCTCCTGGCTGGCCTACTACCTTCCACCCTCCCTAAACTTAAGTTCAACCAAAACTCTGCTGCCAAATCCCGTTCACCCCATCACTCCTGTGCTCGCTGACCTACATTTAGTCCCGGTCTGGCAACACATTGATTTTAAAATTCTCATCCTTGTTTTTAAATCTCTCCATGGTCTCGCACTTCCCTATCTCTGCAACCTCCTCCAGCCCTACAACCCTCCGAGATCTCTGTGTTCCTCCAATTCTGGCTTCATGCGCATTCACGATTGTCTTCGCACCACCACTGGCAGCCGTGCCTTCAGCTGCCTGGGCCCTAAGCTCTAGAATTCCCTCCTTAAACCTCTCCACCTCTCTCGCCTCTATGTCGCTCCTTAAAACCCATTTCCTATCCGAATATGTCTTTATGCGGCTCATTATCAAATGTTGTTTGATAGCGCTCCTGTGAAGCGCCTTGGGAACGTTTTTACGACGTTAAAGACATTGTATAAAATTTAAGTTGTTGTTTGGGTGATTGTCTCAAGATCTGCCACCTATGGCAATGCAGCAGGTGGTGAATGGTGTGCTATAGACCAGAGCTGGAAGAGTGGAGGGCAGGACAAGGACATAGGGATGGAGCAGGCTGCAAAGACAAAGGAGAGGTAAGACAGATTTGAAGCTCATGCCAAGGATTTTGAAGTTAATGCACTGGGGATGTAATAAAAATTGGCAAAGATCGGGATGATAGGGGAAGCTTCATGCAGGAGAGGATGTGGGCCTGGTGTTCTGGATGTGTTGGAGTTTGTGTATGATAGAGCTCGGGAGGCCAGTGAGGCAGGCTTTGGAAAAATGGAGTATTGAAGTGAATGAGGATTTCAGGAGCAGTGGAGATAAGTTAGCAGCAAAGACAGGTGATGTTTTGGAGATGGAAGTAGGGGGTCTTGATGAAGGACTGAATGTGGAGTTTAAAGCTCAACTCAGGATTGAGCGAACCGCCAAGGATGTCCACTGTCAGGTTGAGGTTGATCCAAGGAGTGGGATGAGATTGGGGCTGGAGGTGAACATATTGATAAGGAATATGAGAGCGCCAAAGATGGAGTCTTGGGCTACACCAGAGCTGACCCCGTGAGCACAGAAGCAGAAGCCGTTGCAGGAGATGTGCTGGTGAGTTGGGACAGCTAGAATTAGAACCAAGGGAGGTCAGTTCCACAGGAAGGCGTGGAGGAGGGCGGTGTCATCGCCCTTGTTGAAGGCCGCAGAGAGCTCGAGGAGAGATAACACAGCATGGTCACAATCAACGTTTGATGACTTTGACTGGGAAGTCAAAGCCTGTAGGAAGATTGGGGAGAAAATCAGCGGTGAAAACAAAACATTCCTACTGTCTTCAGGCACGCATTCCCGTCTCTAAATCAAGTAACTTTAACTTATTAAAATAATTTATTGCCTTGGCATCCTGCTACCTGATGCTGTCTCCATCCCTGCTTTGGGTTAGTTAGTTCTGCATGAAGCAGAAGATGAGGATCCACGCGGTGCTGAGGTAGCTGAGCTCAGCCAAGCCGGCAGTAGAACATAACAATTAGGAGCAGTAGCAGGCCATACGGCCCCTCGAGCCTGCTCCGCCATTCAATAAGATCATGGCTGATCTTCTACCTCAACTCCACTTCCCCACCCAATCCCCATATCCCTTGATTCCCCTAGAGTCTAAAAATCTATCTCAGCCTTGAATATACTCAAAGACTCAGCATGCACAGCCCTCTGGGGCAGAGAATTCCAGAGATTCACCACCCTCTGAGTGAAGAAATTCCTCATCTCAGTCAAAAATGGCCTACCCCTTAGAAACAACCTCTCAGCATCTACCCTGTATATCCCCTTCAGAATCTTGTATGTTTTAATGAGATCACCTCTCATTCTTCTAAACTCCAGAGTATAGGCCCAATCTATTCAATCCCTCCACATAGGACAACCCTCTCATCCCATTATATTACAATTGACCTCAGTGCCCTGGGCTGGGTAGTTGAGGAAAACCAGGCGCGTTCAGAAGGTTCCCATGGTGACCCGGGCTAATGCCGCTGCTCACAGGCCAGCCATTTAACAGCCCAGTTAATGAGAATATTGCAGCCCCAGTATCCAGCCGCTCACTGACCTGTGCCCGTCACCGTCCTCACCGGCTCCATGACCTTCAGGGTCCGAACCAAACCGCACAACAACCCGGGTCTCAACCTCACCAACGCCGCCATTTTCCAACCAACACTCAGTCCGCCAACATCCCGTCAGCCCTCCCAGCGACCGCTCACAGGCAGTCCGCCAGTATCCCGTCAGCCCTTCCGCGACCGCTCACAGGCAGTCCGCCAGTATCCCGTCAGCCCTCCCGCGACCGCTCACAGGCAGTCCGCCAGTATCCCGTCAGCCCTCCCGCGACCGCCAGTATCCCGTCAGCCCTCCCGCGACAGCGCTAGGCGGTTCGCCAGTATCCCGTCAGCCCCCCCGCGACCGCCAGTATCCCGTCAGCCCTCCCGCGACAGCGCTAGGCGGTTCGCCAGTATCCCGTCAGCCTCCCCGCGACCGCCAGTATCCCGTCAGCCCTCCCGCGACCGCCAGTATCCCGTCAGCCCTCCCGCGACCGTCCACAGGCAGTCCGCCAGTATCCCGTCAGCCTCCCCGCGACCGCTGATCGGCAGTCCGCCAGTATCCCGTCAGCCTCCCGCGCCCGCTTACCGCCAGGTCGCTGCGGGGAGAGGATGCGGTGACTCTTGTGATGGGTGTGTCTGGTGGGGGGTTGGGCCCGCTGGCTCACGGTGGGACGTGCGGCGCAGTGGCTGGGCGAGGCCGGTGCCCAGGACCCGGTCGGGCTGTGATGAAAGAGGCTCAGTGAACGGAGCAGGCAGGTGGCCTGTCAGCCCGGGCCCCAGTGAAACCCCGGGAGCGGTGCAGTGAGCTGCAGCCTGACACTTTCACACCTTTTTGTTGGTATATATATATATACACCAGGACAATACAGCCATTGTTGGAGCGAGCCAAATCCAATCTCGCTGTCTGTCTCCCCGAAATCCTGTCTCTTCCTCTGATTCAACATTTATCCTGTTTTCCCTTAAAAGATTCAATCATGATAGTGACAGCACGGAAGGAGGCCATTCGGCCCATCGAGTCCCGTGCCGACTCTGAGCTAATCCCACTCCCCCGCCCTTTCCCCATGGCCCTGCAATTTTTTTTCCTTCAGATACTTATCCAACTCCCTTTTGAAAGCCACAATTGAGTCTGTCTCCACCACCCTTTCAGATAACCACTTGCTGCGTAAAAATGTTTTCCCTCATGTTGCCTTTGGTTCTTCTGCCAATCACCTTAAATCTGTGTCCTCTGGTTCTTGACTCTTCCACCAATGGGAACAGTTTCTCTCTACTCTGTCTAGACCCCTCATGATTTTGAACATCTCTATCAAATCTCCTCTCGATCTTCTCTGCTCTAAGGAGAACAACCCCAGCTTCTCCAGTCTATCAACGTAACTGAAGTCGCTCATTCCTGGAATCATTCTCGTAAATCTTTTCTGCATCTTCTCTAAGAACTTCACATCCTTCCTAAAGTGCGGTGCCCAGAATTGGACACAATACTCCAGTTGGGGCCGAACCAGTGTTTTATACAGGTTCATCATAATTTCCACGCTTTGTACTCTATACCTCTATTCATGAAGCCCAGCATCCCGTAAGCCATTTTAACTGCTTCCTCAGCCTGCCCTGCCACCTGCAACGATTTGTGCACACACACACCCAGGTCTCTCTGCTCGTGCACCGCACCCCCTTTAGGATTGTACCATTTAGTTTATATGTCCTCTCCTCATTCTTTCTACCAAAATGTATCACTTCACGTTAAATTTCATCTGCCACGTGTCCGCACATTTCACCAGCCTGTCTGTGTCTTCCTGAAATCTATCACTCTCCTCACTGTTCTCTATACTTCCAAGTTTTGTGTCATCTGCAAATTTTGAAATTGTGCCCCATACACCCACGCCTAATTCATTAATATATATCAAGAAAAGCAGTGGTCCCAAAACCAACCCCTGCGGAACCCCACTGTATACCTTCCTGCAGTCCGAAAAACAACCATTCAGCACTACTCTCTGTTTCCTGTCACTTAGCCAATTCCCTATCCATGCTGCCACTGTCCCTTTTATTCCATGGCTTCAAATTTGCTGGTAAGCCTATTATGTGGCACTTTGTCAAACGCCTTTAACCACATTACCCTCAGCAACCCTGTTACCTCATCAAAAAACTCGATCAAGTTAGTTAAACGCAATTTACCTTTAACAAATCCGTGCTGGTTTTCCTCAATGATTCCACACCTATCCCAGTGACTGTTAATTTTGTCCGATTACTGTTTCCACGAGCTTCCCCACTACTGACGTTAAACTGACTGGCCTGTAGTTGCTGGGTTTATCGTTACACCCTTTCTGAACAATGGTGTAACATTTGCAATTCTCCAGTCCTCTGGCACCACAATGGTCTCTTCCCCAACCAAAGATTCCACGGTTGAGGCCTTACCATGCCCTGGTTTACAGTTTAGATCACTGTAGTTTAGATCCTGCAGTTTTTCCAAAAGGAAAAAGACTGATCCATTTTTTAAAATTGTGATCCCGCTGTCAGCAATACTGGCAAGACCACAACACTAATTGTGGGCATTCTTGAGTAGTACTGTTGGAAATTACCCCATAAAACTTAATACCAACATTTGTTTGTGTTATGCTAGAGCTTTTGAAAGTGGCAACTCTTCATGCAATAATTGTAATTGATAATTAAAATATATATTCTCTAGGTGTCAGCCCTGGCTCACTGGGTAGCACTCTCGCCTCGGAGTCAGAAGGCAGTCGGTTTGAGTCCCACTCCAGAGACTTGAGCCCATAATCTAGGCTGACACTCCAGTACAGTACTGAGGGAGCGCTGCACTGTCGGAGGTGACATCTTTCGGATGGGATGTTAAACCGTCTGCCCTCTCAGGTGGACGTGAAAGATCCCAGGGCCACTATTCAAAGAAGAGCACAAGAGTTCTGCTGTCTTGGTCAACAACCATCTCTCAACCATCACCAAAACAAATTACCTGGTTACAGGAAACTTTCGATTTACTGGCACCTAAATAACCGGAAATCTCAGTTAACCGGCAAAATTCAGGAGTAGGTTCAGGTAACTTTTATTACTTGCCTTCCTCCATTTGTTGCTGTGCAAGGGTGTGGCTGCAGCTGTTGCTAAGCTACAGAGACGCTTGCAACTTGTGGCCATTGTTCTGAAGCTGTTGCTAAGCAACAGGGTTTGTTGCTTTATACGGAGCTCTCAGCTCCGTATCTTTTACTATAGCTTTCGGTTATCCGGAATTTTGATGAACCGGCACCACGTCGGTCCCGTCCATGCCGGATAAAAAAAAGTTTCCTGTATTTATCTCATTGTTGTTTGTGGAACCTTCCTACCTAAATTACGACAGTGACTACACTTCAATAGGACTTCGAAGCGCTTTGGGACATCCGGAGGTCATGCAAGGTGCTACAGAAATGCAAATTCTTTCTCCCATTGGGGCATCACCGCCGAGCCCTGCCCTGTCCTCACCTGATGTCGACACAGTAATAAATGTTACACCCGAAACTTTAACCATAACTTGCTTTCAGATGCCGATCGACTGCTGTGCACCACTGTTTTTATTTCAAAAATACATATAGATGTTTAACGTGCTGTGTCGACTTAATTACACAGAGAACTTTGCACAACTTATGCATGAATTGATCTTAAAGTTTACTGAAAAAATATTAAAATCCTGTAAAATAAAGGCAGGTTAACCAGACAGGATCTTCCTGAATGAAAACTGTGCTCTAGCCACCAAAGGGTGGTTTATTGTGTTGTGTCTAATGTTTGCTGCCCGTTAGGTTGGAGGGGGAAGGGCAGGAGAAAGAGAAACTCCCGGAATGTATGTGATCATGGATTAATCTGCAGTAAGGATAAAAACAAAGACTGTTCTGAAACTACTGGAACTCTGGTGTTCATCCACATGGCAAAGGGTTGTAAAGTAACACTAATCTGTGACTGACACGCACCCACCCACCCAGTTGAGTAACTAGATCCAGCATCAAGTCAGACTCCTTTGCAGTTCCAAGGAAACAAACATACTTGAGCTGGAAATCTCATGTCAAAACAAAAATTGACTTGGGGTGGGAACCAGATCTGGGCCTTAGCCAAGCAAGCCCTCTTTAGTTTGACTCAGAAGTGCATTTTTCAGGAAAATCAGACTGTCCTCAAAATCCATGCTTGTGCGTAGAGGCGGGGATTTGGTCCTTAGCTGGTGGAAAGGTACCGTAACAGGTACGGCAATTTAAAACACTGCCTACTAACAGGACAGGTCTACTAACTTCTCACATTTAGTGGGAGTCCCACGCATGAGACGTAATCTCCATCCTGGGGACTGAGAGTTGCAGTACGCACCACGCTGGGAATGACTGGCTTGCTCTTGCTGGAGAGCGAGTGAAATCAATGAGACTCAATGTATGGCAAAGAATGAGCTGCATCCGTGCCAGCAGATGTATTGGAAATGTTTTACCACTGGAATGGTCAGGAACATGGTTCATTTACAACATGATTTACTTAAATAGCTGGCTTTGTTTTCTACAAAAGTTATTATAAACTTAAAAAAATATGTATATTGCATTAAAAAAACTACAATCACTACATACATTGATCACACACAAAGGAATTTATGTAGAAATGTAAAAAAAATCCCCAACATCAGTGTCACTTGTGGCTTTACGTGTTATACGGAGCTTTCTTCAGCATCTCCAGGAAGAACTGCTCATCTTCAAGGAAGTCACGATCCTGCAAAGGAGAAAAAAAGGCAAGAGTCACTGCAGGGCTACCAGTGGGCTGACTACACGCTGATCTGAACTGGATTACTTGGGAGTGTGTTGACTTTACACACACAGCTGTGCAGACTCATTTGGGAATACTTTGATTCTGGGTTGAGCTCGCTTTAGAATGTGCTGATCCCAGGCCATGTCCAAACAGGATGTCCGACAAGCTCACTTAGTGATACTGGACCGGACTACCAGCTGAGGCAGCAATGCAACCTTCTTAAGCCAGTTCAATTATTTCTTCCTCTCACCCATTCCCCGGAAACTGAACAGGATGAAAAAGGCAGGTTTCTGGTCTGCACTAATTGAACTAATCAATGGCAGTATCACAATTGCCCTCAGCACTCTGGGTCAGGGAAGTGAAAACTGCTCTTGACTGCAATCCAGTGACTTCAGCTGGAAGTGGGCAGGGATGCATTTCTGTGTGATCTACATACTGCTCTTGGCAACATCATCCAGACATGGATTCAGATTCCACAGGTACATGAACACCACCCAGCTCCACCACCTCCCTCAACTGCCTCCATGTTGTCAGAATGCTTGTTCAACATCAAGTCTTGGATGAGCCGCAATGTCCTCCAGTTAAACACTGAAGACTGAAGCCCTCGCCACAAACTCCGTGCCCTACCCACCAATTCAATCCTCCAATTCTCCCTCAGGCCGAACCAGACTGCTCGCAGTCTCGGCATCATATTTGACCCCAAGCTAAGCTCCCAACCCCATATCCTCTCCAAAACCGTCTACTTCCATCTCCGTAACATCGCCCACCTCTACCCCTGCCTAAGCCCATCTGCTGCTGAAACACTCATCCATGCCTTTGTCACCTCCCGACTTGACTATTCCAATGCTCTCCTGGCCGGCCTTCTATCCTCTACCCTTCAGCTCATCCAAAATCTAATTCCCGTATCCTATCTCGCACGCCCATAAACTCTGTCAAGCAGACCTACATTGGCTCCCAGTGCCCCAAGAAATGCCTCCCATTTCTCATCCTTGTCTTACCTTTCCCGATCTCTGTAAATTCCTCTTGCCCTGCAGACTCTCCCTCCCGAACTCTGTTCCTCAGACTCTGGCCTCTTGTGAATTTTCTGCCCCCACCCCCCATGTTCGCCTACAGTTAGCTATTTATAATGGTGAGTACCAAACACCTTCAGCAAACCAGATCCAAATGATATGTTTTGGGAAGCTGTCCAGTACCCAGAAAGGCCATCACAGCTTTACTCAAGTCAACTACCCCACTGAACCTCAATATTGTTAATATGGTTAGATTGTCTCCTCCTCTAGGTCATTCCTGTAGCACTCACTGTCACCATTGCAGTTCGGTAACCAGCCAGAAGGGTGTGCACGCTTGCCTGGGCTAACTTGCCGTATGATTTTGGTTGACTTCCCATACTTGTTCTCTACTCTTCACCTTCTACTGTCAGGATAGCTCAACCCAGGAACTCCGCAGGGACATCGCATGAGCTGACCTCTGTCTAAGCATTTCATGGCACGCTACATGGTTGTTCCATGCTTGCTATAGCACCAGGACATTCCTCAAACCTCCAAATAGCACAGCGTTAAGTACCCAAAGGGCCTCACCTTTTCAGCAGCATGTCTGAAAATAGCAAGTTTGGCCTCCAAGTCTGAAGGCCCAGTGCCCACAGCTGTCTCAACATTCCTATCCGACCTTGAATTCCCAGGTAGTCCATGCCGAGCATTATTAAGCACTGGAGGAAGATCTGAAAGGCAAATGAACAGAGTTCAAATTTAACTCTTGCTGGAAGATGCCACTTACAATAAAAGGTTACAAACAGCACAAATTCAAAAATGATTTGCAGTTGGAGGTGGTCAGAAAAAACAAAAAGTCAAACCCCAAAATAGTCTTATGTCAGGATAGAAGCCTGAATGTTCCCAAGTTCACGCCCACGATTTTCCAATATGCGCTGATGGCAGACAAGATTCCTTGCCATGGTTACGTACTTGGAAAATTACACTTCTAATAGCCTTCTACAATGGACAAGAAGTGTCAGGGAAAATGGAGAAGGTTGCTGAGGCTCTGCTCCTCCACAACTGCTGTAAGCATCAGTGCAGGCCCCAAGGATTTTTTGTATTAAACATTTTGTATGATTGTTACTGCTGATTGACCAGCAGCCTGTTTGGAGAAGATGGGAGAGGCCCAGGTGTTCATGATGGACAGGAGATTCCAGCCAGGCCTACAAACTGATTACGGGAGAATGTCTGAGCAGACAGAGTTCTCTGGGAAACAATGGGCCCGGGTAGGTGACTCATACGGTGACGGGCAGAAGATGGAGGGCCAGTGTAAATTAATGGGAAACCACTTAACCCAGGATTGGGTGAGAAGTGCGGCCCATCATCTGCCATTAACACCAGCACCTAGATGGGATAGCTCCGAAAGGCGGGAAACCAGACAAAGAAGGGTGATTAAAAAGACATCACTGAACTTTTAGAATATAAGAGGAGGCAGCTTTGGCCATTCTCGCTTGCTCTTGCCTTCGCGTGCCCTCATCTCTGAACCAAGAACCGAGCACTCCATCCGAGACAGAGAGAAGAAACCACCACAAGCGACAAGAGCCTCGCCTTGCTCTTCGACTGTAGGAACGAACCTCGAAACTGGGACTTGGATACTGCATCGGCGATACGGAACCAGGAGACACGCTCTACACAGGGAAACAGCGAGCAAGAAAACGGACAATCGGGGTGAGCATTGTCCAAGCCCACGCATCCTTAAGACCACTGGTACTGTGTGAGGGGGTGTTGTGTGTCCCAACCAATCCAGAGGGGTTTAGTGGGGAGGTTCTGTGTGTATTATATAGTGTATGTTCCGGGGTTTGTGGGACAAGTCCATGTTATACTCTGTATAGCAACACAGTGTGATTTTAGGCGTCTTAATACGAGACAGGGGTCTGTTCAACGGGCCAAGTTGTACTGTTTGTTTTACTCCACCAGGCATTTTATGTACTGGAGGCGGGTGTGTGTGTTAACCTTATTAAACACCATACGGTTGAGTCCGAAAAGCTTGTCTGTGTTCCAATCCTGTTCACTGTAATTCCTGTCGTCTAGAACCAAGTAGGAGAGGTGATTCGAACCACCAAGGCAATCCACCTACACTGCCCCTTCAAGTGCTAGCTTCAGTTCAATCAGAGGAAGCCACTTAGTACAAGGACAGGAACATAGGAATTGCTGGACAATAAAAGGCCATGGTCCATCTGATTCATTTTCTACCATCCTAGTAATCACAAGATACATCAATAATGGAGTTATGGATTATGGCAATCAATCGCTATCAATTAGTCTACAACAGACCCAGAAATGAGGCAAGAAAACCACCAGTGGTGGAAAGCTTTGGGAACCATAGGTCCAAAGTCACCTGTTCCTCCCTAGCATGTTACAGTGAGGGGATCTATGAAGATCCACCTCCTCACCACCTGTAGCACAGCAAGTGTCAGCCTGGCTCGGTGTAGCACTCTTGCCTCTGAATCACAAAGCCATGGGTTCTAGTCCCACTCCAAGACTTGAGCACACAATCTAGGATGATACTACAGTGGTGTACTGAGGGACTGCTACATTGTCAGAGGTTCCGTCTTTCGGATGAGACGTTAGATTCCCATGGCACTATTTAAAGAGCAGGGCAGTTTCCCCAGTGTCCTGGCCAGCAGTTTTCCCTCAACCATCACCAAAACAGACTACCTGGTCATTTATCTCATTGCTGTTTGTGGGACTTTGCTGTGCACTAATCGGCTACCACATTTGCCTGTAAAACAAGCGACTACACAATTCATTGACTGTGAAGCGCTTTGGCACATCCTGTGAAACGCAAATTCGTTCTTTTCCTACTTCACTGGAATGAGATCTGTGGCAAGGATTATGAAGAAAAACGCAGAATACAGTGTTGCAATAAAAAGAAAAACAATCTGCAGATGATGAAAATCAGGAAAACGACTGATTCAGAGGCGAGAGTGCTGCACCGAGCCAGAAAATGCCAGAAATACACAGCTGGTCCATCAGCCTCTGAAAAGGGAAAAGAGACAGCTTAACATGTCTGATAAAAAGAGTCCACACTTAAAATGTCATCCCACCTTTTCTCTTTTCTCATACCGACAGACTGTATATTTCCTGCGTTTTGTGTTTTCATTTCCATAAAATTACAAATAAACTCAAAACACACAAGAAAACGAAAGACTTGCATTTATATAGCGCCTTTCACGACCGTGGGACGTCGCAAAGCGCTTTACAGCCAATGAAGTACTTTTGTTTTGAAGTGTAGTCACTGCTGTAATGAAAGAAAGTGGACAATAGGACGAGGATCCTGCAGAATTACATTAGTACTGTGCTCCTTGTGTGGGCGAATGGCTCAGAGCATCTTACAAGAAGGAAGAGGAAGGCCGTGACAGCAAGTGTTGGAATCTGGGGAGCGGAGCAGACTGAAGACACAGTCCAAGAGAAGGGTTTTTAGAAGAGAATTCTAGAGAGCAGGATCACGGGTGGTTGAAAATACTTTGTATGGAACGCAAAAAGACGATGCGGGAGAGGAAGAAGAAAGGCACATCAACATAAGTTAATGAACCACAACTAAATCTTAAAGAGTGACTTTACGCTTACAGAATGAACGGTCACTCGGTGCAGTGAGTACTTGCTCCACCTAAGCAGTCGAGCAAGAAATGCACAGACTCCTGATTCAACAGGGAGGAAACTGAAACATGCTTGCTGAATGGTAGGGAAGAGGCAGATTACACACTTTATATATTACACTGCATTGTCCCCAACTGAAATGCCCTTTTAAGATACAAGCATCCCTCGGTTTGCACCCAAAGTCTGAGGAATACAATTAATAAAGAGTGTATTGCTCAATCCTAGCCATTTCCCCATCACCAGGAAATCAGAGTTTCAGTAAAGCACTTACATGAATAGTTTGTCAAGGATACTGGCCGATTCCTGATGGGTGGCGCCAGAGTGTTGATGGGGATTTCCACTGAGAGTTGGTGCGGATGATGTCGTTGCTGGGCCAGACTCAGGCGTTCCTGGAAATGAAACATTTAGACAGAAGGGATGTAATTTTATCATAGCATTTCTATCAGCATCAAGCACTCCCATGTTCCACTAAGGACTCCTAGTTAGATGCAGAGTAAAGCTTTCTCGTCACTGTCCCAATAAGCACAGTTACAAGCTATGACAGAAAGACCAATTAGAGTACAGATATCTGTTGCTAAGTAGCATCTGGTTAGATGCAGAGTAAAGATCCCTCTACTCTGTTCCAATTTGAGAAGAAGGGCCTAGACTGTACCAATGAGACATTTTCAGTTTCTCCACACCAACCATCTTATGTTCTTTAAGTCAAAATTACTGAATAAAGGGCAGTTAATAATAAAGTGACCCATTCCCTCAAGGAAATAGGGCCCTACAGGAAAAATACATCCATCCCATCAATGTGGCTGGATCTGAATCCAGATTGCAGAGGTGAAAGGTCAGGGTTTAACCCACTGCACTACCCAGTCTTCTCACACCATTCACTGCTCTGTGGGCATATAACAATATGGCTACAAGTATTTTACTGAATGTGCATGGTCCCTCAAACTACTTAGCAACAGATATCTGTACTCTAATTGGTCTTTCTGTCATTGCTTGTAACTGTGCTTAATGCTTTAAGGATGTGGGTCTAAGAGTCCAAGTACAGCTCTTTTGTTTAGCAATACTGAAATGCTTGCACTTATTAGGGCCCTCTGCAGTATCTCTTCAAGCTGAAGCACCTCAAAGTCTTTCAAATAATGAACTACTTCTGAAGTGTAATAATTGCCATGATGTAGGCAGACACCTACACTGAACTTACCCTGATGTGACATCAGGAGGTTTCACTGAAGTGTCGGCCGAGGCTCAGTGGTAGCACTCTCGCTTCTGTGTCAGAAGGTTGTGGATTCAAGTCCCAGTCCAGAGACTCGAGCACATAATCCAGGCTGACACTTCAGTCCAGTACTGAGGGAGTGCTGCACTGTTTGGAGGTGCCGTCTTTTGGATGAGATGTTAAACCGAGGCCCCGTCTGCCCTCTCAGGTCGATGCAAAAGATCCCAGCTCCCCAGTGTCCTGGCCAATATTTATCCCTCAACCAACACTCAGAGATTATCTGGCCATTATCTCATTGCTGTTTGTGGGATCTTGCTGTGCGCAAATTGGCTGCCGTGTTTCCCTACACCACAACAGCAACTACACTTCAAAAGTACTTCATTGGCTGTGAAGCGCTTTGGGATGCCGTGAAAGGCGTCATATAAATACAAGCGCTTTCTTTCTTGAAGTGACATCCTCATTGTCCCATATGTGACGTTGAGGGGACCTTGATACAAAACGAACCTGGCTAGACTGTCTAGATACAGCTATTTTCAAGCATTAACTATGATGTGTATATATAGGCAGATAAAAGATAATCATATAGGCCCGGCCATCTCACATGTAAGAATCTCTGTTAGGACTCTCGAAATGTTCTGTGCAGTCACGTGCACTGCTTTCCTTTAACTGAAACCCAATTTTATGAGCGATCATTTATTTAAAGGCGAAAAATCTAGAATGTGCCCAATTTCATCTCTGACACTTTTCCTACACGCTTGCTGCTGAATCCTCATCACTACCAGTCTATTCACAGTCAGCATTGGACTGTGAAGTTCATCAGATAGTTCTAAGCAATGTAAATGTACATGTTGTACTTCAGTTTATTTGGTTTTGGCACCAAACAGTGTGTGGTATATGACTGTCTCAGGCACATGGTATCTTGAAGTCATTCCATGTAATAGCAACGCAATCACAACTACTTTCCCACAAGCCACCGTTAGTTTAAAAGTACACCCAACAGCTCTGCTCACTCTCAGCCATCAGGCAATGTTAGCTACTACTGTGGCAGTTCTTGTGTGGTATCAAGTGAAGCCAGTCTACCTGCGCCCCCCCCACCCACCAAAAAAGGTACCTGTTATTTCCTTCCCCCCCCACAGTACCTGGTGTAGCTGTTCCTTGTTTCTCCCCATTTTCTGTGCCTGTTCCCTCTCCTTGCTCCACCTGTTACCTGGTGTAACTGTTCCTTGTTTCTCCCAGTTACAGTATCTGTCCTCTCTCCCTGCCTCCCTCCTGTTACCTGGTGTAACTGTTCCTTGTTTCTCCCAGTTACAGTATCTGTCCTCTCTCCCTGCCTCCCTCCTGTTACCTGGTGTAACTGTTCCTCGTTTCTCCCAGTTACAGTATCTGTCCTCTCTCCCTACCTCCCTCCTGTTACCTGGTGTAACTGTTCCTTGTTTCTCCCAGTTACAGTATCTGTCTTCTCTCCCTACCTCCCTCCTGTTACCTGGTGTAACTGTTCCTTGTTTCTCCCAGTTACAGTATCTGTCCTCTCTCCCTGCCTCCCTCCTGTTACCTGGTGTAACTGTTCCTTGTTTCTCCCAGTTACAGTATCTGTCCTCTCTCCCTACCTCCCTCCTGTTACCTGGTGTAACTGTTCCTTGTTTCTCCCAGTTACAGTATCTGTCCTCTCTCCCTGCCTCCCTCCTGTTACCTGGTGTAACTGTTCCTTGTTTCTCCCAGTTACAGTATCTGTCCTCTCTCCCTACCTCCCTCCTGTTACCTGGTGTAACTGTTCCTTGTTTCTCCCAGTTACAGTATCTGTCCTCTCTCCCTGCCTCCCTCCTGTTACCTGGTGTAACTGTTCCTTGTTTCTCCCAGTTACAGTATCTGTCCTCTCTCCCTGCCTCCCGCCTGTGTTACCTGGTGTAACTGTTCCTTGTTTCTCCCAGTTACAGTATCTGTCCTCTCTCCCTGCCTCCCTCCTGTTACCTGGTGTAACTGTTCCTTGTTTCTCCCAGTTACAGTATCTGTCCTCTCTCCCTACCTCCCTCCTGTTACCTGGTGTAACTGTTCCTTGTTTCTCCCAGTTACAGTATCTGTCCTCTCTCCCTACCTCCCTCCTGTTACCTGGTGTAACTGTTCCTTGTTTCTCCCAGTTACAGTATCTGTCCTCTCTCCCTACCTCCCTCCTGTTACCTGGTGTAACTGTTCCTTGTTTCTCCCAGTTACAGTATCTGTCCTCTCTCCCTACCTCCCTCCTGTTACCTGGTGTAACTGTTCCTCGCTTCTCCCAGTTACAGTATCTGTCCTCTCTCCCTGCCTCCCTCCTGTTACCTGGTGTAACTGTTCCTCGCTTCTCCCAGTTACAGTATCTGTCCTCTCTCCCTACCTCCCTCCTGTTACCTGGTGTAACTGTTCCTCGCTTCTCCCAGTTACAGTATCTGTCCTCTCTCCCTACCTCCCTCCTGTTACCTGGTGTAACTGTTCCTTGTTTCTCCCAGTTACAGTATCTGTCCTCTCTCCCTACCTCCCTCCTGTTACCTGGTGTAACTGTTCCTCGCTTCTCCCAGTTACAGTATCTGTCCTCTCTCCCTGCCTCCCTCCTGTTACCTGGTGTAACTGTTCCTTGTTTCTCCCAGTTACAGTATCTGTCCTCTCTCCCTGCCTCCCTCCTGTTACCTGGTGTAACTGTTCCTCGCTTCTCCCAGTTACAGTATCTGTCCTCTCTCCCTACCTCCCTCCTGTTACCTGGTGTAACTGTTCCTCGCTTCTCCCAGTTACAGTATCTGTCCTCTCTCCCTGCCTCCCTCCTGTTACCTGGTGTAACTGTTCCTCGCTTCTCCCAGTTACAGTATCTGTCCTCTCTCCCTGCCTCCCTCCTGTTACCTGGTGTAACTGTTCCTTGTTTCTCCCAGTTACAGTATCTGTCCTCTCTCCCTACCTCCCTCCTGTTACCTGGTGTAACTGTTCCTTGTTTCTCCCAGTTACAGTATCTGTCCTCTCTCCCTGCCTCCCTCCTGTTACCTGGTGTAACTGTTCCTTGTTTCTCCCAGTTACAGTATCTGTCCTCTCTCCCTGCCTCCCTCCTGTTACCTGGTGTAACTGTTCCTTGTTTCTCCCAGTTACAGTATCTGTCCTCTCTCCCTGCCTCCCTCCTGTTACCTGGTGTAACTGTTCCTTGTTTCTCCCAGTTACAGTATCTGTCCTCTCTCCCTGCCTCCCTCCTGTTACCTGCTGTAACTGTTCCTTATTTCTCCCAGTTACAGTATCTGTCCTCTCTCCCTGCCTCCCTCCTGTTACCTGGTGTAACTGTTCCTTATTTCTCCCAGTTACAGTATCTGTCCTCTCTCCCTGCCTCCCTCCTGTGTTACCTGGTGTAACTGTTCCTTGTTTCTCCCAGTTACAGTATCTGTCCTCTCTCCCTGCCTCCCTCCCCCGTTACCTGGTGTAACTGTTCCTTGTTTCTCCCAGTTACACTATCTGTCCTCTCTCCCTGCCTCCCTCCTGTTACCTGGTGTAACTGTTCCTTGTTTCTCCCAGTTACAGTATCTGTCCTCTCTCCCTGCCTCCCTCCTGTTACCTGGTGTAACTGTTCCTTGTTTCTCCCAGTTACAGTATCTGTCCTCTCTCCCTACCTCCCTCCTGTTACCTGGTGTAACTGTTCCTTGTTTCTCCCAGTTACAGTATCTGTCCTCTCTCCCTGCCTCCCTCCTGTTACCTGGTGTAACTGTTCCTTGTTTCTCCCAGTTACAGTATCTGTCCTCTCTCCCTGCCTCCCTCCTGTTACCTGGTGTAACTGTTCCTTGTTTCTCCCAGTTACAGTATCTGTCCTCTCTCCCTGCCTCCCTCCTGTTACCTGGTGTAACTGTTCCTTGTTTCTCCCAGTTACAGTATCTGTCCTCTCTCCCTGCCTCCCTCCTGTTACCTGGTGTAACTGTTCCTTGTTTCTCCCAGTTACAGTATCTGTCCTCTCTCCCTACCTCCCTCCTGTTACCTGGTGTAACTGTTCGTTGTTTCTCCCAGTTACAGTATCTGTCCTCTCTCCCTACCTCCCTCCTGTTACCTGGTGTAACTGTTCCTTGTTTCTCCCAGTTACAGTATCTGTCCTCTCTCCCTGCCTCCCTCCTGTTACCTGGTGTAACTGTTCCTTGTTTCTCCCAGTTACAGTATCTGTCCTCTCTCCCTGCCTCCCTCCTGTTACCTGGTGTAACTGTTCCTTGTTTCTCCCAGTTACAGTATCTGTACTCTCTCCCTACCTCCCTCCTGTTACCTGGTGTAACTGTTCCTTGTTTCTCCCAGTTACAGTATCTGTCTTCTCTCCCTGCCTCCCTCCCCTGTTACCTGGTGTAACTGTTCCTCGTTTCTCCCAGTTACAGTATCTGTCCTCTCTCCCTGCCTCCCTCCTGTTACCTGGTGTAACTGTTCCTTGTTTCTCCCAGTTACAGTATCTGTCCTCTCTCCCTGCCTCCCTCCTGTTACCTGGTGTAACTGTTCCTTGTTTCTCCCAGTTACAGTATCTGTCCTCTCTCCCTGCCTCCTGCCCGTGTTACCTGGTGTAACTGTTCTTGTTCTCCCAGTTACAGTATCTGTCCTCTCTCCCTACCTCCCTCCTGTTACCTGGTGTAACTGTTCCTTGTTTCTCCCAGTTACAGTATCTGTCCTCTCTCCTACCTCCCTCCTGTTACCTGGTGTAACTGTTCCTTGTTTCTCCCAGTTACAGTATCTGTCCTCTCTCCCTACCTCCCTCCTGTTACCTGGTGTAACTGTTCCTTGTTTCTCCCAGTTACAGTATCTGTCCTCTCTCCCTGCCTCCCTCCTGTTACCTGGTGTAACTGTTCCTTGTTTCTCCCAGTTACAGTATCTGTCCTCTCTCCTGCCTCCCTCCTGTTACCTGGTGTAACTGTTCCTTGTTTCTCCCAGTTACAGTATCTGTCCTCTCTCCCTGCCTCCCTCCTGTTACCTGGTGTAACTGTTCCTTGTTTCTCCCAGTTACAGTATCTGTCCTCTCTCCCTGCCTCCCTCCTGTTACCTGGTGTAACTGTTCCTTGTTTCTCCCAGTTACAGTATCTGTCCTCTCTCCCTGCCTCCCTCCTGTTACCTGGTGTAACTGTTCCTTGTTTCTCCCAGTTACAGTATCTGTCCTCTCTCCCTGCCTCCCTCCTGTTACCTGGTGTAACTGTTCCTTGTTTCTCCCAGTTACAGTATCTGTCCTCTCTCCCTGCCTCCCTCCTGTTACCTGGTGTAACTGTTCCTTGTTTCTCCCAGTTACAGTATCTGTCCTCTCTCCCTGCCTCCCTCCTGTTACCTGGTGTAACTGTTCCTTGTTTCTCCCAGTTACAGTATCTGTCCTCTCTCCCTGCCTCCCTCCCCTGTTACCTGGTGTAACTGTTCCTTGTTTCTCCCAGTTACAGTATCTGTCCTCTCTCCCTGCCTCCCTCCCTGTTACCTGGTGTAACTGTTCCTTGTTTCTCCCAGTTACAGTATCTGTCCTCTCTCCCTGCCTCCCTCCTGTTACCTGGTGTAACTGTTCCTTGTTTCTCCCAGTTACAGTATTCTTGTTCCGTCTCTCTCCCTGCCTCCCTCCTGTTACCTGGTGTAACTGTTCCTTGTTTCTCCCAGTTACAGTATCTGTCCTCTCTCCCTACCTCCCTCCTGTTACCTGGTGTAACTGTTCCTTGTTTCTCCCAGTTACAGTATCTGTCCTCTCTCCCTACCTCCCTCCTGTTACCTGGTGTAACTGTTCCTTGTTTCTCCCAGTTACAGTATCTGTCCTCTCTCCCTGCCTCCCTCCTGTTACCTGGTGTAACTGTTCCTTGTTTCTCCCAGTTACAGTATCTGTCCTCTCTCCCTGCCTCCCTCCTGTTACCTGGTGTAACTGTTCCTTGTTTCTCCCAGTTACAGTATCTGTCCTCTCTCCCTACCTCCCTCCTGTTACCTGGTGTAACTGTTCCTCGTTTCTCCCAGTTACAGTATCTGTCCTCTCTCCCTACCTCCCTCCTGTTACCTGGTGTAACTGTTCCTTGTTTCTCCCAGTTACAGTATCTGTCCTCTCTCCCTGCCTCCCTCCTGTTACCTGGTGTAACTGTTCCTCGTTTCTCCCAGTTACAGTATCTGTCTTCTCTCCCTACCTCCCTCCTGTTACCTGGTGTAACTGTTCCTTGTTTCTCCCAGTTACAGTATCTGTCCTCTCTCCCTGCCTCCCTCCCCTGTTACCTGGTGTAACTGTTCCTTGTTTCTCCCAGTTACAGTATCTGTCCTCTCTCCTGCCTCCCTCCTGTTACCTGGTGTAACTGTTCCTCGTTTCTCCCAGTTACAGTATCTGTCCTCTCTCCCTGCCTCCCTCCTGTTACCTGGTGTAACTGTTCCTCGTTTCTCCCAGTTACAGTATCTGTCCTCTCTCCCTGCCTCCCTCCTGTTACCTGGTGTAACTGTTCCTTGTTTCTCCCAGTTACAGTATCTGTCCTCTCTGCCTGCCTCCCTCCTGTTACCTGGTGTAACTGTTCCTCGTTTCTCCCAGTTACAGTATCTGTCCTCTCTCCCTGCCTCCCTCCTGTTACCTGGTGTAACTGTTCCTTGTTTCTCCCAGTTACAGTATCTGTCCTCTCTGCCTGCCTCCCTCCTGTTACCTGGTGTAACTGTTCCTTGTTTCTCCCAGTTACAGTATCTGTCCTCTCTCCCTGCCTCCCTCCTGTTACCTGGTGTAACTGTTCCTTGTTTCTCCCAGTTACAGTATCTGTCTTCTCTCCCTGCCTCCCTCCTGTTACCTGGTGTAACTGTTCCTTGTTTCTCCCAGTTACAGTATCTGTCCTCTCTCCCTACCTCCCTCCCTGTTACCTGGTGTAACTGTTCCTTGTTTCTCCCAGTTACAGTATCTGTCCTCTCTCCCTGCCTCCCTCCCTGTTACCTGGTGTAACTGTTCCTTGTTTCTCCCAGTTACAGTATCTGTCCTCTCTCCCTGCCTCCCTCCCCTGTTACCTGGTGTAACTGTTCCTTGTTTCTCCCAGTTACAGTATCTGTCTTCTCTCCCTGCCTCCCTCCTGTTACCTGGTGTAACTGTTCCTTGTTTCTCCCAGTTACAGTATCTGTCCTCTCTCCCTGCCTCCCTCCTGTTACCTGGTGTAACTGTTCCTTGTTTCTCCCAGTTACAGTACCTGTCCTCTCTCCCTACCTCCCTCCTGTTACCTGGTGTAACTGTTCCTTGTTTCTCCCAGTTACAGTATCTGTCCTCTCTCCCTACCTCCCTCCTGTTACCTGGTGTAACTGTTCCTTGTTTCTCCCAGTTACAGTATCTGTCCTCTCTCCCTGCCTCCCTCCTGTTACCTGGTGTAACTGTTCCTTGTTTCTCCCAGTTACAGTATCTGTCCTCTCTCCCTGCCTCCCTCCTGTTACCTGGTGTAACTGTTCCTTGTTTCTCCCAGTTACAGTATCTGTCCTCTCTCCCTACCTCCCTCCTGTTACCTGGTGTAACTGTTCCTCGTTTCTCCCAGTTACAGTATCTGTCCTCTCTCCCTACCTCCCTCCTGTTACCTGGTGTAACTGTTCCTTGTTTCTCCCAGTTACAGTATCTGTCCTCTCTCCCTGCCTCCCTCCTGTTACCTGGTGTAACTGTTCCTCGTTTCTCCCAGTTACAGTATCTGTCTTCTCTCCCTACCTCCCTCCTGTTACCTGGTGTAACTGTTCCTTGTTTCTCCCAGTTACAGTATCTGTCCTCTCTCCCTGCCTCCCTCCCCTGTTACCTGGTGTAACTGTTCCTTGTTTCTCCCAGTTACAGTATCTGTCCTCTCTCCCTACCTCCCTCCTGTTACCTGGTGTAACTGTTCCTTGTTTCTCCCAGTTACAGTATCTGTCCTCTCTCCCTCCCTCCCTCCTGTTACCTGGTGTAACTGTTCCTTGTTTCTCCCAGTTACAGTATCTGTCCTCTCTCCCTACCTCCCTCCTGTTACCTGGTGTAACTGTTCCTTGTTTCTCCCAGTTACAGTATCTGTCCTCTCTCCCTGCCTCCCTCCTGTTACCTGGTGTAACTGTTCCTTGTTTCTCCCAGTTACAGTATCTGTCCTCTCTCCCTACCTCCCTCCTGTTACCTGGTGTAACTGTTCCTTGTTTCTCCCAGTTACAGTATCTGTCCTCTCTCCCTGCCTCCCTCCTGTTACCTGGTGTAACTGTTCCTTGTTTCTCCCAGTTACAGTATCTGTCCTCTCTCCCTGCCTCCCTCCTGTTACCTGGTGTAACTGTTCCTTGTTTCTCCCAGTTACAGTATCTGTCCTCTCTCCCTGCCTCCCTCCTGTTACCTGGTGTAACTGTTCATTGTTTCTCCCAGTTACAGTATCTGTCCTCTCTCCCTGCCTCCCTCCTGTTACCTGGTGTAACTGTTCCTTGTTTCTCCCAGTTACAGTATCTGTCCTCTCTCCCTGCCTCCCTCCTGTTACCTGGTGTAACTGTTCCTTGTTTCTCCCAGTTACAGTATCTGTCCTCTCTCCCTACCTCCCTCCTGTTACCTGGTGTAACTGTTCCTTGTTTCTCCCAGTTACAGTATCTGTCCTCTCTCCCTGCCTCCCTCCTGTTACCTGGTGTAACTGTTCCTTGTTTCTCCCAGTTACAGTATCTGTCCTCTCTCCCTACCTCCCTCCTGTTACCTGGTGTAACTGTTCCTTGTTTCTCCCAGTTACAGTATCTGTCCTCTCTCCCTGCCTCCCTCCTGTTACCTGGTGTAACTGTTCCTTGTTTCTCCCAGTTACAGTATCTGTCCTCTCTCCCTGCCTCCCGCCTGTTACCTGGTGTAACTGTTCCTTGTTTCTCCCAGTTACAGTATCTGTCCTCTCTCCCTACCTCCCTCCTGTTACCTGGTGTAACTGTTCATTGTTTCTCCCAGTTACAGTATCTGTCCTCTCTCCCTGCCTCCCTCCTGTTACCTGGTGTAACTGTTCCTTGTTTCTCCCAGTTACAGTATCTGTCCTCTCTCCCTACCTCCCTCCTGTTACCTGGTGTAACTGTTCCTTGTTTCTCCCAGTTACAGTATCTGTCCTCTCTCCCTACCTCCCTCCTGTTACCTGGTGTAACTGTTCCTTGTTTCTCCCAGTTACAGTATCTGTCCTCTCTCCCTGCCTCCCTCCTGTTACCTGGTGTAACTGTTCCTTGTTTCTCCCAGTTACAGTATCTGTCCTCTCTCCCTGCCTCCCTCCCCTGTTACCTGGTGTAACTGTTCCTTGTTTCTCCCAGTTACAGTATCTGTCCTCTCTCCCTACCTCCCTCCTGTTACCTGGTGTAACTGTTCCTTGTTTCTCCCAGTTACAGTATCTGTCCTCTCTCCCTACCTCCCTCCTGTTACCTGGTGTAACTGTTCCTTGTTTCTCCCAGTTACAGTATCTGTCCTCTCTCCCTGCCTCCCTCCTGTTACCTGGTGTAACTGTTCCTTGTTTCTCCCAGTTACAGTATCTGTCCTCTCTCCCTACCTCCCTCCCCTGTTACCTGGTGTAACTGTTCCTTGTTTCTCCAGTTACAGTATCTGTCCTCTCTGCCTGCCTCCCTCCTGTTACCTGGTGTAACTGTTCCTTGTTTCTCCCAGTTACAGTATCTGTCCTCTCTGCCTGCCTCCCTCCTGTTACCTGGTGTAACTGTTCCTTGTTTCTCCCAGTTACAGTATCTGTCCTCTCTCCCTACCTCCCTCCTGTTACCTGGTGTAACTGTTCCTTGTTTCTCCCAGTTACAGTATCTGTCCTCTCTCCCTGCCTCCCTCCTGTTACCTGGTGTAACTGTTCCTTGTTTCTCCCAGTTACAGTATCTGTCCTCTCTCCCTGCCTCCCGCCTGTGTTACCTGGTGTAACTGTTCCTTGTTTCTCCCAGTTACAGTATCTGTCCTCTCTCCCTGCCTCCCTCCTGTTACCTGGTGTAACTGTTCCTTGTTTCTCCCAGTTACAGTATCTGTCCTCTCTCCCTACCTCCCTCCTGTTACCTGGTGTAACTGTTCCTTGTTTCTCCCAGTTACAGTATCTGTCCTCTCTCCCTACCTCCCTCCTGTGTTACCTGGTGTAATTGTTCCTTGTTTCTCCCAGTTACAGTATCTGTCCTCTCTCCCTGCCTCCCTCCTGTTACCTGGTGTAACTGTTCCTTGTTTCTCCCAGTTACAGTATCTGTCCTCTCTCCCTGCCTCCCTCCTGTTACCTGGTGTAACTGTTCCTTGTTTCTCCCAGTTACAGTATCTGTCCTCTCTCCCTGCCTCCCTCCTGTTACTTGGTGTAACTGTTCCTTGTTTCTCCCAGTTACAGTATCTGTCCTCTCTCCCTGCCTCCCTCCTGTTACCTGGTGTAACTGTTCCTTGTTTCTCCCAGTTACAGTATCTGTCCTCTCTCCCTGCCTCCCGCCTGTTACCTGGTGTAACTGTTCCTTGTTTCTCCCAGTTACAGTATCTGTCTTCTCTCCCTGCCTCCCTCCCCTGTTACCTGGTGTAACTGTTCCTTGTTTCTCCCAGTTACAGTATCTGTCCTCTCTCCCTGCCTCCCTCCCCTGTTACCTGGTGTAACTGTTGCTTGTTTCTCCCAGTTACAGTATCTGTCTTCTCTCCCTACCTCCCTCCTGTGTTACCTGGTGTAACTGTTCCTTGTTTCTCCCAGTTACAGTATCTGTCTTCTCTCCCTACCTCCCTCCTGTGTTACCTGGTGTAACTGTTCCTTGTTTCTCCCAGTTACAGTATCTGTCTTCTCTCCCTACCTCCCTCCTGTGTTACCTGGTGTAACTGTTCCTTGTTTCTCCCAGTTACAGTATCTGTCCTCTCTCCCTGCCTCCCTCCTGTTACCTGGTGTAACTGTTCCTTGTTTCTCCCAGTTACAGTATCTGTCCTCTCTCCCTACCTCCCTCCTGTTACCTGGTGTAACTGTTCCTTGTTTCTCCCAGTTACAGTATCTGTCCTCTCTCCCTGCCTCCCGCCTGTTACCTGGTGTAACTGTTCCTTGTTTCTCCCAGTTACAGTATCTGTCCTCTCTCCCTGCCTCCCTCCCCTGTTACCTGGTGTAACTGTTGCTTGTTTCTCCCAGTTACAGTATCTGTCTTCTCTCCCTACCTCCCTCCTGTGTTACCTGGTGTAACTGTTCCTTGTTTCTCCCAGTTACAGTATCTGTCCTCTCTCCCTGCCTCCCTCCTGTTACCTGGTGTAACTGTTCCTTGTTTCTCCCAGTTACAGTATCTGTCCTCTCTCCCTACCTCCCTCCTGTTACCTGGTGTAACTGTTCCTCGTTTCTCCCAGTTACAGTATCTGTCCTCTCTCCCTACCTCCCTCCTGTTACCTGGTGTAACTGTTCCTCGTTTCTCCCAGTTACAGTATCTGTCCTCTCTCCCTGCCTCCCTCCTGTTACCTGGTGTAACTGTTCCTCGTTTCTCCCAGTTACAGTATCTGTCCTCTCTCCCTGCCTCCCTCCTGTTACCTGGTGTAACTGTTCCTTGTTTCTCCCAGTTACAGTATCTGTCCTCTCTCCCTGCCTCCCTCCTGTTACCTGGTGTAACTGTTCCTTGTTTCTCCCAGTTACAGTATCTGTCCTCTCTCCCTACCTCCCTCCTGTTACCTGGTGTAACTGTTCCTTGTTTCTCCCAGTTACAGTATCTGTCCTCTCTCCCTACCTCCCTCCTGTGTTACCTGGTGTAACTGTTCCTTGTTTCTCCCAGTTACAGTATCTGTCCTCGCTCCCTGCCTCCCTCCTGTTACCTGGTGTAACTGTTCCTTGTTTCTCCCAGTTACAGTATCTGTCCTCTCTCCCTGCCTCCCTCCCCTGTTACCTGGTGTAACTGTTCCTTGTTTCTCCCAGTTACAGTATCTGTCCTCTCTCCCTGCCTCCCTCCTGTTACCTGGTGTAACTGTTCCTTGTTTCTCCCAGTTACAGTATCTGTCCTCTCTCCCTACCTCCCTCCTGTTACCTGGTGTAACTGTTCCTTGTTTCTCCCAGTTACAGTATCTGTCCTCTCTCCCTACCTCCCTCCTGTTACCTGGTGTAACTGTTCCTTGTTTCTCCCAGTTACAGTATCTGTCCTCTCTCCCTGCCTCCCTCCTGTTACCTGGTGTAACTGTTCCTTGTTTCTCCCAGTTACAGTATCTGTCCTCTCTCCCTGCCTCCCTCCTGTTACCTGGTGTAACTGTTCCTTGTTTCTCCCAGTTACAGTATCTGTCTTCTCTCCCTACCTCCCTCCTGTTACCTGGTGTAACTGTTCCTTGTTTCTCCCAGTTACAGTATCTGTCCTCTCTCCCTGCCTCCCTCCTGTTACCTGGTGTAACTGTTCCTTGTTTCTCCCAGTTACAGTATCTGTCCTCTCTCCCTGCCTCCCGCCCGTGTTACCTGGTGTAACTGTTCCTCGTTTCTCCCAGTTACAGTATCTGTCCTCTCTCCCTACCTCCCTCCTGTTACCTGGTGTAACTGTTCCTTGTTTCTCCCAGTTACAGTATCTGTCCTCTCTCCCTGCCTCCCGCCCGTGTTACCTGGTGTAACTGTTCCTTGTTTCTCCCAGTTACAGTATCTGTCCTCTCTCCCTACCTCCCTCCTGTTACCTGGTGTAACTGTTCCTTGTTTCTCCCAGTTACAGTATCTGTCCTCTCTCCCTGCCTCCCTCCTGTTACCTGGTGTAACTGTTCCTTGTTTCTCCCAGTTACAGTATCTGTCCTCTCTCCCTGCCTCCCTCACGTTACCTGGTGTAACTGTTCCTTGTTTCTCCCAGTTACAGTATCTGTCCTCTCTCCCTGCCTCCCGCCCGTGTTACCTGGTGTAACTGTTCCTTGTTTCTCCCAGTTACAGTATCTGTCCTCTCTCCCTGCCTCCCTCCTGTTACCTGTCATAGAGTCATAGAGTCATAGAGTAATACAGCACGGATAGAGGCCCTTCGGCCCATCGTGTCCGCGCCGGCCATCAAGCCCTGTCTAATCTAATCCCATATTCCAGCATTTGGCCCGTAGCCTTGTATGCTATGGCATTTCAAGTGCACATCCAAATGCTTCTTAAATGTTGTGAGGGTTTCTGCCTCCACAACCCTTTCAGGCAGTGAGTTCCAGACTCCAACCACCCTCTGGGTGAAAAAGTTCTTTCTCAAATCCCCTCTAAACCTCCCGCCCTTTACCTTGAATCTATGCCCCCTAGTTATTGACCCCTCTACTAAGGGAAAAAGCTCCTCAGCATCCATCCTATCTATGCCCCTCATAATTTTGTACACCTCAATCATGTCCCCCCTCAGCCTCCTCTGCTCCAAGGAAAACAAACCCAATCTGCCCAGTCTCTCTTCATAGCTGAAGCGCTCCAGCCCTGGTAACATCCTGGTGAACCTCCTCTGCACCCTCTCTAACGCGATCACATCCTTCCTGTAGTGTGGCGACCAGAACTGCACACAGTATTCCAGCTGTGGCCTAACCAGTGTTTTATACAGCTCCATCATAACCTCCTTGCTCTTATATTCAATGCCTCGGCTAATGAAGGCAAGTATCCCATATGCCTTTTTTACCACCTTATCCACCTGTTCCGCCGCCTTCAGGGATCTGTGTACTTGCACACCCAGATCCCTCTGACCCTCCGTCTTGCCTAGGGTCTTTCCATTCATTGTGTATTCCTTTGCCTTGTTAGTCCCCCCAAAGTGCATCACCTCGCACTTTTCCGGGTTAAATTCCATTTGCCACTGTTCCGCCCATCTGACCAACCCATCTATATCGTCCTGCAGACTGAGGCTACCCTCCTCGCTATTTACCACCCTACCAATTTTTGTATCATCCGCGAACTTACTGATCATACCCTTTACATTCATATTCAAGTCATTAATGTAGACCACAAACAGCAAGGGACCCAGCACCGATCCCTGTGGTACCCCACTGGCCACAGGCTTCCAGTCACAAAAACAACCTTCGACCATCACCCTCTGCCACTAAGCCAGTTTTGTATCCAATGTGCCAAGGCACCCTGGATTCCATGGGCTCTTACCTTCTTGACCAGTCTCCTGTGCGGGACTTTATCGAAGGCCTTACTGAAATCCATGTATACCACATCCACTGCGTTACCCTCATCCACACACCTAGTCACCCCCTCAAAAAATTCAATCAAATTAGTCAGACATGATCTTCCCTTGACAAAGCCATGTTGACTATCCCTGATTAATCCTTGCCTCTCCAAGTGGAGACAAATTTTGTCCCTCAGGATTTTTTCCAATAATTTTCCTACCACTGATGTTAGGCTCACTGGCCTGTAGTTCCCCGGTTTTTCCCTACTACCCTTCTTGAATAATGGTACTACATTAGCGGTTCTCCAGTCCTCTGGCACATCCCCTGTGGCCAGAGAGGTCCTGAATATATGTGTTAGAGCCCCCGCAATCTCTTCCTTTGCCTCACACAGCAGCCTGGGATACATTTCATCCGGGCCTGGGGATTTATCCATTTTTAGGCCAGCTAAAACCGCCAATACCTCCTCCCTCTCGATGTTAATATGTTCGAGCATATCACAGTCCCCCCGCCCTATTTCTATGTCTACATCGTCCTTCTCCATAGTGAAAACAGATGCAAAAAATTCATTTAGAACCCCTCCTACATCTTCCGGCTCCACACACAGATTGCCACTTTTGTCCCTAATGGGCCCTATTTTTTCCCTAGTTATCCTCTTACCCTTAATATACTTATAAAACATCTTCGGATTTTCCTTTATTTTGCTTGCCAGTGTTATTTCATGGCCCCTCCTTGATCTCCTAATTTCTTTTTTAAGTATCCCCCTGCACTTTTTGTACTCCTCTAGGGCTTCCTCCGTCTTTAGCCTTTTGTATCTACCAAAAGCCCTCCTTTTTTTCCTAATCCATTCTCGTATATCCCCTGACATCCAAGGTTCCCTGTGGTTTTTGGAACCACCCTTGACCTTTACGGGAACATGTTGCCATTGTATGATCTCAATCTCCCTTCTGAAAGCCTCCCATTGCTCCGATGCGGATTTTCCTACAAGTAGCTGATCCCAGTCCATTTTGGCCAGATCCTGCCTTATCCTATTAAAATCGGCCTTCCCCCAATTTAGAACCTTTATTTCCGGCCCATCCCTGTCCTTTTCCATGACCACCTTAAATCTTACCATATTATGGTCACTATCACCAAAGTGCTCACCTACTAGCACTTTTTCCACTTGGCCGGCCACATTCCCTAGAATTAGGTCCAGTACCGCCCCCTCTCTTGTAGGACTTTCTACATGCTGGCTCAAAAAGCTCTCCTGGATGCACTTTAAGAATTCTACACCCTCTGAGCCTTTCACACTCTGACTATCCCAGTTAATATTGGGGAAGTTGAAATCCCCCATTATTATTACCCTATTATTTGCACATTTCTCTGAGATTTGCCTACATATCTGTTCCTCTATCTCCCCCTGACTGTTTGGAGGCCTATAGTACACTCCCAGCAAAGTGCTTGCCCCTTTTTGTTTTTAAGCTCCACCCATATGGCCTCATTAGAGGACCCTGCTAATATATCATCCCTCCTTACTGCAGTAATTGACTCCTTAATTAATATTGCGACACCCCCTCCTCTTATACCTCCCCCTCTGTCTCGCCTGAAGATTCTGTACCCCGGAATATTGAGCTGCCAGTCTTGCCCTTCCCTCAACCATGTCTCCGTGATAGCAACAATATCATACTCCCATGTGTTTATCAACACCTTCAGTTCATCCACCTTATTTGCAAGACTCCTTGCATTAAAATAGATGCCATCCAGCCTTGCCCTTATATATTTGCCCTGTCTACCAAGCTGACTTGTTTTTTTCTCTATAATTGGCAGCACATCCCCCCCTATTTCAGCTCCCCTCTGTATCCCATCCCCCTGCCAAGTTAGTTTAAACCCCCCCCAACAGTGCTAGCAAACCTCCCCGCAAGGATATTTGTCCCGCTCTGGTTCAGGTGCAACCCGTCCGACTTGTACAAGTCCCACCTTTCCCAGAAGCAGGCCCAGTGATCCAGGAAAGTAAAACCCTCCCCCCTACACCAACTCTTTAGCCACGCATTCATCTGCTCTATGCTCCCATTCCTATACTTACTAGCACGTGGCACTGGGAGTAATCCAGAGATTACAACCTTTGAGGTCCTGCTCTTTAATCTGTTACCTAGCTCCCTAAATTCTTGATGCAGGACCTCATCCCTCTTTTTACCTATGTCGTTGGTACCAATGTGGACCACGACCATTGGCTGTTCACCCTCCCCCTGGTGTAACTGTTCCTTGTTTCTCCCAGTTACAGTATTTGTCCTCTCTCCCTACCTCCCTCCTGTTACCTGGTGTAACTGTTCCTTGTTTCTCCCAGTTACAGTATCTGTCCTCTCTCCCTACCTCCCTCCTGTTACCTGGTGTAACTGTTCCTTGTTTCTCCCAGTTACAGTATCTGTCCTCTCTCCCTGCCTCCCTCCTGTTACCTGGTGTAACTGTTCCTTGTTTCTCCCAGTTACAGTATCTGTCCTCTCTCCCTGCCTCCCTCCTGTTACCTGGTGTAACTGTTCATTGTTTCTCCCAGTTACAGTATCTGTCCTCTCTCCCTGCCTCCCTCCTGTTACCTGGTGTAACTGTTCCTTGTTTCTCCCAGTTACAGTATCTGTCCTCTCTCCCTGCCTCCCTCCTGTTACCTGGTGTAACTGTTCCTCGCTTCTCCCAGTTACAGTATCTGTCTTCTCTCCCTGCCTCCCTCCTGTTACCTGGTGTAACTGTTCATTGTTTCTCCCAGTTACAGTATCTGTCCTCTCTCCCTGCCTCCCTCCTGTTACCTGGTGTAACTGTTCCTCGCTTCTCCCAGTTACAGTATCTGTCCTCTCTCCCTACCTCCCTCCTGTTACCTGGTGTAACTGTTCCTCGCTTCTCCCAGTTACAGTATCTGTCCTCTCTCCCTACCTCCCTCCTGTTACCTGGTGTAACTGTTCCTTGTTTCTCCCAGTTACAGTATCTGTCCTCTCTCCCTGCCTCCCTCCTGTTACCTGGTGTAACTGTTCCTTGTTTCTCCCAGTTACAGTATCTGTCCTCTCTCCCTGCCTCCCTCCTGTTACCTGGTGTAACTGTTCCTCGTTTCTCCCAGTTACAGTATCTGTCCTCTCTCCCTGCCTCCCTCCTGTTACCTGGTGTAACTGTTCCTCGTTTCTCCCAGTTACAGTATCTGTCCTCTCTCCCTACCTCCCTCCCCTGTTACCTGGTGTAACTGTTCCTTGTTTCTCCCAGTTACAGTATCTGTCCTCTCTCCCTGCCTCCCTCCCCTGTTACCTGGTGTAACTGTTCCTTGTTTCTCCCAGTTACAGTATCTGTCCTCTCTCCCTGCCTCCCGCCTGTTACCTGGTGTAACTGTTCCTTGTTTCTCCCAGTTACAGTATCTGTCCTCTCTCCCTGCCTCCCTCCTGTTACCTGGTGTAACTGTTCCTTGTTTCTCCCAGTTACAGTATCTGTCCTCTCTCCCTACCTCCCTCCTGTTACCTGGTGTAACTGTTCCTTGTTTCTCCCAGTTACAGTATCTGTCCTCTCTCCCTGCCTCCCTCCTGTTACCTGGTGTAACTGTTCCTCGCTTCTCCCAGTTACAGTATCTGTCCTCTCTCCCTGCCTCCCTCCTGTTACCTGGTGTAACTGTTCCTTGTTTCTCCCAGTTACAGTATCTGTCCTCTCTCCCTGCCTCCCTCCTGTTACCTGGTGTAACTGTTCATTGTTTCTCCCAGTTACAGTATCTGTCCTCTCTCCCTGCCTCCCTCCTGTTACCTGGTGTAACTGTTCCTCGTTTCTCCCAGTTACAGTATCTGTCTTCTCTCCCTGCCTCCCTCCCCTGTTACCTGGTGTAACTGTTCATTGTTTCTCCCAGTTACAGTATCTGTCCTCTCTCCCTGCCTCCCTCCTGTTACCTGGTGTAACTGTTCCTTGTTTCTCCCAGTTACAGTATCTGTCCTCTCTCCCTACCTCCCGCCCCTGTTACCTGGTGTAACTGTTCCTTGTTTCTCCCAGTTACAGTATCTGTCCTCTCTCCCTACCTCCCGCCCGTGTTACCTGGTGTAACTGTTCCTTGTTTCTCCCAGTTACAGTATCTGTCCTCTCTCCCTACCTCCCTCCTGTTACCTGGTGTAACTGTTCCTCGTTTCTCCCAGTTACAGTATCTGTCCTCTCTCCCTGCCTCCCTCCTGTTACCTGGTGTAACTGTTCCTTGTTTCTCCCAGTTACAGTATCTGTCCTCTCTCCCTGCCTCCCTCCTGTTACCTGGTGTAACTGTTCCTTGTTTCTCCCAGTTACAGTATCTGTCCTCTCTCCCTACCTCCCGCCCCTGTTACCTGGTGTAACTGTTCCTTGTTTCTCCCAGTTACAGTATCTGTCCTCTCTCCCTACCTCCCTCCTGTTACCTGGTGTAACTGTTCCTTGTTTCTCCCAGTTACAGTATCTGTCCTCTCTCCCTACCTCCCGCCCCTGTTACCTGGTGTAACTGTTCCTTGTTTCTCCCAGTTACAGTATCTGTCCTCTCTCCCTACCTCCCGCCCGTGTTACCTGGTGTAACTGTTCCTTGTTTCTCCCAGTTACAGTATCTGTCCTCTCTCCCTACCTCCCGCCCCTGTTACCTGGTGTAACTGTTCCTTGTTTCTCCCAGTTACGGTATCTGTCCTCTCTCCCTACCTCCCGCCCCTGTTACCTGGTGTAACTGTTCCTTGTTTCTCCCAGTTACAGTATCTGTCCTCTCTCCCTACCTCCCTCCTGTTACCTGGTGTAACTGTTCCTTGTTTCTCCCAGTTACAGTATCTGTCCTCTCTCCCTGCCTCCCTCCTGTTACCTGGTGTAACTGTTCCTTGTTTCTCCCAGTTACAGTATCTGTCCTCTCTCCCTACCTCCCTCCTGTTACCTGGTGTAACTGTTCCTTGTTTCTCCCAGTTACAGTATCTGTCCTCTCTCCCTGTCTCCCTGCCTCCCTCCTGTTACCTGGTGTAACTGTTCCTTGTTTCTCCCAGTTACAGTATCTGTCCTCTCTCCCTGTCTCCCTGCCTCCCTCCTGTTACCTGGTGTAACTGTTCCTTGTTTCTCCCAGTTACAGTATCTGTCCTCTCTCCCTCCCTCCCTCCTGTTACCTGGTGTAACTGTTCCTTGTTTCTCCCAGTTACAGTATCTGTCTTCTCTCCCTACCTCCCTCCTGTTACCTGGTGTAACTGTTCCTTGTTTCTCCCAGTTACAGTATCTGTCCTCTCTCCCTGCCTCCCGCCTGTTACCTGGTGTAACTGTTCCTTGTTTCTCCCAGTTACAGTATCTGTCCTCTCTCCCTGCCTCCCTCCTGTTACCTGGTGTAACTGTTCATTGTTTCTCCCAGTTACAGTACCTGTCCTCTCTCCCTGCCTCCCTCCTGTTACCTGGTGTAACTGTTCCTTGTTTCTCCCAGTTACAGTATCTGTCCTCTCTCCCTGCCTCCCTCCTGTTACCTGGTGTAACTGTTCCTTGTTTCTCCCAGTTACAGTATCTGTCCTCTCTCCCTGCCTCCCTCCTGTTACCTGGTGTAACTGTTCCTTGTTTCTCCCAGTTACAGTATCTGTCCTCTCTCCCTGCCTCCCTCCTGTTACCTGGTGTAACTGTTCCTCGTTTCTCCCAGTTACAGTATCTGTCCTCTCTCCCTGCCTCCCTCCTGTTACCTGGTGTAACTGTTCCTTGTTTCTCCCAGTTACAGTATCTGTCCTCTCTCCCTGCCTCCCTCCTGTTACCTGGTGTAACTGTTCCTTGTTTCTCCCAGTTACAGTATCTGTCCTCTCTCCCTGCCTCCCTCCCCTGTTACCTGGTGTAACTGTTCCTTGTTTCTCCCAGTTACAGTATCTGTCCTCTCTCCCTGCCTCCCTCCTGTTACCTGGTGTAACTGTTCCTTGTTTCTCCCAGTTACAGTATCTGTCCTCTCTCCCTGCCTCCCTCCCCTGTTACCTGGTGTAACTGTTCCTTGTTTCTCCCAGTTACAGTATCTGTCCTCTCTCCCTGCCTCCCTCCTGTTACCTGGTGTAACTGTTCCTTGTTTCTCCCAGTTACAGTATCTGTCCTCTCTCCCTACCTCCCTCCTGTTACCTGGTGTAACTGTTCCTCGTTTCTCCCAGTTACAGTATCTGTCCTCTCTCCCTGCCTCCCTCCTGTTACCTGGTGTAACTGTTCCTTGTTTCTCCCAGTTACAGTATCTGTCCTCTCTCCCTGCCTCCCTCCTGTTACCTGGTGTAACTGTTCCTTGTTTCTCCCAGTTACAGTATCTGTCCTCTCTCCCTACCTCCCTCCTGTTACCTGGTGTAACTGTTCCTTGTTTCTCCCAGTTACAGTATCTGTCCTCTCTCCCTACCTCCCTCCTGTTACCTGGTGTAACTGTTCCTTGTTTCTCCCAGTTACAGTATCTGTCCTCTCTCCCTGCCTCCCTCCTGTTACCTGGTGTAACTGTTCCTTGTTTCTCCCAGTTACAGTATCTGTCCTCTCTCCCTGCCTCCCTCCTGTTACCTGGTGTAACTGTTCCTTGTTTCTCCCAGTTACAGTATCTGTCCTCTCTCCCTACCTCCCTCCCCTGTTACCTGGTGTAACTGTTCCTTGTTTCTCCCAGTTACAGTATCTGTCCTCTCTCCCTACCTCCCTCCTGTTACCTGGTGTAACTGTTCCTTGTTTCTCCCAGTTACAGTATCTGTCCTCTCTCCCTACCTCCCTCCTGTTACCTGGTGTAACTGTTCCTTGTTTCTCCCAGTTACAGTATCTGTCCTCTCTCCCTGCCTCCCTCCTGTTACCTGGTGTAACTGTTCCTTGTTTCTCCCAGTTACAGTATCTGTCCTCTCTCCCTGCCTCCCTCCTGTTACCTGGTGTAACTGTTCCTTGTTTCTCCCAGTTACAGTATCTGTCCTCTCTCCCTACCTCCCTCCTGTTACCTGGTGTAACTGTTCCTTGTTTCTCCCAGTTACAGTATCTGTCCTCTCTCCCTGCCTCCCTCCTGTTACCTGGTGTAACTGTTCATTGTTTCTCCCAGTTACAGTATCTGTCCTCTCTCCCTGCCTCCCTCCCCTGTTACCTGGTGTAACTGTTCCTTGTTTCTCCCAGTTACAGTATCTGTCCTCTCTCCCTACCTCCCTCCTGTTACCTGGTGTAACTGTTCCTTGTTTCTCCCAGTTACAGTATCTGTCCTCTCTCCCTGCCTCCCTCCTGTTACCTGGTGTAACTGTTCCTCGCTTCTCCCAGTTACAGTATCTGTCCTCTCTCCCTGCCTCCCTCCTGTTACCTGGTGTAACTGTTCCTTGTTTCTCCCAGTTACAGTATCTGTCCTCTCTCCCTACCTCCCTCCTGTTACCTGGTGTAACTGTTCCTTGTTTCTCCCAGTTACAGTATCTGTCCTCTCTCCCTACCTCCCTCCTGTTACCTGGTGTAACTGTTCATTGTTTCTCCCAGTTACAGTATCTGTCCTCTCTCCCTGCCTCCCTCCCCTGTTACCTGGTGTAACTGTTCCTTGTTTCTCCCAGTTACAGTATCTGTCCTCTCTCCCTACCTCCCTCCTGTTACCTGGTGTAACTGTTCCTTGTTTCTCCCAGTTACAGTATCTGTCCTCTCTCCCTGCCTCCCTCCTGTTACCTGGTGTAACTGTTCCTTGTTTCTCCCAGTTACAGTATCTGTCCTCTCTCCCTGCCTCCCTCCTGTTACCTGGTGTAACTGTTCATTGTTTCTCCCAGTTACAGTATCTGTCCTCTCTCCCTGCCTCCCTCCTGTTACCTGGTGTAACTGTTCCTCGTTTCTCCCAGTTACAGTATCTGTCCTCTCTCCCTGCCTCCCTCCTGTTACCTGGTGTAACTGTTCCTCGCTTCTCCCAGTTACAGTATCTGTCCTCTCTCCCTGCCTCCCTCCTGTTACCTGGTGTAACTGTTCCTTGTTTCTCCCAGTTACAGTATCTGTCCTCTCTCCCTACCTCCCTCCTGTTACCTGGTGTAACTGTTCATTGTTTCTCCCAGTTACAGTATCTGTCCTCTCTCCCTGCCTCCCTCCTGTTACCTGGTGTAACTGTTCATTGTTTCTCCCAGTTACAGTATCTGTCCTCTCTCCCTGCCTCCCTCCTGTTACCTGGTGTAACTGTTCCTCGCTTCTCCCAGTTACAGTATCTGTCCTCTCTCCCTGCCTCCCTCCTGTTACCTGGTGTAACTGTTCCTTGTTTCTCCCAGTTACAGTATCTGTCCTCTCTCCCTACCTCCCTCCTGTTACCTGGTGTAACTGTTCCTTGTTTCTCCCAGTTACAGTATCTGTCCTCTCTCCCTACCTCCCTCCTGTTACCTGGTGTAACATAGATACATAGATACATAGAAGATAGGAGCAGGAGTAGGCCATTCGGCCCTTCGTGCCTGCTCCGCCATTTAATGAGATCATGGCTGATCCTTTAATTCAGTATCCCGTCCCCGCCTTCTCTCCGTAACCCTTAACCCCTTTTGCCCGTAGAAATATATCTAATTCCCTCTTAAATATATTTAATGAGCTGGCGTACACTGCCCTCTGTGGCAATGAGTTCCACAGGTTCACCACTCTCTGAGTGAAGAAATTCCCCCTCATCTCTGTCCTAAATGGTTTAGCCCTTATCCTTAAATTATGTCCTCTAGTTCTGTTCTCACCCGCCAAGGGAAACATTCCTTCTGCATCCAGTCTGTCTAGACCTGTCAGAATTTTATACACTTCTATGAGGTCCCCTCTCAATCTTCTAAACTCCAGTGTGTACATCCCTAAACTACATAGTCTCTCCTCATAGGTCATTCCCGCCATTCCTGGTATCAGCCTGGTGAATCGCCGCTGCACCCCCTCCATGGCAAGAACATCCTTCCTCAGATGAGGCGACCAAAACTGTACACAGTACTCGAGGTGTGGTCTCACCAGTGCCCTGTACAGCTGCAGCAAGGTATCCCTGTTCCTGTATTCTAACCCTTTTGCTATGAAGGCCAGCATACCGTTTGCCTTCTTGACCGCCTGTTGCACCTGCATGCTCGCCTTCAGTGACTGGTGTACAAGAACACCCAGGTCTCTCTGTACTTCCCCCTCTCCCAATCTATTGCCATTTAAATAATAATTTGCCCTCCCGTTCCTGCACCCAAGGTGGATAACTTCGCACTTGTCCACATTATAGTGCATCTGCCATTTATCCGCCCAATCGCCCAGTCTGTCCAAATCGCTCTGGAGCTTCCTGGTCTCTTCCTCTGAGCCCACCCCACCTCCTAGTTTAGTGTCGTCTGCAAATTTGGAAATGCTGCATCCGACTCCCTGATCCAGGTCATTAATGTAAATTGTGAACAGCTGGGGGCCCAGGACAGATCCCTGTGGTACCCCACTTGTTACTGCCTGCCATTCAGAAAATGAGCCGTTTATTCCAACTCTCTGTTTTCTATCTGACAGCCAGTTCCCTATCCACGCCAAAACTTTCCCCTTTATCCCATGAGCCTCAATTTTCCATGCTAATCTTTTATGTGGGACCTTATCGAAGGCCTTTTGGAAGTCCAGGTACACCACATCTACTGGCTCTCCCCCATCTATTCTACCAGTTACTCCCTCAAAAAATTCCAATAGATTAGTCAAGCACGATTTACCCTTTGTAAATCCATGTTGACTCTGTCCTATCCTGTCCCCATTTGCTAAGTGCTCCGCTATTTCATCCTTAATGATGGACTCCAGCATTTTGCCCACAACTGATGTAAGGCTTACAGGTCTGTAATTACCTGCTTTTTCCCTACCCCCCTTTTTGAATAGTGGGGTAACGTTAGCTACCCTCCAATCCATCGGCACTGTTCCCGAGTCTAACTGTTCCTTGTTTCTCCCAGTTACAGTATCTGTCCTCTCTCCCTGCCTCCCTCCTGTTACCTGGTGTAACTGTTCCTTGTTTCTCCCAGTTACAGTATCTGTCCTCTCTCCCTGCCTCCCTCCTGTTACCTGGTGTAACTGTTCCTTGTTTCTCCCAGTTACAGTATCTGTCCTCTCTCCCTACCTCCCTCCTGTTACCTGGTGTAACTGTTCCTTGTTTCTCCCAGTTACAGTATCTGTCCTCTCTCCCTGCCTCCCTCCTGTTACCTGGTGTAACTGTTCCTTGTTTCTCCCAGTTACAGTATCTGTCCTCTCTCCCTGCCTCCCTCCTGTGTTACCTGGTGTAACTGTTCCTCGTTTCTCCCAGTTACAGTATCTGTCCTCTCTCCCTGCCTCCCGCCCGTGTTACCTGGTGTAACTGTTCCTCGTTTCTCCCAGTTACAGTATCTGTCCTCTCTCCCTGCCTCCCGCCTGTGTTACCTGGTGTAACTGTTCCTCGTTTCTCCCAGTTACAGTATCTGACCGGTCTCTGCGCCAACCCCTGCAGTACGTGGTGCAGCTTTTCCTTGCTTTTCCCTACTTGCAATACCTTTTCTCTCTCCTCCCTCCCTCCCTCCCCTGTGGTACCTGGTGGAGCTGCTGCTCCTGCTGCTGCAGTCGCTCCATTTTTTGTTGGATAGCATGCAGTCGTGCCTGGTGCTCAGACTCCACCCGTTTAGCCTCCATGAATGCTTTTTCACCTTCCTCGTATTTCTGAGAGGCAAGCTGCGGGGGAAGAGATTGACGGCAGCCAGTCGGTTAAAGAGCCCGTGCTATATTACTGAACCTAAAGACATTGTATGAGAGTTACTCCCCAGTCTGTTCTCTCAAATGGTGAAGACTGCAATGGCATAACAATAGAAAATATAACCATATTATAGCAGGTACATATATAAATGTAAAGATAACCATAAACAAACACTTGTTTAACATTTTAAAACTGCCCAAGAAAGTCTGCGTGGCTCAATGCCATACTACTCAGTGGAGGTACCCAGTAAGCCATCAGGAAGTGATTTACCTTTTCTTAAAAAACAGAGCACACCAAGTCTAACATAAAAAGGGACTAAGGGGCAGGTGGGAAGGTATAGTATAAACTTCATAATTACTTTAGTGAAGAGACAGCCAAAGCAGGGTCTCCAAATAGTTTATTTTCCAGATGTCCAAAATGGCTGACTTACATAACCAACATTAAAGACACTCATCTTCCATCCGATACAGGTGGCCAAGTCACCGGAGGCGTCAGTGTTGAGAAGTTATTAGACTTGGTATCTTAGCTTCCTCAAGTACTTTGGTATCAGGAACTTTGTCTTCCCACTTGATGTTTAGAATACGGCGGAGGCAGTGGGTGTGGAAAGAGTTTAGTCTTCTATCATGCCTGGTGGGCCAGGTCTCGCTACCATACAGCAGCATGCTCAGAACACACGTTTGGTAGAGCCATATCTTGGTGTTCAATATTAATTTCCTATTATTCCACAAACGTAATTGGCCGAATGTGGCCACTGTCTTTCCAATGCGAGAGTTTAGCTCGTCAACTAGAGACAAGCTATCCGATGCAGTTGACTCTAGGTAGCAGAACCTGTGTACAACTTCTAGCGTGGTGTTAGCTATTGAAACATCTGATGTCGTCAACACACCCTGTGCCATGATCACGGTCTTCTTTAAACTAATGGTTAGTCCAAAATTCATCACCAGCTAGTGAAAAGTTATTGCAATGTTGTTTGAGATTCTACTTCACGGAGTATGACCAGCACTGCATCATTGGCAAAAAGAAGTTCTCTTATCAGCAGATAATTTGATTTCACTTTTTGCTCTTTCAAGAGTTTTCCATCTGATCTTGTGCAGAGTAATACACTCAGGCCATATACACTGCTTAAATACAACATTGCCCTCCCAGTGCATTAAACACATTTTAACAGATAACAGAGGGTTTTTTTTTTCCATTCATTCTCGGGATGTGGGCGTTGTTGGCAAGGCCAGCATTTATTGCCCATCCCAAGTTGCCCTCGAGAAGGTGGTGGTGAGCCGCCTTCTTGAACCACTGCAGTCCGTGTGGTGAAGGTACTCCCACAGTGCTGTTAGGGAGGGAGTTCCAGGATTTTGACCCAGCGACGATGAAGGAATGGCAATATACTTCCAAGTCAGGATGGTGTGTGACTCGGAGGGAAACTTGGAGGTGGTGGTGTTCCCATGCGCCTGCTGCTCTTGTCCTTCTAGGTGGAAGAGGTCGCAGGTTTGGGAGGTGCTGCTGAAGAAGCCTTGGCGAGTTGCTGCAGTGCATCTTGTAGATGGTACACACTGCAGCCACAGTACGCCGGTGGTGGAGGGAGTGAATGTTTAAGAACATAAGAACATAAGAAATAGGAGCAGGAATAGGCCATTTGGCCCCTCGAGCCTGCTCCGCCATTCAATAAGATCATGGCTGATCTTGGGTTCAAAGCCACTTCCCCGCCCGCTCCCCATAACCCTTCACTCGCTTATCTTGCAAAAATTTGTCAATCTCCACCTTAAATGTATTTAATGACCCAGCCTCCACAGCTCTTTGTGGATGGGGTGCCAATCAAGCGGGCTGCTTTGTCCTGGATGGTGTCGAGCTTCGTGAGTGTTGTTGGAGCTGCACTCATCCAGGCAAGCGGAGAGTATTCCATCACACTCCTGACTTGTGCCTTGTAGATGGTGGAAAGGCTTTGGGGAGTCAGGAGGTGAGACACTCACTGCAGAATACCCAGCCTCTGACCTGCTCTTGTAGCCACAGTATTTATGTGGCTGGTCCAGTTAAGTTTCTGGTCAATGGTGACCTCCAGGATATTGATGGTGGGGGATTCGGCGATGGTAATGTCGTTGAATGTCAAGGGGTGGTGGTTAGACTCTTGCTTGTTGGAGATACTCATTGCCTGGCAATTGTGTGGCGCGAATGTTATCTGCCACATATCAGCCCAAGCCTGAACGTCGTCCAGGTCTTGTTGCATGCAGGCATGGACTGTTTCATTATCTGAGGAGTTGTGAATGGCGCTGAACACTGTGCAGTCATCAGCGAACATCCCCATTTCTGACCTTATGTTGGAGGGAAGGTCATTGATGAAGCAGCTGAAGATGGTTGGGCCTAGGACATTGCCATGAGGAACTCCTGCAGCGATATCCTGGGGCTGTGATGATTGACCTTCAACCACCACAACCATCTTCCTTTGTGCTAGTTATGACTCCAGCCAGTGGAGAGTTTTCCCCCCCCGATTACCATTGACTTCAGTTTTACTAGGGCTCCTTGATGCCACACTTGGTCAAATGCTGCCTTGATGTCAAGAGCAGTCACTCTCACCTCACCTCTGGAATTCAGCTCCTTTGTCCAGTTTGGACCAAGGCAGTAATGAGGTCGGGAGCCGAGTGGTCTTGGTGGAACCCAAACTGGGCATCAGTGAGCAGGTTATTGGTGAGTTAGTGCTGCTTGATAGCACTGTCAATGACACCTTCCATCGCTTTGCTGATGATTGAGGGGAGACTGATAGGGCGGTAATTGGCCGGGTTGGATTTGTCCTGCTTTTTCGGGACAGGACATACCTGGGCAGTTTTCCACATTGTCGGATAGATGTCAGTGTTGTAGCTGTACTGGAACAGCTTGGCCAGAGGCGCGGCTAGTTCTGGAGCACAAGTCTACAGCACGACAGCCGGGATGTTGTTGGGGCCCATAGTCTTTGCTGTATCCAGTGTGCTCAGCCGTTTCTTGATATTACGTGGAGTGAATCGAATTGCCTGAAGACTGGCTTCTGTGATGGTGGGGAGCTCAGGAGGAGACTATATGAACAATTTCACTCAATGAACCTTCATACCATATCCTCAATATACCTCGGGATTTAACCTGGGAGCTTTCCAAGAGAAGGAAGGACCTAGTATCTGGGTCCAAGTATGATCTGCAAACTGCTTATCCTTCCTCCCCTGTTAAGTAATGTTTGGGAAAGGGATGAGGATTACTACAGTGGCAGTCTTACAATTTCTAAAGATACCTTTTTAAAAGTGCTCCTAGAAACAACCTTTACTCCTTTTTCTCAGGCAATAAGTTAGATTTAATTCAGAAATTACATAGCCAGACTCTGTTTCGAGATAGAAGTTTGGATCCCAGTTTGCACACTGCGTGCATCACAGTAATGAACTGAATAAGACCAGGGTTTTCACACCTTACTCATGCCCTCGACCTCCTCGGCCCTCTGCTTGATGCGGATTGCCATGGCGTTAACCCTCTCCTTTTCCAGTTGCAGTTCATGACGCTCTTGACTTAGGACCTCTCGCGCTTGAGCCAGCTGCTCCTCTTTTGATTTCAGTTCAACGGCTTTCACCTTCAGTTCGGCTTGTTCCTACAGGGAAAGGGCAGACTCAGACCAATCAATCACTTGTGATTTTTGAACACGTTTTTAAAATGTCCAGAAGTACTGAAATCTAAAACTACTATCTAAAAAGACAAGATTCTGGCAAAACAGGAAGATTTCTGTATTTTGTGTCGTATGATTTTACATGGATAGCAAGAATCCAATTTAAAAATGGCTTCACCCAGTTGTATCTCTGGGGCATCTCATCATTCCCGTGGCAGTGATACAGAACTGACCAAATCCAGCACGTTCAATGAGAAATGTCTATCGTGGATGGGTTTTCTTGGTTTGCGTCTATGCCTTTGTTAATTCTGGAGGCTGGAGCAGCTTAATTGAAATGTCAACATGTGCAGATTGACAGACAATGATGGACTTGAGACATTAGGAAAATCTAGTACAAGAGTGAAACTCCATCGAAGGGAAATATATATATGGCAATTGGCACTTTCCTGACATTAACATTACAGTACTGTTAAATTCTTAGTTCATCTGTGTACTTCAAAGAAATGGCTGTAACATGAAAAGACCTCCCGTGGCATAAACCTCAGCCCTGCTTGCTCAGCTTCAGTTGTATTAGGAAATCTAAACACGATCGATTGAACCGAGATATGTATCGTCCACATACAACTTAAACATCAGGAAGAGCTACCAAGAGACAAACGACCGTTTCATCCAAAAGCCTTCCTGCCGACTATTCCAGGATCATTCTGAAAAGCAAGGATAACCAGCGGCTTCTTTTCTCCACCATCAACTGTCTCCTTCAGCAACTCTCCCCTGTCCTCTCCACCCTCACCTCCAACAAGTGAAAGGAGCTCATGGACTTCTTAGTCACCGAGACAGACACCATCTGTTCAGCTGCTTCTCCCCTTCAGCACCAAGCCAAACCTCCCCCCAGGCTCTTCACTGCACTAGCCATGAATGACGAGACAATCTTATATGATAGCGCACCCAGTTAAATATCTATATATATATAAATCGGTCCTTCTGTCTGTCTGTCCTTCTGTCTGTCTGTCCTTCTGTCTGTCTGCAGGTGCGCGTCTGGGCGGCTATGCGCTCGAAAGTTACAGGGCGTACCTACGCGTGCATTACGTCGAAAGAAAGCTTACCTTTCCAAAACGGTTTTAAGCGTATTTACGTTTCGGCCGGGCTAAAATCGCGCCCGCGGTATCCGAAAAACCTTAACGTTCCGCTCATTAGCATCTCATTATCCGCTCATTAGCGACAGAGTGACCTCGAGCTCGACCAATCGTATGCCGGGTTGCTGGCGTGTGCCGCCGGGCCAATCGGTGCGTGTGTGGGCGGGCCTTATCGTTCTGAACCGAGGTGAGTAGCCGCCATCTTGCTTCCATTCTTTTTCCTGCTTTCTGCGTCTTTCTTTTCAAATATACATTTCCAGCAAAATAAAATGCAATTTATTAAATTCTTTTAAAATAAATCACTCATTTGTAAATATTTTATCTAACCTGAACATTCTTTTTCCTACCTTTGCCCGTTTTTTTCTTAGGCCTGAAAGCCTGGGCCTTTCTTGCCCAGCCAGGCCCGAGCTAGGTAACTGGGCTGCTGCTAAGCTCCTCACCCCCCCGCCCCGGTGTCACGTTACCCGGGGCAACAGCGTCAGCCACGAGGGTCAGGGTGTGCGCGCAGCAGGAGCAGGTGAGACTCTGTTCCGCGCTCGGCTCGGGCGGGGGGGGGGGGGGGCGGGGCTCGGCCTTGGTGAGCGGGAAGGGTTACCCCGGCAACGGGAGTGCGGGCCGGCTGGGGCTTGGAGAGCGGGGTGGGCTCGAAGAGCGGGGCTCTCGGGAGTGCGGGGCGGGGCGGCGCGGTAGGGTTACCCCGGCAACCGGGCGTGGCCGTGGCCGTGGCCGTCTCTCAGCCTCATGCCCTCCCTTCCTCCCCCCCACCCTTCCCCCCCCTCCTTCCCCCCCCTCTTCCCCTCTCCCCTCCCCCTTCCTCCCCCCCACTTCCCCTCCCTTCCCCCCCCTCTTCCCCTCTCCCCTCCCTCCCTTCCCCCCCCTCCCCCCCCCGGCCTCCCCCCCCCTCCCCCCCCCCGGCCTCCCCCCCACTTCCCCCTCCCCTCCCGCCCTCCCTTCACCCCCCTTTCCCCCCTCCCTTCCCGCCCTCCCTTCCCCCCCGCCCTCCCCCCCTCGCCCTCCCTTCCCCCCCACTCGCCCTCCCTTCCCCCCCGCCCTCCCCCCTCTCTTCCCCCCCTCCCCTCCCCTTCCCTTCCCCCCCGCCCTCTCTTCCCCCCCGCCCTCTCTTCCCCCCACCCGCCCTCTCTTCCCCCCCCGCCCTCTCTTCCCCCCAGTCTCTCTCTCTCTTCCCCCCAGTCTCTCTCTCTCTTCCCCCCAGTCGCTCTCTCTCTCTCTCTCTTCCAACAACAACATGCCCTCGAAAAAGCCTCGGCACCGCCCGGCACTTCAGCTAGTCTATATATATATAAATCGGTCAATCTGTCTGTCCTTCTGTCTGTCATCGCGTGTGCGTCTGTCGGGCTATGCGCTTGAAAGTTACAGGGCGTACCTACGCGCGCGTTACCTCCAAAGAAAGCTTACGCTTCCGAGACGGTTTTAAGCGTATTTACGTTTCGGCCGGGCTAAAATCGCGCCCGCGGTATCCGAAAAACCTTAACGTTCCGCTCATTAGCATCTCATTATCCGCTCATTAACAACAGAGTGACCTCGAGCTCGACCAATCGTACGCCGGCTTGCTGCCGCGTGCCGCCGGGCCAATCGGTGCGTGTGTGGGCGAGCCTGATCGTTCTGAACCGAGGTGAGTAGCCGCCATCTTGCTTCCATTCTTTTTCCTGCTTTCTGCGTCTTTCTTTTCAAATATACATTTCCAGCAAAATAAAATTCAATTTATTAAATTCTTTTAAAATAAATCACTCATTTGTAAATATTTTATCTAACCTGAAGATTCTTTTTCCTATCTTTCCCCGTTTTTTTCTTAGGCCTGAAAGCCTGGGCCTTTCTTGCCCAGCCAGGCCCGAGCTAGGTAATTGGGAATTGGGTTTCTGCTAAGCTCCTCACCCACCCGCCCGCCCCCCCCGTGTCACGTTACCCGGGGCAACGGCGTCAGCCACGAGGGTCAGGGTGCGCGCGCAGCAGGAGCAGGTGAGACGCGGCGTCTCTCTCTATTCCGCGCTCGGCTCAGGCGGGGCTCTCGAGAGTGCGGATCTCGGCCTTGGTGAGCGGGGCTCTCGGGAGTGCGGGGCGGGGCGGCTGGGGCTTGGAGAGCGGGGCTCTCAGCCGGGGGGGGGGGGGCGGGGCTCGGGGCAGGAGGGTTACCCCGGCAAACGGTCGTGGCCGTGGCCGTCTCTCAGCCTCAAGCCCTCCCTTCCCCTCCCCCACTTCCCCTTCTCCCCCTCCCCCCTTCCTTCCGCCCCCGCCCTCCCTTCCCCCCTCCGCCCCCCCCCGCCCCCCTCCCCCGCCCTCCCTTCCCCCCTCCGCCCCCCCTTCCCCGCCCCCCCGCCCCCCTTCCCCCCCGCCCTCCCTTCCCGCCCTCCCTTCCCCCCCCGCCCTCACTTCCCCCCGCCGCCCTCCCTTCCCCCCGCCGCCCTCCCTTCCCCCCCCGCCGCCCTCCCTTGCCCCCCCGCCGCCCTCCCTTCCTTCCCCCCCCGTCCTCCCTTTCCCCCCCCCGTCCTCCCTTTCCCCCCCCGTCCTCCCTTTCCCCCCCCGTCCTCCCTTTCCCCCCCCGTCCTCCCTTTCCCCCCCCGTCCTCCCTTTCCCCCCCCGTCCTCCCTTTCCCCCCCCCGTCCTCCCTTTCCCCCCCCCGTCCTCCCTTTCCCCCCCCGTCCTCCCTTTCCCCCCCCCGTCCTCCCTTTCCCCCCCCCCGTCCTGCCCTTCCCCCCACCCGCCCTCTCTTCCCCCCACCCTCTCTCTTCCCCCCCAGTCGCTCTCTCTCTCTCTCTTCCAACAACAACATACCCTCGAAAAAGCCTCGGCACCGCCGGGCACTTCAGCTAGTCTTATGATAAATAGGACAGAACCTGATGTGTCACAGCCCAAATAGTCTGATTTCACTCATTGTTTTTCAGTGTTGTGGTGATTCAGTATTTCGCTGTGTCATTTGGCTTCCGTGCATTAATTAACCTGTAAATAAATCTGACAAAGTAGCTTTAGCCCATATCCATTAGTCTGTTGGAGTGGTCTGAACTAACAGGGAAGACTGCAGGAAGTGGGCACAAATTCATTATCTGGATTTCGCCAGTATTAGACTGATAGGAACTCTATTTAAATCATTGGAAATAATAAAATCCCACCAAAAAGGTGTTTTCAATGTCACCAAATACTGTGAATTGAGTATCTACAGTTACCAGATTTGATTTCCTATTGCCAGTATTAGCAAATAACGTGCATCATTTGGCTTGGCGGTGAAGGGCGGGGGGGGGGGGGGAAAGCAGCCGAGGCAGCTCAACAGATGGTTTCAATCTTCGTGACAAGAAGTCAGTCAGCTCCTCACACTTGTTGTGTTTCTATAACATATGCTCAGACCGAGGTGAGTCCAGTCCCTGTAACAATATACACACAGCCTCAAGTAGGTCCAGTCCCTGTAACAATATACACACAGGCTCAAGTAGGTCCAGTCCCTGTAACAATACACACACAGCCTCAAGTAGGTCCAGTCCCTGTAACAATACACACACAGCCTCAAGTAGGTCCAGTCCCTGTAACAATACACACACAGCCTCAAGTAGGTCCAGTCCCTGTAACAATACACACACAGGCTCAAGTAGGTCCAGTCCCTGTAACAATACACACACAGCCTCAAGTAGGTCCAGTCCCTGTAACAATACACACACAGGCTCAAGTAGGTCCAGTCCCTGTAACAATACACACACAGCCTCAAGTAGGTCCAGTCCTTGTAACAATACACACACAGGCTCAAGTAGGTCCAGTCCCTGTAACAATACACACACAGGCTCAAGTAGGTCCAGTCCCTGTAACAATATACACACAGCCTCAAGTAGGTCCAGTCCTTGTAACAATACACACACAGCCTCAAGTAGGTCCAGTCCCTGTAACAATACACACACAGGCTCAAGTAGGTCCAGTCCCTGTAACAATACACACACAGCCTCAAGTAGGTCCAGTCCTTGTAACAATACACACACAGCCTCAAGTAGGTCCAGTCCCTGTAACAATATACACACAGCCTCAAGTAGGTCCAGTCCCTGTAACAATACACACACAGCCTCAAGTAGGTCCAGTCCCTGTAACAATACACACAGCCTCAAGTAGGTCCAGTCCTTGTAACAATACACACACAGGCTCAAGTAGGTCCAGTCCCTGTAACAATACACACACAGGCTCAAGTAGGTCCAGTCCCTGTAACAATACACACACAGCCTCAAGTAGGTCCAGTCCCTGTAACAATACACACACAGCCTCAAGTAGGTCCAGTCCCTGTAACAATACACACACAGCCTCAAGTAGGTCCAGTCCCTGTAACAATACACACACAGCCTCAAGTAGGTCCAGTCCCTGTAACAATACACACACAGGCTCAAGTAGGTCCAGTCCCTGTAACAATACACACACAGCCTCAAGTAGGTCCAGTCCCTGTAACAATACACACACAGCCTCAAGTAGGTCCAGTCCTTGTAACAATACACACACAGGCTCAAGTAGGTCCAGTCCCTGTAACAATACACACACAGCCTCAAGTAGGTCCAGTCCCTGTAACAATACACACACAGCCTCAAGTAGGTCCAGTCCCTGTAACAATACACACACAGCCTGAAGTAGGTCCAGTCCCTGTAACAATACACACAGCCTCAAGTAGGTCCAGTCCCTGTAACAATACACACACAGCCTCAAGTAGGTCCAGTCCCTGTAACAATACACACACAGCCTCAAGTAGGTCCAGTCCCTGTAACAATACACACACAGCCTCAAGTAGGTCCAGTCCCTGTAACAATACACACACAGCCTCAAGTAGGTCCAGTCCCTGTAACAATACACACACAGCCTCAAGTAGGTCCAGTCCCTGTAACAATACACACACAGCCTCAAGTAGGTCCAGTCCCTGTAACAATACACACACAGCCTCAAGTAGGTCCAGTCCCTGTAACAATACACACACAGCCTCAAGTAGGTCCAGTCCCTGTAACAATACACACACAGCCTCAAGTAGGTCCAGTCCCTGTAACAATACACACACAGCCTCAAGTAGGTCCAGTCCTTGCAACAATACACACACAGGCTCAAGTAGGTCCAGTCCCTGTAACAATACACACACAGGCTCAAGTTGGTCCAGTCCTTGGAACAATACACACAGGCTCAAATAGGTCCAGTCCTGGTAACAATACACACACAGCCTCAAGTAGTTCCAGTCCTGGTAACAATTCACACACAGGCTCAAGTAGGTCCAGTCCTGGTAACAATACACACACAGCCTCAAGTAGGTCCAGTCCCTGTAACAATACACACACAGGCTCAAGTAGGTCCAGTCCCTGTAACAATACACACACAGCCTCAAGTAGGTCCAGTCCCTGTAACAATACACACACAGGCTCACGTAGGTCCAGTCCCTGTAACAATACACACACAGCCTCAAGTAGGTCCAGTCCCTGTAACAATACACACACAGGCTCAAGTAGGTCCAGTCCCTGTAACAATACACACACAGCCTCAAGTAGGTCCAGTCCCTGTAACAATACACACACAGCCTCAAGTAGGTCCAGTCCTTGTAACAATACACACACAGGCTCAAGTAGGTCCAGTCCCTGTAACAATACACACACAGGCTCAAGTAGGTCCAGTCCTTGTAACAATACACACAGGCTCAAGTAGGTCCAGTCCTGGTAACAATACACACACAGCCTCAAGTAGGTCCAGTCCTGGTAACAATACACACACAGGCTCAAGTAGGTCCAGTCCTGGTAACAATACACACACAGCCTCAAGTAGGTCCAGTCCCTGTAACAATACACACACAGGCTCAAGTAGGTCCAGTCCCTGTAACAATACACACACAGCCTCAAGTAGGTCTAGTCCCTGTAACAATATACACACAGCCTCAAGTAGGTCCAGTCCCTGTAACAATACACACACAGGCTCAAGTAGGTCCAGTCCCTGTAACAATACACACACAGGCTCAAGTAGGTCCAGTCCCTGTAACAATACACACACAGCCTCAAGTAGGTCCAGTCCTGGTAACAATACACACACAGGCTCAAGTAGGTCCAGTCCTGGTAACAATACACACACAGGCTCAAGTAGGTCCAGTCCTGGTAACAATACACACACAGCCTCAAGTAGGTCCAGTCCCTGTAACAATACACACACAGGCTCAAGTAGGTCCAGTCCCTGTAACAATACACACACAGGCTCAAGTAGGTCCAGTCCCTGTAACAATACACACACAGGCTCAAGTAGGTCCAGTCCCTGTAACAATACACACACAGCCTCAAGTAGGTCCAGTCCCTGTAACAATACACACACAGCCTCAAGTAGGTCCAGTCCCTGTAACAATACACACACAGCCTCAAGTAGGTCCAGTCCCTGTAACAATACACACACAGGCTCAAGTAGGTCCAGTCCCTGTAACAATACACACACAGGCTCAAGTAGGTCCAGTCCCTGTAACAACACACACACAGCCTCAAGTAGGTCCAGTCCCTGTAACAATACACACACAGCCTCAAGTAGGTCCAGTCCCTGTAACAATACACACACAGGCTCAAGTAGGTCCAGTCCCTGTAACAATACACACACAGGCTCAAGTAGGTCCAGTCCCTGTAACAATACACACACAGGCTCAAGAAGGTCCAGTCCCTGTAACAATACACACACAGGCTCAAGTAGGTCCAGTCCCTGTAACAATATACACACAGCCTCAAGTAGGTCCAGTCCTTGTAATACACACACAGCCTCAAGGAGGTCCAGTCCCTGTAACAATACACACACAGCCTCAAGTAGGTCCAGTCCCTGTAACAATACACACACAGCCTCAAGTAGGTCCAGTCCCTGTAACAATACACACACAGCCTCAAGTAGGTCCAGTCCCTGTAACAATACACACAGCCTCAAGTAGGTCCAGTCCCTGTAACAATACACACACAGGCTCAAGTAGGTCCAGTCCCTGTAACAATACACACACAGCCTCAAGTAGGTCCAGTCCCTGTAACAATACACACAGCCTCAAGTAGGTCCAGTCCCTGTAACAATACACACACAGCCTCAAGTAGGTCCAGTCCCTGTAACAATACACACAGCCTCAAGTAGGTCCAGTCCTTGTAACAATACACACACAGCCTCAAGTAGGTCCAGTCCCTGTAACAATACACACAGCCTCAAGTAGGTCCAGTCCTTGTAACAATACACACACAGCCTCAAGTAGGTCCAGTCCCTGTAACAATACACACACAGGCTCAAGTAGGTCCAGTCCCTGTAACAATACACACACAGCCTCAAGTAGGTCCAGTCCTTGTAACAATACACACACAGCCTCAAGTAGGTCCAGTCCCTGTAACAATATACACACAGCCTCAAGTAGGTCCAGTCCCTGTAACAATACACACACAGCCTCAAGTAGGTCCAGTCCCTGTAACAATACACACAGCCTCAAGTAGGTCCAGTCCCTGTAACAATACACACACAGCCTCAAGTAGGTCCAGTCCCTGTAACAATACACACACAGCCTCAAGTAGGTCCAGTCCCTGTAACAATACACACAGCCTCAAGTAGGTCCAGTCCCTGTAACAATACACACACAGGCTCAAGTAGGTCCAGTCCTTGTAACAATACACACACAGCCTCAAGTAGGTCCAGTCCCTGTAACAATACACACAGCCTCAAGTAGGTCCAGTCCCTGTAACAATACACACACAGCCTCAAGTAGGTCCAGTCCCTGTAACAATACACACAGCCTCAAGTAGGTCCAGTCCCTGTAACAATACACACACAGCCTCAAGTAGGTCCAGTCCCTGTAACAATACACACACAGGCTCAAGTAATCATATAAATTTACTATTGAGAAATAAGCAATGGACACATACCCACACACATATGCAAATTCCTGCACACTCGGTCTAAACAGAGGGGTTATTGCCATACTAAAGAGCACAGCAGTCCACAAGGCGTTTACTCCTCCCTTACTTTTGCCAGACTGAAGATTGTTCCTTCCTGCTGCGCGTTGAGTTGTAGGGAACGGTTAACATCTCGCTCTATCCGCCCGTTGTTCAGTTTCTGTTGTGTGTGAAACTCCGCCCACTCACCCGCCAGTCTTCGACGTTCCTCCGCACAGCGCTGCATCACCGACTGCTGCTCCTCCAGCAAAGCACTCTGAGAGATTGTAACAACAGGGGAAGGTGCTGTAAACCCCAGGCAATCACTGTTAAATATGGAAATATTCCAGTACTCTCACCAACCACCTCACCCCACCCCCCAACTGCCTCACATTCACAGTAGTCGACTGTCCACTTAGAAATATCTGGTGCGCTACAAGAAGATCACCCCATGGAGTGGACAGTTTGCTGTAGGATGGACAGGACTATCACCATGCTTCTTCACTGGAAAGGAGTCATCTTAAAAGGGCAGTGGAGGCCTAACCTGGCTTGACACTTACTCCACTGACTTGATAGCAAGTCCAAGGTGGCTTAAACAGGCAACTTCGTGTAGGGATTTGGAGTCTAATCTGCTCCCTAACTCCCTTGTTATCTCCCTCTTTCTGCCCCAACTGACCCAGTCGGTTAGTGTCCGGTAACTACAACAAATGAGGTATACTTACCCCAACATTAGTCCCAGGTAATTTATTCACTTCAGTAAGCGCAGGAGCAGAAGCCTGGACTAACATTCTAATGCTGGACAGGCAGATATCCTCACACTAGGTCTGCTTCAAATGGTGGTGGTGATGGGACTGGAGCTTTTACTAAGCAGTCCCACAGGAGTACTTACTAGGGCACAAGTATTCAAGCGAGAAGGTCACAAAAAGAGAGACTGGAAGTCCTCTGATCCCATTGTTGTCAATATGGAGTGTTCACACTGCAAGGGAGCCTACACCAGTCCAGCACGTCTGCATCTCAAACAAATACAACTGTACAACAACTGAAAAAAGTGAGCGGAGAATTAATGTCAGGGAAAAGTACATTCCATTCAAGTACGTATCCCAACCCTTACCAAGCCTGTGGTTAAATTCCAACTCATTCCACATAAAGCTGGTTCTTTAAAATATGAAGATTTCCCCAAGCTGTGTTCACCTTTAGTGACAGTACCTTTACAATCATTTCACACAGTGGTGCTGTTCATGACCTGGAGACTTGTACTTTATTTAAGTCATGCACAGTGCAAACCAGTCTGCCAAGTTCTCCCATGGGATTGGCTCTATTGGTCGTTATACATGTGCCTGTAGGGATGGGCGCAGTGTTCTACAGTCTCTCCTACAGCACTTGTGTTGCTTTTCACACCGGTAATTTTCGTGAGCACACTGAATACTAGAAATGGGCTGCTGCAAAATACTTCAAGTGACAATGGCTGAGATTTTCACATCTGGCCTAATCACGGTAAAAGTGCGGCAGGATGGGCTCTGTGCCCATGGCTGACCCCGGTCAGTAAGTTATTACAGTGGACCCTTGCAGGATTACTGCCTGCGCTTGGGAGCGGGCTGCTGGAAGTGGGCGGGAAACGGCCACTGCTGTGGGAGGATATCTGGCAGCTTAAAGGGGCAGGCAGCCTCAAAGACAAAATCATTATAATTTCCTTGGTCCGATGAAGTAGCAATATCTACTGATACAGAATTGCCACTCTATTGTGCCTAAACAGATTGGTCCTCCTGCCTTGGGTTCCTGACACCATTATGCTTCTCCTAGCAACACTGGATACCTGTTGATACAAGCGTTCCAGCATCCAGTATTGCCATGGCAATAATGATGAAAAATATGGCGCATGACATTACACCGTCACTATCACCTCATGGAAACGTGCCCACCCATACTTGGGTTGGTGCTTCCAGCAGAAGTGATTCCGACAATATCTGGAGCATATAAAAATGGGCGAGGATCCAGTTTAACAGACCATCAAACCATTTGAAGTGTCTTTTGACTGTGTGTTTTCATTAAACTACAAGGCTGTGAATCCATATAAAGGGCAATCTTGAGCATGCACACTCCAGATGCGAAGCCTCACCCACTGGAAATTAAGAGTGCTTCCCCCCATCACCCCTTCCTAGAGTATGGTCCTATGGGCACAGACCCTCCCTCCAGTACCTTACCCAAGTGGTGATTTTTCACATGTGAGGTTAGACAACAAGGGGGTGAAATTCATCTTGGGCAGTGGGCAAAACGGGCAATGGCGAATCGGCAGTAATGGAAAAGAAAATTGAGTGGAGTGGAAAACGAGCACCAGATACGCTACTGCCCGAGTTGTGCAGCGCCCAAGATAAATTTCACCCCGAAGTGTTTGCAGGACATTTAATTACAACTGTGGGGTGGGGTGGGGAGTGGGAGAAGATTAGAAAGAACTTGATATCCACACACAACGGCACTTCCAACAGGGATCGCTGGGCAGTGAGTAGGATTCCTGCCCGATTCTTTACTCTCAAATGGTGCCCCAACCACTGCTCTGGCAGAGACCAAGTAATTCAGCACAGTCTGGGGGCCAAACCTGGGCCTTCATTATCTGTATGGTTCAGCTGTTAGCTGTGTAAGTTCGCCAAGCCATCAGCAGACCGGAGACATTTAATGTAAGGAAAGCTTGCTGCTCTCAGCCGCTCATGTCTTACCTTTGCCCTCTCTAGCTCCTCCCTCTCGATGCTAAAGTGCTGGTTCATGATCCTGCGCTCCTCCTCCAGGGATCGCTGCACCGACTCCACTTTGGTCTGTTCCGCAGTTGCCCTCCAGCGCTCCTGCACAGTATTAATTAACAGATAGACAATCAGGGTCCATGCATCCACCTGCGTTCCGATCAGCAGAGTGGCATTTTTATGAGGAGTAGTGGCAAGCGAGAATCTTGAGCACTGTGCTACTTGCCTTGCAGAACATAGTTCAGTAGATGCAGCTAGACAAAGACAGGCATTGAAAGCAGAGGGCTGCCTCCTTAACTTGAACCAATGCTACTTACTCAGGCAACCGATGATAGTGTAGACCTATGAAAATGTGTGTTTAAAAAAGTACTAATGCCTTAAGGGAGATGGTTCAAGAAAGTAAAAACGGTGGGGGGGGGGGGGTCGCAGGCATAATTTTGACATTGGACGATAGCGGTTGAGTTCACAGGCCTCAAACTTTGTCTGAAACATCAGCTTTGACTGCAGGGATTACAAAAATCCTTACTCGGCTGCGCTGCCACGAAAGCATGCTGCAAACTGCCTTTCCGCAGCTTCAGGCAGGGAAATCTTTTGCTTCCCAACCTTCTGTCACGGAGCAGTCACCAATGGCCATTCCCATACATGTCCTTAAAATGGAGGCAGAACAGGAGCAGGAGAGAGAGGAAATGGCAGAGCTACACAGGATAAGGCTACAGCAAAGACGACGACCAATTGGGAGATACCATTCTACCAGAGTCTATAGACCACCTTGCACCTTTAATGATGTCTCAGACAAGGTCTGTTTAAGGATTTAACGGTTCAATAAGGAGGAAATGAAGGAGCAATGTCTCCCATTGCAAACTGATCTCCAAACATCCTCTCAAACACAAACAGCTAACAAAGAATAGGTATACTTTAGAATATTAACCGTATCACAAAGTGGTTTTACTGTGCACATATACTGTTACAGCAAGAACTTATCACTGTGCCTCCATGGTGTCTCTCCGAGCGAATGTTAAACACATTCTGATGCTGCACCGAGGTGATACCTGACCGAGGGCCAGGGACGCCAGTGTAGCCTGGCTTCACTGTGGTATCAGGAGCCTCTTGGGACCAGGGAGGCCCTCATCTCAGCTGAATCCCAAGAGCACTGTTCAGCAGGCTGTGTCACCACTGCAGGTGAGTGGGCAGCTTGGTCCTGTATCCTGACACCTACATGGACAGGCATCTGAGGGGGCTGGCTAGAAAGGTCACAGGAGATGGCATCAGGAAGGTGGATCTGAGTGCCCTCAGGTCAGGGGGAGGACAGACCTGATGGTATCAGTTAGACCCTGCAGACCATGAGAGATGGTGTATTGAATATCTCAAGAGACAGTTGCCAGCGTTCTCACCAAACAGTACCTGAAGGTGAGGAGTAGTCAAAGAGTCTACTTTGGATGCACTGTCTCGAGTAGAGGCTTCTCTGTCAGGAGGTCGGATACAGATGTTCATGGTGCCACCACTGACTCTAGGTAGTGCTACATTGTGCCGAATCATTCTTGGATATTGGCACGGAGGATGAATTTGGACTCACTGAAATTGCCCCCAGCCGCCTGTCTCAGGCACTTAGAGATGGCTCTCCGTGCCTCCTCCGAGAGATTGTTGCTCATCCAGCATTCTTCTTTTCAGAGCAGGACTTCAGAGATCTGAGTCTGCAGCGGACTTCTGCCGAGCCACAGCATCCCACCCTCAGATCTCAGGAGTGCCGCACATATTAAGGGATGGCAAAGAAGGGTCAGGGTGAGCAGGTACTTACCTTGGCTGCTCTGTGAGGTTGTTGAGCTTCTTCCTGCACTGCCAACGTCCTGGGGTTCATGGAGCTGGTACTCACTATCAAGCCACCTCCATAGTCTTGGCAGGTCGGCAGGTCTCCAGCCTCCGACTCCCTGTCTCCATTACAAGGACACACAGGTCAACTCCCTGAAGTTTGCCTCTTGTTTCTTCAAATCTGGTTGCCTAGGCTGCCTGCTTTCTCCAGTGCTGCTATTGTCCCTTTAAGTACCATCAGGTTTTATAGCCTGCTGCTGCACCAGGTCTCTTTCCTCTCATCCAGGTATTTTCCAGGCCACAACTCTCTCAAACAAATCCAGCAGAACTAAAGTTAGAAACCACCACCATTAGTATGGCAACAGAGCTGGGACAGTAACAAAGCAATGGCACCATCCACTCAAAAAACAAGTATGGCATATCCCAGCGTCGTGCACACTGTTAACAAACTGTGCAGCTAGGTCACTGCCTGCTGCTCACGATGACAGAATCAGGGAACACCCTTGAACTTTTATAGCTCGTGAGAGAAATGTGGTACTCTGAGATTCGGCTAGTCTCCAAAGCAGACCAACCCCTGGCTCTCCAGTGAACCTTGTGATCTAAGGGTGCAGCATCAAAATACACCAGCGGCACCCGAATAACAAGAGACATCCATTGAAGGGTCAAGCAGTAGGCAAAGCTTGGGATGAGGCTGGAAATCAATGTTTGGGTAATGTGGAATCGGATGCCTATTGCCCACAACCACCGTAATCCCCCACCCCCCCCCACCCCCATGGGCTAACAGAATCACCGACAGACATATTAACATTTCAGATGTAACCCTTCTTCATAACTTTGTGCGCTGCCATTTATCTGCCTCACCTTCTCGAGAAGTCGCGTCTGTTCACTCAGCCTGATCTCCATCTTGGTTATAACGTCCTGCAGGCGGGCTCTCTCCTCCTCCAAGTCTCTCTGCTGGCGCATCAGTCTGTCCTGCTGTGCTGAAGGAAACCATTTAAAATCAACAATCAGACTCCGCAAAGAGGCTGCATAAACTCACTGACTTAAGACTAACTAATCCACTGGGCTAGTTGGTATACAACGGAAATTTTGGGGGTACTGGTTATCATTATTGAGGCAACATTGGGCACTGGTGAAGCTCTGTAGGACTGGAAGCAAACAAGCACAATACCTTATGTCAAGTCTGACCCAGGCAACTGCATGCCCATAAACCCAACATCAATAATAGATAAAGGCCTAGAAATTCGGTGGGCTGCGCCACCAGCTAGCGCCCAAAGAGGGCACTTAGTGGTTTTAGCGCCACTGGCCACGCCCCCCGCGAAATTTAGCAGGGCGCTAATGGCGGCGTTAGCCTATAGCGCTGTGCCGCCACCGATGACGTCATCGGTGTGCGCAGTGCCTGGCTACCGCCTCGATCGCGATATTGGGTCGCGCCCCCCGCTGTAACGCCGGTCGCAATCTGCGACCAGTTCAGGGGGGCCGACCTGTGGCAGTAGTGGCGCTAATTAAAGGGGAGGTGCCGGGCAGTGCCAGCTGTGTCCCAAGAGCCCGGCACCTCTCCTCGGTGCCGGGCTCTTTTGCCGGCACTCGTGATCTCTGATCGCGCTGGTGCAGGCCCCTCCCCTTTAAGAAGGGGAGGAAGGCCTGCAGTACCACAGCGCGCCGTGCCGCAGCGTGTGGCGCTGCAGCACGTTGCGCTGCGATATTCAGTTGCAGCGCCCCAAAAGGGACGCGGGGCGCCTCGAGCAGCGCCGCGCTTCCGTTTGGGGTGCTCAAACTGAATATTGGGATGGCGCAAGCGGCTCTGCCCGGAGCGGTAATTCCGGCGCCCAGGCGAGCTTGGCGCCCCATAATTTCTGGACCAAAATAATAGAATTGATTCTAATGGGTAGGCTGGAAGAGTACTCCTATTGCAGTAACTTAAACAGCTAGCATGGATTTAGAAAGGGAAGATCTTGTCTAACGAGCCATCTTGACTTATTTGAGAACATCACAGATAAAGTATATGGTGGCACCTATGATATACTTTATTGGGAGTTGAAGAAAGCTTTTGACAAAGTTCCAAATGAAAGACTTTTAATTAAAGTAAAAGCTACAGGTACCCATGGAGGAATGTGGATTGAATAAGAAGCTGGTTAAAAGAAAAAAGAAACAGTGACTACTTGCAAGATGTCTAATGTCAGATTGGGTGGGGACTGTTGAATGGAGCCTCTATAAATTTAAGTTTTGTTTGAATATTACAAAGTTATTTTTATGGCAAACAAAAATAAAAATGGTTGATGATGAGGTCACAGTCTTTAAAGTGGAACATTTCTCTGCTGGGGTGAGCACTTTCAGAGAAGCACTTCCCCAGTGCAGTTCAAAAGTTGTGCATTTAATTTTTTTAAGTTACAAAAAAAATACAACCATTTTTAATAAATACCGGACCTGCCATCCTGGGTATCCAGGCTGGAACAGAAGCATTCTGTTGATATGAGTGGTAGGAGTGAACATCAACGCTGTTAATAGATGCTGATTGCAGAGCTTCAAGATCAATACCGCCCTCCCTCCCTTCTGAGATTTTGTGTCAGCCTCTGAAAGTTGTGGGTTCGAGTCCCACTCCAGAGACTGGAGCATAAAATCTAGTACTGAGGGAGGGCTGCACCGTCGGAGGTACCATCTTTCAGATGAGACGTTATACCAGGTCAGGTGGACGTAAAATATCCCATGGCACTATTTGAAGAGGAGCAGGGGCGTCCTGGCCAATATTTATCCCTCGTCCAACAGCTCTAAAACAAATTATCTGGTCATTATCGCATTGCTGCTTCTGGGACCTTGCTGTGTGCAAAACGGTTGCCACATTTCCTACATTACAACAGTGACGACACTTCAAAAGTACTTAATTAGCTGTAAAGCGCTGTGGGACATCCTGAGGTCGTGAAAGACGCTATATAACTGAAAGTCTGTCTTTATTTCAGAGACTTTTTGGCAGCATGTACATGGGGGTGAAGGGTGAAGACTTCTGAGCGTTGATCAACTCTCCTCGTTAGGGAATAATTAATTCCCATTACATATCTACCTCGCTGCTGCTCCTCTCGTTGCCGTGCATTGATCTCCATCTCGTGGGACGTGCTCTGATGAGTGCTTTCCACTTTATAGGAGAGATCGTTCAACTTCCCAGAGAAAACCCCCATCTGTTCAATGATACCATTGAGCGACCTGTAGGAAGACATGAAGGAGAAAGACTGGAATGTGACTTTCTGTACACTAAGCCAAGGCACTGGGCCATGGATATTCTAGAGTAGGAGCTGATACTTTAAATATTAACAAATGGGAAAGTGGATTTTGGACTTATAACCATTTTTTTAATTACAGACTATAATCTCATTCATTATACTACATTTAAACCATCCAGGTCACTCTATCTGTATGCCAAGTCTGACCCAGGCAACTGCAGGAACTCGCCAAGGCTTCTTCAGCAGCACCTCCCAAAGCCACAACCTCTACCACCTAGAAGGACAAGGGCAGCAGGCGCATGGGAACACCACCACCTGCAAGTTCCCCTCCAAGTCACACACCATCCGGACTTCAAAATATATCGCCGTTCCTTCATCGTCGCTGGGTCAAAATCCTGGAACTCCCTCCCTAACGGCACTATGGGAGCACCTTCACCACAAGGACTGCAGCAGTTCAAGAAGGCGGCTCACCACCACCTTCTCAAGGGCAATTAGGGATGGGCAATAAATGCTGGCTTTGCCAGCGACGCCCACATCCCAGGAACTAATTTAAAAAAAATAGATTTCAGCCTGTAACTCACTCCCGGGTAGCTGTTATTCTCTTTATAAACCACCCGAACCCCTTGATTAGATTCCAGCCTGTAACTCACTCCTGGGTATCTGCTATTCTATATATAAACCACCTGAACCCCTCGATTAGATTCCAGCCTGTAACTTGCTCCTCTGTGACCTCCTCGGTATATATTGTATATTTGATTTAAAGTTCTTTGTGATAAACGTACAGCAGAAACTAGAAGTTCATGCTATGCCCTGAGGTCACCATGAAGGATGGATGGTCCCACTCTCTCGTGTAACTGGCAGAAAATGAGTTTAGATTGGAAAAACTGAAGCCAGATGGTGCAGGCTAAATGCCTGCCTGTGAGTCATACCGCCCAGGTGGGGCCCAGGTTTGATCTGTGGTCCGAGCCGAGTTTGCTGATCCCAGTGCGGTGGGGGTGGTGGTGCTACAAAGGCTGCAGCGCACTGGGTAATGGAAGAGAAAACTCAACCACGATTCCTGATCGCTAGCGACGTCCAGCTAGAAAGTGTGGGTGTATGGGGACTGGGCGAGGACAGGATCAGACTTGGCTGCACTACTGTTGATATGCAATAAGCAACTGTACCCCAGTGACACACGCAATCCCTTTGGTGATCGGGAACATTTAGGGGCAAAGACTGGTAGCTCTGCTCCCTAGGTGTTGGCCTGTGTTGGTCAGTATGTAAGGGGAGCATTAAGATTAGACTCAGACTAATACTGAGTGGATTACAGGGAGTGTGGCGAGAAAGTCCTACCTCCTAAAAATCGGCAAAGGAGAATTATCAAGCCTCTCAGAAGAGGTTTCCTCGCAACCCTCAGTTATACAGTGGTTAATCTTTTTATTCTCCTGGGTAGGATACTCCACGTTTCTGCATCCTCCTTTACAAACATGTTAGTAGTATTCCGGCTGTACAGATGACAGAGCTGGACACAGTATTCCAGGTATAACAACAGAAAACGCTGGAAAAACTCAGCAGGCCAGGGCAGCATCCGTGGAGAGAGAAACAGAGTTAACGTTTCAGGTTGCTGACCTTTCGTCAGAACTGGCGAAGGGTTTCGACCTGAAACATTAAAAACTCTGTTTCTCTCTCCACAGATGCTGCCTGGCCTGCTGAGTTTTTCCAGCGTTTTCTGTTGTTATTTCGGATTTCCAGCATCCGCAGTATTTTGCTATCGTACAGTATTCCAGGTGTGGTTTTAAATTCTTATAATTATTGCAGAATTACCTTTGACATTTACACTGTATGGCAGGTCGTTTGCCTCGTTAGCTGACGCTTCATACCACAGGTCGTCCAACCACGTTGAAGTCACATATAGGTCAGACCGGGCAATGACGGTGGCTTTCCTCTGAAGTGGCCGAGCAAGCCACTCGGTTTACAGATGGGCAATAAATGGCAACACCCACCTCCCAAGAATGAATAAAGAAAAAGCTGCCCCATGCTCTGCTGCAATGTTCCCCCGAAGGTGTGCGGCCGCGCACCAATCGCGAGGTCCTGCGCAGGCCACTCACCAGCTCCTGCCGCTGGAAGAGATACCGCGCATGCGCGATCGCTGCAGAGAATTTAAAGGGACCACGCAGGAGAAAAATTAATTAGAGGGAACATTGCTTTCCTGCTGCTCCTTCAGTACCTCTGTCCCTCATTGCAGAGCCTTCGATACGTTCCTTCCACTTACTCAAACACAAGCCTGGAGCTGCACTGAACACTTGAGCTGGGTCTGATCACTCAGATGATGTTACCTTGTGTGCGAGGATGCACTGGTCACTGCATCGATCTCCTGCTCCTTCAGTTGTTTCACGTGCTGCAGCTGCTCTTCATGTTCTTTTCGCATATCCGCGATCGACTGCCTGCAGATTAAAGGCCCGCAATGGTGAAGCTCACTAACATAGAAACATAGAAGATAGGAGCAGGAGTAGGCCATTCGGCCCCTCAAGCCCGCTCCACCATTCAATGAGATCATGGCTGATCATCCAAACTCAGTACCCTGTCCCTGCCTTCTCCCCATATCCCTTGATCCCTTTAGCCTTAAGAAATATATCTAACTCCTTCTTGAATATATTTAATGAATTGGCCTCAACTGCCTTCTGTGGTAGAGATTTCCACAGGTTCACCACTCTCTGGGTGAAGAAATTCCTCCTCATCTCTGTCCTAAATGGCTTACCCCTTATCCTTAGACTGTGACCCCTGGTTCTGGACTCCCCCACCATCGGGAACATCCTTCCTGCATCTAGTCTGTCTAGTCCTGTTAGAATTTTATAAGTTTCAATGAGATCCCCTCTCATTCTTCTAAACTCCAGCGAGTATAAGCCCAATCGACCCAATCTCTCCTCATACGTCATTCCTGCCATCCCAGGTATCGGTCTAACCCAAAACAACCGTGCAGCCCAAAGAAATATTCTTTTTGGCTTTTAAGATTTACACATTTTCTGGTAGAAAACATCTGAAGCTCCCCTTGTGACCTTCTGGATGAAGGCAGGAGGTCCCAGGTTCAATCCCCATCTGCATTGAGCTAACTCATTTTAACTGGCGCATTACAACTGTCCTCAGAGGGAGAAAAAAGCTGGACACAGTTTCCGCTACCGATCGCTATTCAGTGAACCCTACTGGAGAGTGCACATACATGGCGTAGGGCGAGGACAGAATCAGCTGATATAATGCGATACTGTTGATGGTCGAATAGGCTGCTGACACAGCAAAATCTCAGATGTGAAAAATTGACATTTGGGCGAGGTATTCGCAGCCAGGAGTCAATGACTTCTGGAGATGGAAGAGGGGAGAAAGTTGGTGGCAAAGATGAATATAAAGGGATAGAGCTGTATTTGTTAAAAGAGGCAACTGGAGTGGGCAGTGTGTGTGACACAGCCTACCTGTACTATATACTTTCCTCTTACCGTTGTAGTTCCCGGAGTCGCTCCTTCTCCTTGGCTTTCTCTTCCTCAAACTCGGTGAGTTTACGCTGGTACCGTGCAATCAGTTCCGATCTCTCTCGATCCAAGCACTGTTGTCGTGCTACGTGCTGCTCAGAGAGATTCTGGTTCTCCTCTTGCAGTCTAGCCTCTCGCTGCTGGTACGATACCTCAATTACCTTCAAGCGGTTCCTGGGGGGGTTGGTGGGTGGGGGGGAAGGAAAACGGGAAGAGGTGATCAATCTAATCTCTTCCACTCCAGCCTGTGACACTTGGATTCTCGACATCGGGAGGGGTAGTGCAACATTCCCACCCTGAATAGACCGGTTGCTTTCCATGACCCCTGCTGGAAAGTGCACAAATATGGACATAGGATGAGGACAGGATCAGGTTTGCTGAGATGCTCTTCACAGTGGAACAGGCTGATGTCAAGTCTCGCATGTGAAAAATCTCTTCCTTCAAAACATCCGACACCAGGGTTCAGCCAGGGCAGCATGAGAGTTGTGGAGCGGGGTTTGGGGTTCCGAGTGGATCAGCGGGTTAGACATTGCGCTTCATCTCTGGGATCTGATTCAAATCCAACCAAGGCAATGATGTTTTATTGGCTTTATGGGGTCCTACTTCAAATAAGTTGGGACAGTCCCAACCAAATTTCTAATGGGCGTGTGCCCACAGCATAAAACTGTGTCCTTAATTCAACATTGTCAAATTAATCTCAGAATGCTTGTTACAGTCAGTGTGTTGTTCTGAGTTTGGGGCTCAAACAGACAGAAGAAATACAGGGAGAGCTTTGTTCTATACCCAACATGTGCTGTACCTGCCCTGGGAGTGTTTGATGGGACAGTGTAGAGGAAGCTTTACTCTGTATCTAACCCGTGCTGTACCTGCCCTGGGAGTGTTTGATGGGACAGTGTAGAGGAAGCTTTACTCTGTATCTAACCCATGCTGTACCTGCCCTGGGAGTGTTTGATGGGACAGTGTAGAGGGAGCTTTACTCTGTATCTAACCCCTGCTGTACCTGCCCTGGGAGTGTTTGATGGGTCAGTGTAGAGGGAGCTTTACTCTGTATCTAACCCCTGCTGTACCTGCCCTGGGAGTGTTTGATGGGACAGTGTAGAGGAAGCTTTACTCTGTATCTAACCCATGCTGTACCTGCCCTGGGAGTGTTTGATGGGACAGTGTAGAGGGAGCTTTACTCTGTATCTAACCCCTGCTGTACCTGCCCTGGGAGTGTTTGATGGGTCAGTGTAGAGGGAGCTTTACTCTGTATCTAACCCCTGCTGTACCTGCCCTGGGAGTGTTTGATGGGACAGTGTAGAGGGAGCTTTACTCTGTATCTAACCCGTGCTGTACCTGCCATGGGAGTGTTTGATGGGACAGTGTAGAGGAAGCTTTACTCTGTATCTAACCCGTGCTGTACCTGCCCTGGGAGTGTTTGATGGGGCAGTGTAGAGGGAGCTTTACTCTGTATCTAACCCGCGCTGTACCTGCCCTGGGAGTGTTTGATGTGAACATACGAACAATGACAGAAAAGATAAGATTCTCTGGTCCATCTAGACGGTTCCACATAATTGTGATTAGTTGTGTATCACAATATATACTCTCCACCCCACCCAAAATATTGGGAAGACTGAAGCCATTGTCTTCGATCCCTGCCACAAACCGTTTCCTATCCACCAACTCCATCCCTCTCCGTGGCCACTGTCTGAGGCTGAATCAGACGGTTCGCAACCTTGGTGTCATATTTGACCTCGAGATTAGCTTCTGACCACATATCCGCTGCATCACCAAGACAACCTACTTCCACCTCCGTAACATCACCCGACTCCCCCCTGACCTCAGCTCATCTGCTATTGAAACCCTCATCCATGCCTTCGTTACCTCTCGACTTGACTATTCCAATGCAGTCCTGGCCGACCTCCCATCTTCCACCCTGCATAACCTTGCGCTCATCCAAAACTCTGCCGCCCATATCCTAACTCGCACCAAGTTCACCCATCATCCCTGTGCTCGCTGACCTATATTGGCACCTAGTCCAGCAAAGCCTCGATTTTAAAATACTCATCCTCGTTTTCAAATCCCTCCATGGCCTCACCCCTCCCTATATCTGTAACCTCCTCCAGCCCTTCAACCTTCCGGTGCAAATTAATGAAAGTTGTTGTTGTTGCTGTTGAGAGGCAAAAAACAGATAAAAACCCAGGACAATTAGGGGGGAAAAAATCTGGGAAATTTCTCTCCAAACCTTTTAAGCGATCGAAACTAGTCCAGGAGATCACTCTGGCCCTGATAATTCCTTGCAGTACCTACCCTTCTGTAAGAGGTGATCTGTGCCCCAGCCAGAAACAGGTCCAGCTCTCGCTTGAAGGAATTCAGCGAGTCCATGTCCACCCCACGAGATGGCAGCCTGTTCCAGAGGTCCACTATTCTCTGGGGAAAGACCCACCTCCTGACATCTAATCTAGATCTGGCCTTGTACAACTTAAAATTGTGACCCCTGGTCCTCACTAGCCTATTTAATTGGCGCAAACTGTCAACCGGAACACAATCTATTCCCTTCATTATCTTATAAACCTTGATCAAATCACCCCTAAGTCTACGCTTCTCTAAGGTGTAGAGTCCCAGCTCTTTTAGCCTATCTTGATAACTAAGATGCTTTAGACTGGGAATTAGACTAGTGGCTCCTCCTTTGCACCCTTTCCAAAGCCTCAATATCACACACCATGTAAGGAGGCCAAAACTGGACACAGTATTCCAACTGAGGCCTGACCAAAGTCTTGTACAAGGACAAAACAGTGTGCTTTGTCTTATAGTCAGTTGTCCTATGAATGCACCCCAACACCCTATTTGCTCTGGCTATCGCTTCACGGCATTGCTCATGAACCTTTAGAGATCTATGCATTAGAACGCTCACATCTCTTTCTTTCTCCACCTTCTTTAATGCTTTTCCCGGAAGGGTGTATGCATGTTGAGCATTTGCCCTGCCCATATGCATAACACTGCACTTTTCCAAATTAAACATCATTTGCCAGTCACGAACCCAATCCCCCAACACATCAAGATTCACCTAAAGCAGTCGAGCATCATCTACAGTCCTAACACTCGCACAGATCTTCGTATCATCTGCAAATCGTGCCCCCAACACCTACATCTAGATCATTAAGAAAAATAGTAAGTAGCTACAGTCCCAACACCGATTCCTGTGGGACACCACTGGTCACCAGTCTCCAAATGCATCTACAACTACTTTCTGCCTCCGTCCTTCCAGCCAGTTCTCAATCCAGATCAATATATTACCACTAATACCAGATCTTCGATCTTGTAGAGAAACCTCTCATGCGGTATTTTGTCGAAAGCTTTTTGGAAGTCTAAGCAGACAATGTCTACTGAGCTTCCCTCATCCACCACCTTGGTGACTTCTTCAAAAAATATAAGCAAATTTGTAAGAAATGACCGTTTTTAAAGCCATGTTGGGTGTCCCTAATATGTCCCTCTTTATCCAAGTAATTATATATTGCATCCCTAATAACACCCTCGAGCATCTTTGCTATTACTGATGTCAAACTAATGGGGCTATAGTTACCCAGGTCCATTTTGTCTCCTTTTTTAAAGATGGGGACTACATTAGCCTCCTTCCAGTCTATGGGAACATTCGATGCTTAAAAAGGAAAGTGCTCCATTTCCAAAAAAAAATCAAAACACCACGAGACAGACTACTCCTCCTGTTTTCACCTGCATAGAACCCTTTTTCACTTTGTTGGCCTGGAGTTTCTTTACCAACATACACAATCTTAGTCCTGGGAACAACGTGTGGCTGTGCAGCTCTCTGTTGGGATCGCGCAGCCCGGGACTGGCTTTTTCAATGTTAAATTTCACGTGAAACTGTGAATGGGCCGCGCACCCAAAAAACAATTAGGGGGAACAATGTCTGGGACTCTCCCTTTATCTGCATAAAGCTTTGCCCCTCCCTTTGCCTATCTGTGCCTGTTCCTCCTCACCTATGTGCATTTTCTATCAGCTCTAGATCATCGTTGTGTTGCTGCTGGAGGCTGTCCAGAAGGATCCTTTGCTGCTCTCGTTCCAGTTCCAGCTTTCGCACCTTGTGCGGACACAAAACAGAAAAGGCATTCATTGCTATTTTTAGTTCCAGGTTTATGGAAACTGTAACACAATTAACAGATAATCTAAACACAAAACATCAACATACAAGAAACATCTCTCTCTCTCCTTCCAAAGTGGATGCACAGTGGAGAATTTATCTCTGCTTCAGCTACTTTCATGGTGGTACTGGAGTGCTCTTCCAGTTTACATTTACACTATGCGCTTAGTATTGGTGTGAAGTGGTTTTTGTTTTGCAGCAGTGTTAACCTGTGTAGCATAAATCAGATAGAAAAGTCTGGCCAGATTCTGGAGTGGAGTTGGGCAAGGCTCTCTGCACCTTGGAGTCTTGGTCTGCACCGGTGTCAGGTTGGGCTTCGACTGAATTCAGGCTGTAGTTACACGATAACACTTCTAATTAACAGAAACTGTACTGCTCATGGCATGAACCAATGTATTTTGCCTGCTGGTTTGTTGCCAACTACGCAATCAAAATCTCAATTTCAAAGTACTTTTGCTTTATTTTATATTTTTGGTCATTTTTTAGGCTTAGTAAGGTAAGCAATGTCAGTGCTGTGCAGTGAAACATTCTTCCACGTTTTGGGCTCAGTATCAGAAACACTCCCAGGGCAGCTACAGCACGGGTTAGATAAAGAGTAAAGCTCCCTCTACACTGTCCCATCAAACACTCCCAGGGCAGGTACAGCACGGGTTAGATACAGAGTAAAACTCCCTCTACACTGTCCCATCAAACACTCCCAAGGCAGGTACAGCACGGGTTACATACAGAGTAAAGCTCCCTCTACACTGTCCCATCAAACACTCACAGGGCAGGTACAGCACGGGTTAGATACAGAGTAAAGCTCCCTCTACACTGTCCCATCAAACACTCCCAGGGCAGGTACAGCACGCGTTAGATACAGAGTAAAGCTCCCTCCACACTGTCCCATCAAACACTCCCAGGGCAGGTACAGCACGGGTTAGATACAGAGTAAAGCTCCCTCTACACTGTCCCATCAAACACTCCCAAGGCAGGTACAGCACGGGTTACATACAGAGTAAAGCTCCCTCTACACTGTCCCATCAAACACTCACAGGGCAGGTACAGCACGGGTTAGATACAGAGTAAAGCTCCCTCTACACTGTCCCATCAAACACTCCCAGGGCAGGTACAGCACGCGTTAGATACAGAGTAAAGCTCCCTCCACACTGTCCCATCAAACACTCCCAGGGCAGGTACAGCATGGGTTAGATGCAGAGTAAAGCTGCCTCTACACTGTCCCATCAAACAAGATCCCCTTATTGCACCTATGTGAAGTTTTACATTTTCTACACCAGCTGTGTCTGAATGAAGTTACCAACTTGTGTTTAATTATGGAGAGTCTTGTAGTATGGACCGGTGTCCATTAAAAAATGGTCTGAAGCTCTGCAAACTCATTTCAATGGAACTCCTGCTGTTGTCAAACAGAGCTGACTTTTAACAGGTCAGTCCAAACTGGATCCTGCTCCACATCCCACAGATTAAAAGACTGTTCTGGCTTATTCCAACATCCACTTTTGGTTCATTTTTATAATACAGGGTATAGGAAAATCAACAGTGGACAGTCCGTGTGATACTGGGCTGGCAGGCTCTGCTCTCACCAACTGTTGTCAGAGTGAGAATTACTGGATTGATCTGTAAGCAGCAATGCCATTTTCACTATAAAACTCACCTCAAATAGGAGGAGATTTTCCAGACATGCTTGAAGAGGCAGTCAAGAGAGAGCTTTGCTCTACCAGGAGTTCTCGAGGCTTTAGAAGCATCATGGAACATAGGAACAGGAGGAGGCCATTTACCTGCTGGAGTCTGTTCCGCCATTCAATTACTGTAGATCATGGCTCATCTGTACCTCAACCCCATTTGCCCCCTTTTGATCCATATCCCTTACCCCAAAAAAATCTGTTGATCTCAGTCTTGAAAATTTCAACTGACCCAGAATCCAGTCTTTTGGGGAAAGAGAGTTCTATATTTCCACTATCCTTTGTGTGAAAAAGTGCTTCCTAGTTTCACTCCAGAACAGCCTGGCTCCAATTTTAAGGTTATACCCCCTTGCTCTGGATGCCCCCCACCAGAGGAAACAGTTCCTCTCTATCAACCCTATTGAATCGCTATCATTGTAAACATCTCAATTAGATCACCCCTCAACCTTCTACTCTCAAGGGAATACAAATCAAGTTTAAGCAACCTTTAATTTAACCCTTTAAGCCCTGGTATAATTCGGGTGAATCTGCGCTGTGCCCGCTCCAAGGACAATCTAGCATTCCTGAGCTGCGGTACCCTGAACTGAAGGCAGTGCTCCAGATGGGGGTCTGACCAAGGCTCTGTACAACTGAAGCATAACTTCAGCGAGGTATTCCAGCCTCTTTGCGATATAGACCAACATTCCATTAGCCTATTTGATTATTTTTTGTGCCTGTGTGCTAGCCTTTGTTCCTGGACACCTAAATCCTTTTGCTCCTCCACAGCTCCTAGTATCTCACCATTAAGAAAATATTCCAACTTGGTCTTTCTCAGTGCCAAAGTGGATGACCTCACACTTCCCCACACTGAACTCCATCTGCCACAGTTTTTCCCCCACTCACTTCGTCGGTCTATATGTCCCTTTGTAACTTCCTGCTCCCATCCACACAACGTACTGTCCCTCCTAATTTAGTGTCAGCGACTGGAGCGTTCGTGTAACCGTCAAGCTCTGAACTGCTCTTGTACCTTACTCTCCAGCTCGATGATTTTGACCTCGGTCGTCTGCAGGACTGTCTGTTGCTCAGCCTCTGTGCTCTTCAGCTGTTTCTGCATGGCCGTCAGCCTGTTCTCCAGCTCCACGGCATTCGGCAGGTCCGTGCCCAAACCTCGCCCCCCAGACTTTGACTGAAGCAGCTGATAAAACAGAACAGACTACAAAGTTAAACTGCAGTGCCACATGGGTTTAAATCAGAGTGCCCACAAATCTCACTGTGCTGTATGGAAATGCATTAAAGAGTTAAACAACATTTAAATGCCAAATTGTAACTTTTCTGTAAATTGTCATTTACTTTCGAATTTTGATGGCTTATAAGTGTCAGCTGTGGCTCAGTGGGTAGCACACTCGCTTCGGAGTCAGAAGGTTGTGGGTTCAGGCCCCACTCCAGGGGCTTGAGCACAAAAATCTAGGCTGACACTCCAATGCAGTGCAGTTGGCGGTGCCATCTTTCGGATGAGACGTTAAACCGAGGCCCCGTCTGCTCTCTCAGGTGGACGCAAAAGATCCCATGGCACTATTTCGAAGAAGAGCAGGGGAGTTCTCCCCGGTGTCCTGGCCAATATTTATCCCTCAATCAACATAACAAAAACAGATTATCTGGTCATTATCACCTTGCTGTTTATGGGAGCTTGCTGTGCGCAAATTGGCTGCCGCATTTCCCACATTACAGCAGTGACTACACGCCAAAAGTACTTAATTGACTGTAAAGTGCTTTGAGACGTCCGGTGGACGTGAAAGGCGCTATATAAATGCAAATCTTTCTTTTTTCTTCAAAAGCACAGGATGTCAATGGAATATTTTTTGTACCAAGTACCCAGGGTTGCAAATTCTGCATCAGGTACTGATTGAGTTCGATGCTGACTAAAGCACCCTCCACTTTTATCTAACAGGCCTGATCCTCAACCTCTGCACCAGTCCCTTGTTCCCATACCAGACATCCTTAAAACCTCAGCAGGTCAGGCAGCATCAGTGGAGAGAGAAACAGAAGGATCATCGACCTGAAACGTTAACTCTGTTTCTCTCTCCACAAATGCTGCCTGACCTGCTGAGTATTTCCAGCATTTTCTGTGTTTATTTAAGATTTCCAGCATCCGCAGTACTTTGTTTTTGTATCCTTAAAACCTCTCTGAGTTAGAGTGCCAATTTGCATCGAATTATGAGCAGTTTTGCCCTGTGGTCTTATCCCTATTTGGAAATAGATTGAAACTGGCCCCAAACCATTTCACATGGAATCCTTACAGTCAGCAGAAGGAGAAGATCACATCTCACATGGATAAACACCAAACCAGACTTTCATTAATTCACTTGCATTTCCAGCGGAGAGATAAGACAATTATACTACATCTCCACAGAACAGAGTATGGAATACGTACAGCTCCATGCACATCACTCGTGCTCGCTGACCTACATTGGCTCCCAGTCCGGCAACGCCTCAATTTTAAAATTCTCATCCTTGTTTTCAAATCCCTCTATGGCCTCACCCCTCCCTATCTCTGTAACGTCCTCCAGCCCTACAACCCTCCAAGGTCTCTGCGCTCCTCCAACTCTGGCCTCTTGCGCATCCCCGATTTTCATCGCTCCACCAGTGGTGGCTATGCTTTCAGCTGCCTAGACCCTAACCTCTGGAATTCTCTCCCTAAACCTCTCCTCCTCACTGCATAGAAACATAGAAACACAGAAGATAGGAGCAGGAGTAGGCCATTCGGCCCCTCGAGCCTGCTCCGCCATTCAATGAGATCATGGCTGATCATCCAAATTCAGTACCCTGTCCCTGCCTTCTCCCCATATCCCTTGATCCCCTTAGCCTTAAATATATCTAACTCCTTCTTGAATATATTTAATGAATTGGCCTCAACTGTCTTCTGTGGTAGAGAATTCCACAGGTTCACCACTCTCTGGGTGAAGAAATTTCTCCTCATCTCTGTCCTAAATGGCTTACCCCTTATCCTTAGACTGTGACCCCTGGTTCTGGACTCCCCCGCCATCGGGAACAGCCTTCCTGCATCTAGTCTGTCTAGTCCTGTTAGAATTTTATAAGTTTCAATGAGATCCCCTCATTCTTCTAAACTCTAGCGAATATAAGCCTAATCGACCCAATCTCTCTTCATACGTCATTCCTGCCATCCCAGGTATCAGTCTGGTGAATCTTTGCTGCACTCCCTCCATGGCAAGAACATCCTTCCTCAGATAAGGTGACCAAAACTGCACACAATACTCAAGGTGTGGTCTCGCCAAGGACCTGTACAACCAGTCCAAAGATGTGCGGGTTAGGTTGATTGGCTATGATAAATTGACCCTTAGTGTTAGGGGGATTAAATACGTGGGGTTACGGGGATAGGGTGGGATATGTGTTGGTGTAGGGGTTACGGGGATCGGGTGGGATATGTGTCGGTGCAGGCTCGATGGGCCGAAATGGCCTCTATCTGCACTGTGGGGTTTCTGTGATTCTGTGAACTGCAGCAAGACATCCTTGCTCCTGTACTCGAATCCTCTCGCTATGAAGGCCAGCATACCATTTGCCTTCTTAACCGCCTGCTGCACCTGCATGCTTACCTTCAGCGACTGGTGCACAAGGACACCCAGGTCTTGTTGTGCTTCCCCTTTTCCCAATCTATTGCCGTTCAGATAATAATCTGCCTTCCTGTTTTTGCTACCAAAGTGGATAACCTCGCATTTATCCACATTATACTGCATCTGCCATGCATTTGCCCAATCGCCCAACCTGTCCAAAACGTACTGGAGTTTCTCTGCATCCTCCTCACAGCACACATGCCCACCTACCTCTTTCTCCTCCTTTAGGACACTCCTTAAAACCTGCCTCATTGACCACGCTATTGGTCTTCTATCCTAATATCTCCTTATGTGGCTCAGAGTCACATTTTGTCTGATAACTGCTCCTGTGAAACACCTTGGGACATTTTACTATGTTAAAGACGCAAGCTGTTGTAGTCCCGTGGTCTCCAAATCTAGCTTTGCACTGACTATACCACATAAGGCAGCTAAGAGCAGCTCCGTGGAGTTATTGCATATGTAACAATCCTTCAGAGACTCAGTCAAAAAGTACTAAAAGAACTACAGAGATGTTCGACTCTTTCCTAGTTTCGATGTAACTTATGTACTGTGTAAATCAAGTACTGTATCATTAGTCTCTTGCTGTGTCTTCTGCGTCTGTGTAACATTTTAGTTGTGAATAAACCAGCTATTATTTTTAGCCTGTATGTAACAGTCTGATAGCATGATATTTAGCTCCTTTTGGAGTCAACAGCAGAACATTGCTGGATTCCCACACCGTCTCCAACGTAACATACATTAGGAAAGGAATAATTGTTCACCCCATGACATGCTATCCCACTCAAGGCATACCGGAGATTATGGTTCAGATGAGATTTGATATGCTTATGAAAGCTGCCCGTTTGCTATGACTGTGGCTTATAAGTGTTGGGAGACGATCTAACCTGGAACAATGGTCATGACTCCCACACAGGGGGGTCCTGAACAATGACATCAAGGGAGATGCTAAGCAGAGCCCAGGAGCACACCCTGCAAAGGATGGAAGGCAGAGAGAGAAGGAAACTATCAAAGGATGCATCACTATTGAACATCATTTGCACACACAACCTAACAACCAGTTACAGACCAGTAGTGAGCGGCGAGCCCCTCCCTGCACCTCCTCAGATCCAGAAGAGCTGAAGCGTGGAAAACTATTTTTAAAAGTTATACCATTTTCTCAGGTTGTCATTGTTAACTCACACTTGTACTGTAATTAATGCAGTTAATGTAATGCAGACTGGCCAGAGGCCCTCACCTGGAGCTGAAGTAACTGCTGCAGCTGATCAGTAGAGAGGGTCACCTGGGAGGGGAGAGAGAGAGAGAGCGAGGGGGCAGAGAGGGGAGAGGAGAGCGAGGGAGCAGAGAGGGGAGAAGAGAGCAAGGGAGCAGAGAGGGGAGAAGAGAGAGAGGAAGAGAGAGAGGGAGCGAGAGGGGAGAAGAGAGAGAGGGAGCGAGAGGGGAGAAGAGAGAGAGGGAGCGAGAGGGGAGAAGAGAGAGAGGGAGCGAGAGGGGAGAAGAGAGAGAGGGGAGAAGAGAGGGAGGGGAGAAGAGAGGGAGGGGAGAAGAGAGGGAGGGGAGAAGAGAGGGAGGGGAAGAAGAGAGGGAGGGGAAGAAGAGAGGGAGGGGAAGAAGAGAGGGAGGGGAGAAGAGAGGGAGGGGAAGAAGGAAGAGGAGGGAAGGGGAGAGGGGCAGGGGGAGGGGGAGGAGGGAGAGGAGGGAAAAGGAGAGGGAGGGGAAGAAGGAAGAGGAGGGAAGAGGAGTGGGGGGAGAGGGGCAGGGGGAGGGGGAGGAGGGAGAGGAGGGAAAAGGAGAGGGAGAGAAAGAGGAGAGGGAGAGAAGAGAGAGAGGGGGAGAAGAGAGAGAGGGGGAGAAGAGGGAGAGGGGGAGAAGAGAGGGGGAGAAGAGAGAGAGAGAGGGAGAAGAGAGAGAGGGGGAGAGAGAGAGAGAGGGGGAGAAGAGAGAGAGAGGGGGAGAAGAGAGAGAGGGGGAGAGAGAGAGAGAGGGGGAGAAGAGAGAGAGGGGGAGAGGAGAGAGGGAGAGAGAGAGAGAGGGGGAGAGAGAGAGAGAGGGGGAGAAGAGAGAGAGGGGGAGAGAGAGAGAGAGGGAGGGGGAGAAGAGAGAGAGGGGGAGAAGAGAGAGAGGGGGAGAGAGAGAGAGGGGGAGAGAGAGAGAGGGGGAGAGAGAGAGAGGGGGAGAGAGAGAGAGAGGGAGGGAGGGGGAGAAGAGAGAGAGAGGGAGAAGAGAGAGAGGGGGAGAAGAGAGAGAGGGGGAGAAGAGAGAGAGGGGGAGAGAGAGAGAGAGGGAGGGGGAGAAGAGAGAGAGAGGGAGAAGAGAGAGAGGGGGAGAAGAGAGAGAGGGGGAGAAGAGAGAGAGGGGGAGAGAGAGAGAGAGGGGGAGAAGAGAGAGAGAGGGAGGAGAGAGAGAGAGGGAGGAGAGAGAGAGAGGGGGAGAAGAGAGAGGGGGAGAAGAGAGAGAGGGGGAGAAGAGAGAGGAGGGAAAGAGAGAAGAGAAGGGAGAGAGAGAGAGAGAGAGAGAGAGAGAGAGAGAGAGGGGGGAAAGAGAGAGAAGAGAAGGGAGAGAGAGAGAGAAGAGAAGGGAGAGAGAGAGAGAAGCGAGGGAGAGATAGGAAAAGGGAGAGGAGAGAGAGAAAGAAAAGAATATGCAATCATTTTAATTGTACAGACTTCATTACCTCTTTACAGTCCGCACTGTTCAATTCTAGGCAAGTAGCAGTCAGACTGAATGAGCCGTACAATTGTACAGCAACACGAGCCAGCAGGGAATAGAATGAGTAGATTTCCATCACGATTTCCTCCCTCAGCAATTCCACCAAAGTCTGGTTGGGGAGGGAGGCGGGCAGGGTGGAGTGAGGAAAGAGGCAAATGGAGAGAAGGCACTTTCACAGAGTGAAAGAAAACTCAGTGAAACTGTCCACACCTCTCTCCTGCAACCTCTGGCACGTGTTCAAGACCAGTGTTCATAGAAACCTGGGAACAGAGTGCAGATCACCTGCAATCTTCTTGGGGAATATCAGATGACGGTGGGAACCTGAGGGGGGAAAGAAGCAACTTACAAAATAAAAGAGGAATAAAGTTTTTTTTTAAAAAGATAAAAAGAAAAACCCGATGCTGAGTTGAGCGGTGTAAGCTGAGCCGCCTTTACTTTCACTCACCTCTCCCAAACCTAATGAAAACTGCATCAAGGTGAGACTCACCAAGGCAGGGGAAGGGCTAATGTACAAGTGAGGGTGCACAGGGACTGTATGAGCTACAAAGACATTTTTAGGAGACTTTATTGGTGATATTTTCAAATTGGTCCAACAAGAAAGGATACTTGAATTTTATAGAACATCTTCTAGGGTGTCACATTCAAACTAAATACAACTGGCTCTGAATGGTCACAATGAATTATCACATCAATCCATTACCAGAAAATCACCATCCAAGTCCATTACCAGGCTCCGAGGGGTCGAACCGAAACCCCACGTCAATCCTTTACCAGGTTATCAACAGTCACAACAGCCTCCGCCGAGCGCTGCCGATCGCGCCCCGACATCACCTCAGTTACCGGCCCCACCAGGAAGTGGAGCACCCGACATTACGCTCCACTTCCTGGGCGGGGCGGTAAGGCGAATTTCACGGCCAGGACGGGACTTCCTCGCCGGGCGCAAGATGTCCCGCCTCACCAGCGTTACCGCCTCAAAACGGGGTGCTACCGAATTTCGCACCCATAGAATTTTACAGCAGAGGAGACCATTTGGCCCATTGTGCTTGTGCTGGCTCTCTGACTTACTCCCATTCCCATATCCTTCATTTAAAAAAAATCATAATTTTGAACAACTATAGTCGATCTCCCTTCAACACTATTTGCCCTAACAAACTGAGCGCCAGATTCTCAGGTCTCTCCTTATAACTAAAGGAATTCATTTCAGGGATAGAGCTCCGACCCTCACTGATGAACCCCACATGAAACTGACCACACCTGGTTATACAGTATATAGGAAACAAGCTGGTACAGCGCACGATAAGGGAGCAACTGCAATGTAGACAAAGCCAGCTCACACCCACCTGTAAAGCAGACAATCGGTCATCCTTCTGTCCTTGTGGAGGTGCTGTAAACATACAGGGAAGAAAGTTAGTGAACCCCATTTCATAACAAAACTAGTGAATTCAAGATGGCGGATAAAGTGAGACTTATTAAGAAATGCTTCAGTTTAGAAAAATAGTAAAGAACATAAACAACAGGTCATTTATTCCATAGCTCAATTCACTTACTGGACCATTTTACTTGATTCTTTAGAATTAGCAATCAACCCTACATTTATATATCACTTTGTCACATCCTTGGGATGTCTCAAAGTGCTTCACATCCAATGAGTTACATTTTGACGTGCAGTTACTGTTATTTTGCAGACAATTTCAACAGCCTATTTGCACACAGTAAGGGCCCACAAATAACAAAAACAGATGGATGACCAGTCAATCTGCTTTTGGTGGTGTTGGCTGAGTGAGGAATGTTGCCCAACAACATTCGAATAGTGCCATAGGATCTTTTACATTCACCTGAACAGACAGACAGGCCTTTGGTTTGACATCTTATCCGAAACACAGCACTTCTGACAATGCGGCACTCCCTCAGTAATGCACTCAAGTCCTGAAGTTGCGACTTGAGCCCACAACCAGCTGATTCAGAAAGTGCAATCAACTGAGCCACAGTGGCCATTATCCCTGTATAAACCCAGTGTGTGTCAGCAGGCTATTCAAGTGTATGGGGCACCAATCCGGTCCTTATCCGATATGCACATGCCTACTTTTTTTAATTCATTCTCGGGATGTGGGCGTCGCTGGCAAGGTTTGGCATTTATGGCTTGCTGGGCTACTTCAGAGGGCAGTTAAGAGTCAAACATGTTGGTGTGGGACTGAAGTCGCATATAGGACAGCCCGGACAAGGACAGCAGTCTTTTACGACAATCTGACAGCTTCACGGTCACTTTTACTGGTACCAGATTTCCAGATGTTTTAAACTGAATTCAAACTCTCAAAATGCCATGCTGGGATTTGACCTCCCGATCTCTGGATTATTAGTTCAGGCCCCTGGACTGCTAGTTTCCAGTAACATAACCACTAGCCCACCCGTACCCAGCCGCGGTCACTACATAGTGACCAGGAGTGGGATCTCGAGCTGATTTTTTCCCAGCCTAGCCCAGGGATACCGAGACCAATTGAAGCACTACAAATACTGACATAGCGGAGATCAACTGAGTCAGCACAGACCTGGATTCGAACTCGAGACCTTCTGGGCTTCAAAGCTCAGTACCACACTGGCAAGGTTAGCAGTAATTACTTGATCTCATTTTTCAACTCACCAACCACGTCTGCGTTTTTGGTGATGGAGTCTTTCCAATTGTCGGTCACAAGTGGAGGAGTGGCCTGTCTGCGTGCGTTCTCCAATGGAAATGGGGATCTGCCAAAGGAAGGCAGAAAAGAGCACTGGAGAAAGGAGTTTCCGCCGTATACAGTACATGCACACGCAGACAGAGACACACACAGAAGATTGGATTTGGTTATAAATAGCATGAATGCACGTACACATGCACGTGGACACACACAGCTGTAACTGGTTCTATACAGTGTACAAGCACGCGAACAGAGCCACAGCTAGTTTTCAAATCTTTCCATTATTTCATACCACCGTTTCTAAGAATAAAAGGCCCAACCATTTCTGGATAGGTTCGACATACCCGGTGTCCCCGGATTCCACAGGATTGCTCTCAGCCGCCGGTTCTGTTACTGCGGTCATTGAGGACTGCCCACGTGCACCTAGTGATCCACTCTGCTTACTATTCAACAAGAAAAAAACATTCAACAGCTCAATGGGGATAGGAAATAAGGACCATTTCTAAAGAAAGTATCAGGACTATGCTTTTAGTATTTGGTCCTGGTCCAGGGCATTTGTTAGTCTTCTGTCTCTTTAAACACCAAGTACCTCTGCCACAACAATTTCAAAATCCTCTAGGATATTTAGTACAAATAGAATTGAATAGCGAGTCAATAATAAAAACAGAAAATGCTGGAAATACTCAGCAGGTCAGGCAGCATCTGTGGAGAGAGAAACAGAGTCAATGTTTCAGGCTGATGACCCTTCGTCAGTGAGTCAATAGTTTGCTCCCTAATGAATACTTAGTAAAAAAAAAAGTTAACTAATTTTATTATGCTTTTATCTCCACCATTTTTATCTTTAAGAGTTCTAAACACTCTTGTTATTGCAATAGCCACAAAATGCTTTATTACTGTGCTTAACATCCTTAACTCTGTTCCTCTCTAGTTCCTTATTTACCTGTTCTCCAATACTACTCCCAAATTTCAGCCTCTTCCCGTCGAGATCGTTTCCATTCCTTATCTCCATTTTAATTTCTGCATTCACAGAAATCACAGAAATCACAGAAACCCCACAGTGCAGATAGAGGCCATTTCGGCCCATCGAGCCTGCACCGACACATATCCCACCCGATCCCCGTAACCCCTACACCGACACATATCCCATTCTATCCCCGTAACTAATCCCCCTAACACTAAGGGTCAATTTATCATAGCCAATCAACCTAACCCGCACATCTTTGGACTGTGGGAGGAAACCGGAGCACCCGGAGGAAACCCACGCAAACACGGGGAGAATGTGCAAACTCCACACAGACAGTCACCCGAGGCCGGATTCGAACCCGGGTCCCTGGCGCTGTGAGGCAACAGTGCTAACCACTATGCCACCGTGCTGCCCAATGCATTCATCCATTTTGTTTAACTGGCAATTAATTCTTGGGTTTAAACTTATCTTGCCTAGTTAAAACATTTTGATATTCTCCACAACTGAGATATCCTTCAGCATTACAACCCCTTTAATTTGCTTTGGTTCATCCCTTACTCCACTGAAGTTTGCCTTTTTGAAATCACACCTTTCTGACCTGACCCTCCCTGGTGCCGACTGCCAAACGAGTTTAATTATACGGAGCTCTTCAGTTCCCAGAGGATCCACTAATTCCGTATTACGGATATGCATGCGGCAGTGGGCAATTAGCACTTACTAACATTGCAGGGGAACCTGCTCCAGCCGTGAGTCCAGTTAAACAATTTGCCACCATTGTTGGCAACTTCTCCGTTTTCCTAACTCAAATCACCTCCTTACCATAGGCCTGTCATTGCATCAACTTCATCACCTGACGCCTGGGGATGGGATTCTGGGGCCTGAGACTTCTTCCGAGCCAGCGCCTCCTTCAGCCAGTCGCCTTCTACTACACCAGACGAGTCTGTCTTTGATGTGGATGGCGCAGATCTGATCAGTGAATTGTCAATCGGCTTTGACGCAGGTGGGGGGCGGCCTGCTGAGTAAGGCCTCTTGCTCTGATTGTGGCTGGCTGCAAGGTTTGAATCAGACTTCGCTTTGTAGAAGATGGTCCCTTTCTGCATCTCTTTGGCTGGTGTTTGATTATCCAGATCGGGAACGACATCATCCTTCAGCCCCAACCAATCGGCAGCACCCTTGTTACCCTGTGCCGATGTTGGGGTCGTCAATGTAGGTGTGGCCACTTTGGGTTTCTGATCAATATTGGAGTTTCTATCACCCTCTGGGCTAAATCTGCAAAAGGAGAAAGATCACAGTTAAAAACCAAATCATTTAAATGCATCATGGACATTGCAAGAAAAGATGTCACAGCACAGTGCAACTTCAGGCTACAACACTCCTCCCCCCGAACCAAATTTCCTGGCACACAGTGACAGAGGGACTCCTCCTCACAAGGGGGAAAGAGCTGGGGTACAAATCAAGAACAGGTCTCAACATGGGGTATGGTCTGGAGGCGGTCATGTGACTACCATATTTACTGCCAGGTTTTAAGCGCACAGAGTCCCAGTTATTTCACCCTTTTGGATGATGGCCTATTCATTTCTGAATGAGTGGCCCTGGCTTTTAAAATGGCTGAGTCGCGTTTCAAGATGGTAAAATGATTGACCTGGACTTGCTGCAAGCCTAGCCACTTTCTGTTTAGCTGGCACAGAGCGACACACTGACGCAGAATGGCAATTAGCACTGCGTATTTTGGCAGGAACGAAAGACTTCCCATCACTACTCTCAACATGAACGACATACCTCACTGACTGGCGTCTGGACAGGCGATCGTCCGGGCCTGTGGCCACAGTGGGCTGATAGGAACCAAAGGTGAAGTCATCCAAAAAGTCGTCCTTTTCTAATCAGGAGCCAAAGACAAATCAATCACTGACCGCCAGCTGATCAACAGACAGCACACCCAAACACCTCACATTCAATTGCAGCTTTTCCCCTATTTTTTTACATATATTTTCTTTTCTAGCAGTTGAAAAAAAAACTCACTACAGAAGAAGGCCTACTACTTTCTCAGGGTAACTAGGGATGGGCCTTGCCTTCACATCCTGAAAAAAAATCACAAACTGAAATGTGTCAGCAAATGTGATGATATTTTCTACCAGGTTTATTATATATTCTTTTCAGACAATGATGTCCCAAATAAATATTGGGAAGACCGAAGCCGTTGTCTTCGATCCCTGCCACAAACTCCGTTCCCTAGCCACCAACTCCATCCCTCTCCCTGGCATCTGTCTGAGGCTGAACCACACTGTTCGCAACCGTGGTGTCATATTTGACCCCGAGATGAGCTTCCGAACACAGATCCGCTCCATCACCAAGACCGCCTACTTCCACCTCCGGAACATCATCTGACTCCGACCCTGCCTCAGTTCATCTGCCGCTGAAACCCTCATCCATTCCTTTGTTACCGCTAGACTTGACTATTCCAATGCACTGCTGGCCAACCTCCCACATTCTACCCTCCGTAAACTTGAGGTGATCCAAAACTCGGTGTGAGCTAGGACACTGACAGCCAAGTCCCGTTCACCCATCACCCCTGTGCTTTCTGACTTACATTTGCTCCCGGTTAAACAACGCCTTGATTTTAAAATTCTCATCCTTGTTTTCAAATCCCTCCATGGCCTCGCCCCTCCCTATCTCGGGAATCTCCTCCAGTCCGACAACCCCACCGAGATATCTGCGCTCCTCTAATTCTGGTCTCTTGCGTATCCCTGAATTGAATCGCTCCACAATTGCTAGCCGTGCCTTCAGCTGCCATGGTCCCAAGCTCCGGAAATCCCTCCCTAAACCTCGCCGCCTCTCTACCTCTCTTTCCTCCTTTAAGACGCTCCTTAGAACCTACCTCTTTGACTCAGAGACTAGGGTCCTGAATTTAAATAAAGGAAACTACGATGGTACGAGGCACGAGTTGGCTAGGATTGATTGGGGAATGTTACTTAAAGGGTTGACGGTGGATAGGCAATGGCAAACATTTAAAGATCACATGGGTGAACTACAGAATTTGTTCATCCCTGTTTGGCATAAAAATAAAACAAAACAAAAAAGGTGACTCAGCTGTGGCTAACAAGGGAAATCAGGGATAGTATAAGAGCCAAGGAGAGGACATATAAATTGGCCAGAAAAAGCAGCAAACCTGAGGATTGGGAGCAGTTTAGGATTCAGCAAAGGAGGACAAAGGGATTAATTAAGAAGGGGAAAATAGAGTATGAGAGTAAGCTTTCAGGGAACATAAAAACTGACTGTAAAAGCTTCGATAGATATGTGAAGAGAAAAAGATTGGTGAAGTCAAGCGTAGGTCCCTTGCAGTCAGAATCAGGGGAATTTATAATGGGGAACAAAGAAATGGCAGACCAATTAAATACATACTTTGGTTCTGTCTTCACAGAGGAGGACACAAATAACCTCCCAGAGATGTCGGGGAACATTAGGATCTAATGAGAGGGAGGAACTGAAAGAAATCAGTATTTGTAGGGAAATGGTGTTAGGGAAATTGACAGGAAATGAAGGCCGATAAATCCCCAGGACCTGATAATCTACATCCTAGGGTACTTAAGGAAGTAGCCCTAGAAATAGTGGATGCATTGCTGGTCATCTTCCAAAATTCTATAGACTCTGGAACAGTTCCCATGGATTGGAGGGTAGCTAATGTAACCCCACTATTCAAAAAAGGTGGTAGAGAGAAAACAGGGAATTATAGACCGGTAAGCCTGACATCGGTAGTGGGGAAAATGCTAGAATCCATTATAAAAGATGTAATAGCAGAGCACTTGGAAAACAGTGACAGGATCGGACAAAGTCAACATGGATTTACATAAGGTAAATCGTGCTTGACTAATCTACTGGAATTTTTTGAGGATGTAACTGGTAGAATAGATAAAGGAGAACCAGTGGATGTGGTGTATTTGGACTTTCAGAAGGCTTTCGATAAGGTCCCGCATAAGAGATTAGCGTGTAAAGTTAAAGCACATGGGATTGGGGGTAAGGTACTGACTTGGATAGAGAACTGGTTAGCAGACAGGAAACAAAGAGTTGGAATAAACAGATCTTTTTCTGAGTGGCAGGCAGTGACTAGTGGGGTACCGCAGGGATTGGTCCTTGGACCCCAGCTATTCACAATATATATTAATGATCTAGACGAGGGAACTAGATGTAGTATCTCCAAGTTTGCAGACGACACAAAGTTGGGTGGGCATGTGTGCTGTGAGGAGGATGCCGAGAAACTCCAGTATGATTTGGACAGGTTGGGTGATTGGGCAGATGCATGGCAGATGTAGTATAATGTGGATAAATGCGAGGTTATCCACTTTGGTGGCAAAAACAGTGTTGTGTATGTAATATGTGTGTTACTTTAAACCTATGGCCAGGGCAGCACTACTTTGTAGGGCGTAGTGATACCGTAGTACCACTCCTGGCCATAGGGGTATAAATAGTACTGTGGGTACTGATCTCCCCTCAGTTCCCGCCTGTTGGTATGAAGTAAAGACCGAAGTTGAACCTTCCAAGCTGTCTCCTCATTATTGTATTAAGTATAGTCACATACTCTACAAACAGGAAGGCAGATTATTATCTGAACGGCAATAGATTGGGAGAAGGGGAAGTGCAACGAGACCTGGGTGTCCTTGTGCACCTGTTGCTGAAGGTAAGCATGCAGGTGCAGCAGGCGGTTAAGAAAGCAAATGGTATGTTGGCCTTCATAGCGAGAGGATTCGAATACAGGAGCAAGGAAGTCTTGCTGCAGTTGTACAGGGCCTTGGTGAGACCACACCTTGAGTATTGTGTGCAGTTTTGGTCGCCTTATCTGAGGAAGGATGTTCCTGCCATGGAGGGAGTGCAGCGAAGATTCACCAGACTGATACCTGGTATGGCAGGAATGACGTATGAGGAGAGATTGGGTCGATTGGACTTATATTCGCTGGAGTTTAGAAGAATGAGAGGGGATCTCACAGAATCACAGAATCACAGAATCACAGAATCCTCACAGTGCAGATAGAGGCCATTTCGGCCCATCGAGCCTGCACCGACACATATCCCACCCCCGATCCCCATAACCCCTACACCAACACACATCCCACCCTATCCCCGTAACCCCACGTATTTAATCCCCCTAACACTAAGGGTCAATTTTTATCATAGCCAATCAACCTAACCTGCACATCTTTGGACTGTGGGAGGAAACCGGAGCATTGAAACTTATAAAATTCTAACAGGACTAGGCAGACTAGATGCAGGAAGGATGTTCCCGAGGCGGGGGAGTCCAGAACCAGGGGTCACAGTCTATAGGGGTAAGCCATTTAGGACAGGGATGAGGAGGAATTTCTTCACCCAGAGAGTGGTGAACCTGTGGAATTCTCTACCACAAAAGGTAGTTGAGGCCAATTCATTAAATATATTCGAGAAGGAGTTAGATATATTTCTTAAGGCTAAAGGGGTCAAGGGATATGGGGAGAAGGCAGGGACAGGGTACTGAATTTGGATGATCAGCCATGATCTCATTAAATGGCGGAGCAGGCTCGAGAGGCCGAATGGCCTACTCCTGCTCCTATCTTCTATGTTTCTATGTTTCTATGACCATGCTTTTGGTCATCTGCCCTAATATCTCATGTTTGATTTTGTTTGATAACACTCCTGGTGCTATATGAAATCAAGTTGTTGTTGGAGGGGAAGGGGAAGTGTTTTAAATAGAAAATTCCATTCCATTTAAAGAAACAAGTGCAGTGTAAATCAATTGTTTATTGGCACTGAGGGACAGGAATTCTGATCGCATGGGCTGTGCCATCAATTAGTTTGGATTTAAATATTTCGGGTAGAGACTATTAATCATGGTTCTGACAAGGGGACTTAGCTAAAACGTGAACGTACATTTCTCTTTCATTGCTGACCGACCTGCTGTGCAGTTCCAGCATATTTTTGCTGCATCCCTTGTTGGGACTATTTTCAGAGCCTTCTCTTTCCCTCCAGCTTCCCTCCATCCCCAATCAAGAACCTGGTTTATCCTCTCTGAGCAACGCTCACAGAAAGTTATCTGCTTGGTAAGAATACCAAAGTGGCTTCCATTTTTCTAAGTCATGTCAAAGAAATGTAGAGTGATTGGCACGGGACGCACAGACGGAAACTTCATGGCGAGGATTACCTTGCGTTTTTTTGTATTTTGGATCAAGCTTAAATTCTTTTCTTTCACCAGTTGTAGGTCGCTCGAGGAACTTCTTAGCTGTCCCTCTCCCTAACAATTCATCCAGCTTCGAGCGAGCAGGACGCATGCTCTCTCTAACACAGAAAAGAAACAGGCAGAATCAAAGAACACAGGCTACATGGAATTCAACAGAAGCCATCATTACTGCAGCACATACTAGACAACTCTGCTCACTTGGTACAGCTCTCACGTTAGAGTCAAAAGGCTTTGGATTCATGCACCCACACCTAAGACTTGAGCACATCCAATCCGGCCAATTACTGCCCAGTCAGTCTACTCTCAATAAACAACAAAGTGATGGAAGGTGTCATCGACAGTGCTATCAAGCAGCACTTACTCACCAATAACCTGCTCAGTGATGCCCAGTTTGGGTTCCGCCAGGACCACTCGGCTCCCGACCTCATTACAGCCTTGGACAAATGAGCTGAATTCCAGAGGTGAGGTGAGAGTGACTGCCCTTGACATCGAGGCAGCATTTGACCAAGTGTGGCATCAAGGAGCCCTAGTAAAACTGAAGTCAATGGGAATCGGGGGGGGGGAACTCTCCATTAGCTGGAGTCATACCTAGCACAAAGGAAGATGATTGTGATGGTTGGTGGTAGGACATCGCTGCAGGAGTTCCTCAGGGCAGTGTCCTAGACCCAACCATCTTTAGCTGCTTCAATAACCTTCCCTCCAACATAACGTAAAAAATGGGGATATTTGCTGATGACTGCACAGTGTTCAGTGCCATTCGCAACTCCTCAGATAATGAAGCAGTCCATGCAACAAGAACTGGATGACATTCAGGCTTGGGCTGATAAGTGGCAGGTAACATTCGTGCCACTCAAGTGCCAGGCAATGACTTTCTCCAACAAGCGAGAGTCTAACCACCATTCAACGGCATTACCATCGCCGAATCCCCCACCATCAACATCCTGGGGGGTCACCATTGACTAGAAACTTAACTGGACCAGCCACATAAATACTGTGGCAACAAGAGCAGGTCAGAGGCTGGGTATCCTGCGGCGAGTGTCTCACCTCCTGACTCCCCAAAGCCTTTCTAGCATCTTCAAAGTACAAGTAAGGAGTGTGATGGATTACTTGCCTGGATGAGTGCAGCTCCAACAACACTCAAGAAGCTCAACACCATCCTGCTTGATTGGCAACCCATCTACCACCTTAAACATTCACTCCCTCCACTACCGGCGCACCGTGGCTGCAGTGTGTACCATCTACAAGATGCACTGCAGCAACTCGCCAAGGCTTCTTCGGCAGCACCTCCCAAACCTGCGACCTCTACCACCTAGAAGGACAAGGGCAGCAGGAGCATGGGAACAGCACCACCTCCAAGTTCCCATCCAAGTCACACACCATCCTGACTTGGAAGTATATCGCCATTCCTTCATCGTCACTGGGTCAAAATCCTGGAAACTCCCTCCCTAAGAGCACTGTGGGAGTACTTTAACCACACGGACTGCAGCGTTTCAAGAAAGCAGCTCACCACCACCTTCTCAAGGGCAATTAGGGAAGGGCAATAAATGCTGGCCTTGCCAGCGACACCCAGGTCCCATGAACAAATATTTTTTAAATAATCTAGGTTGACATTCCATTACAGCACTGAAGGAGTGCCGCACTGTCAGAGGTGCTGTCCTCAGGCAGACATTAATTAAAAATTAATTTACACATATTATTAAAGCAGGAATGCTGTCAGGATTGTCTCCAAGTACCTACTGTAATACACAGGGAGGCTGTTACCCACACCTTCCATAGAGATCGAGCTTTTAAGTCCAATACCACAGTAGTGACATGAAGTACGCTCCTTATAAAATGCATTGCAAATCCAATTGTGAAGGTGCCAGCTTTGATAAATATTTAAAATGCAGTCTTTGTGCTCTAGGTGCATGTGAAGGAAGGAGTTGCCAAGGGGCACCAATCGCATTCACAGACCAACCGTGGGACCTTGAAGTATCTGAGTAACTGTTTGCTGAGGCATGTCACTAGTAGGCGTCTGACCACACACCATTGAAACGGTCAACAATCTCGCCGCCACGCACTTACTCCTCCACTTTCTTCAGCTCCTTTGGTGTTTTCGGACTATCGCCAAACCCAAGCGCATCCATAAGGTCATCTCCTTCATCATCAAAGAACAATTCATCCTTCTTCTGTGAAGTGGTCACGGCTGGAATAGATGCAGGGCTGGAGGGCACTGTGAGAAACACGCAAAAATATTCACATAGTTAGCAGCCAATGTTGGGCATTCTTTCAAATCAGCCCCCTCATCGCCGTAGCAGCACAGAGCACTATGGCATTAAACAGTCACAGATCAGTAAACGTAGAGCAACAAGGAAGAACGGCGTTCCACTCTAACTTTGAAGACTGCAGTCCTGAGTCAAAATAAAACGAAAGAAAGAACTTGCATTTATATAGCGCCTTAGGATGACCCAAAGGGCTTCTCAGCCAATGCAGTGCTTTTGAAATGTAGGCAAATGTGCCAGCCATTTTGCAGATGGCAAGCTGCAAATGACGAATGGCCAGTTAATCTGCTTTTGGTGGTGTTGGTTGAGGGATGAATATTGGCCAGGACACTAGGAGAACTCCTCTGCTCTTCTTCAAATAATGCCATGGGATCTTTTACATTCACCTGAAAAGACAGATGGGGCTTTGGTTTCATGTTGCATCTTAATCCTGTTTTTCAAATAAAGGTGTCCTAGTTCTCATTCTTCACCTTGGTAACATAAAAATTCACAAGAAGTTGAAGGAGAAAGTGTGCACAAATGGGGGCGGGTTATGGACATTAGTTAAGGTTTTAAGCAGGAGTCACGGCAGTCCAATCCTGTACCCAGATCAAGCAGGAAAAGAAAACACATGAAAGCAAGGTGGCGTTGCAAATGGAAAACTATTTACACACAGATTGTAGTGCATGTGCCTTTAAGAGCCCCCTGTGTACTGTAATGCCGGTAATGGCCACTCGGGCTATATAAGCCTGTATATTGTGTTGTATCAGTTAGTTCACCTCCAGACTTTGTTCAGTAAACACCTGTGAAACCAACTCCTGCCTTCTGTGTCTCTATTAACACACGGATACAACAGTGGCGAAGAATTGGAAACGGACTTACCTGCAATTTGGCAGCACCTCAAGGACATCGATTCCTCAGACGTCCAAAGTCGAAGAAAAGCAAGAAAGAAAAAAAAATAATAATAATATTTGTGCTTTCACCAGCTAGCCGAGCTGGTGGCAGGTACTGCAATAATCCTTCCTGGGCGGCGGGCTGGGGCTCCATTGGCTGGCTCTGCAGCGGGGCCGAGCAGCAAAGGCGGAGGCAAACAGAGACAGAGGGGGGAGCACTCGGGAGACGGCCGGCGCTGCAAAGCAGGTCGGCGTTCGGACCAAGCAGAGGGGGGGAAAAGTCCCAGAGAGTCCGGCGGGAACGAGTCTCCACCTGTAAATTAAAAAAAACGCGGAAAACAGCGTTGTCAGCAGCAGCAGCGGCAGGAAAGCGCGGGAAGCGCCATTTTTTTTCTGCAGGGAAGAAAGGAAAGCGCGGGAAGCGCCATTTTTTTTCCAGGATGCCTAAGGCTGGCAATATTGATGCTTTCGATAACGATATAGAGGATTGGACCACATGTGTGGAAAGAGTGGAGGTATATTGCACAGCAAATGGAATAGAAAATTATAAAAAGGCATCAGTACTTCTAAATCTAATGGGCGCAAAGACATACGGGCTGTTACGAAACTTAATCACTCCAGCCAAACCAAAGGACAAGAATTTTAAGGAGATTGTTGATACCCTACAGGAGCACTTAAACCCAACACCGCTGCTGATAGCGGAACGATTCAAATTCTTCAAGAGGAATCAGCACAAGAATGAAAGTAACGCTGATTACCTCACTGAATTAAGGAAGCTATCAAAGCACTGCCAATTCGGGGCAGGACTGGCAGATTCTCTTCGAGACAAATTCGTCTGCGGTCTCCTAAGTGAAGGAACACAAAAAAGGCTGCTTTCTGAGAAAGATTTGACACTGGACAAGGCTTTCAGTATGGCTGTATCATACGAAGCAGCCGCAAGAGGAGCTGCAGAGATACAGCAAAAGACACAGGACTTCGGCACCCATGAAATGACACAGGGTTTCGAGAGATGTTATCGCTGCGGCAGATCCACCCATGACCAGAGGGACTGCTGGTTCAAGGACAAAGCATGCAGGCAATGCGGAAAGATTGGACACATTGCACGTGTATGCCGATCTGGACAAAAAAAATCCACGGACAGGAAAAAAAATCAATAAGGAAAAGTACAGAAAGGTACAAATGATGACGGACAGTAGCTCCGAAGACCAGAAGAGCGATAGCGACTCCGGAAACAAGAGACTAAGCTGTCTCAAATTACATAATGTAATTGCCAAAGAAGATTACCAGACCATTTGGGTTACCCTCACGATAGCGGGGTCCCCAGTTAAAATGGAGCTAGATACAGGATCAGCTCTGACTGTCATAAATCGACGGGATTACGAGCGGCTATTTCCGCATATACCTTTAAAAGACACATCCATTATCTTGAAAACATATACGGGGCAGAAAGTATACCCCAAAGGAAAAATAAGGGTGCCTGTTGTATACAACGGCAAGGAAATACAGAAGTTGTATTTATACATTCTACAAGATGGTGGTCCACCACTGTTGGGACGTGAATGGATCAGGAAGATACGTTTAGACTGGCACTCCATTCAGGCACTGACGGTGACCAGTAAGAAAAAAAATGATGACGTCATACCTGAACGATTAAAAGACATCTTGGCCAACGCCAAGGAAGTGTTTCAAGAGAAACTAGGAACCTTGAAAGGCATCACCGCCTCAATAAAGTGGAAGATGCGGCAATTCCCAAGTTTTTTAAGGCAAGGCCGGTGCCATACGCAATTCGTCCAGCAGTCGAGGCAGAGCTGGAGAATTTGGAAAAGGCAGGCGTATTATCCAAGATAGATTGGAGCGAGTGGGCAACACCCATCATCCCAGTCATGAAGAAAACGTTGAATAATGATAAATCTGAAGAACAGAGAAAAATTCGCATCTGTGGAGACTTCAAGGTGACTGTAAACCCGGTCCTTCACACGGTACAGCATCCTCTTCCGAGGATAGAAGATATTTTCGCCTCACTATCCGGAGGGAAACGTTTCACCAAAATTGACTTGGCACAGGCATATCTACAGATGGAGGTTGAAGAGGCCTCTAAAAAGTATCTCACGATAAATACACACAAAGGCCTGTACCAGTACAATCGACTGGTTTTCAGAGTAGCATCAGCTCCAGCTATCTGGCAAAGAGCTATGGAGCAAGTCCTCCAAGGGATTCCGGGGACTCAATGCTACCTAGACGACATCCTTGTAACAGGAGAAAACGACAACGAGCACCGTGCCAATTTGGAGCAGGTGCTCACTAGGCTGAGCGAACGGGGCCTACGAGCAAATCGCCCCAAGTGTGAATTTTTCCAGAAACAAATATCATATTGTGGCCACATAATTAACAAGGAAGGGTTGCATAAGTCACCTGAAAAAATTGAAGCGGTCATAAAAGCCCCAGCACCTGAAAATGTCTCACAATTAAGGTCGTTCCTGGAATTGATAAATTACTATCATAAATTTTTACCGAACTTATCAACTCTTCTGCATCCTCTTAATGAACTGCTACAAACAGGAGTAATTTGGAAATGGAGCGAAGACTGTAAACGTGCCTTCCATAAATGCAAAGACTTAATCACGCCCAAGGAAGTTTTGGCTCATTACAACCCATCACTGCCAATCAGACTGGCGTGCGATGCATCCCCTTACGGCGTAGGAGCGGTATTATCGCATAGATTCCCTGATGGCTCGGAGCGGCCGATAGCTTTTGCGTCACGCTCATTGAACTCAGTTGAGCGTAACTATGCCCAGATCGACAGGGAAGCACTCAGCCTGGTATGGGGAGTGAAGAAATTCAACCATTACCTACACGGACAAAAATTTACCTTGTTGACTGACCATCAACCCCTCATCTCCATATTCAACCCTAAAAAGGGTGCTCCCATTATGACAGCGCAAAGGCTACAGAGGTGGTCCCTTTTTCTAGGGGCACACCAATATGACATAGAATACAAAGGATCAAAACAGCATGGGAATGCTGACGGGTTATCGCGCCTACCGTTGCCAACGGTAGAAGAGGCACCTACAGTAGACCCAGTGGAGATGTTCCACTCTACCATAGTCGAATGTCTACCAGTAACAAATTCTGCCATTGAAAAGGAAACAATGACCCGACTCTCTCACGAGTCTACGATTTAACAGTGAAGGGATGGCCAGCACATGGCGAACCACTGTTGCCAGCATTCTCGCAAAGAAGAGAACAGCTGTCAGTGTGCCGAGGAACCTTGATGTGTGGATCCAGAGTGGTGATTCCACCCAAACTCCAGGATAAAGTGCTAAAGGAGCTTCACGAGGGGCATCTGGGTGGAGTGAAAATGAAGAACCTAGCCAGAGCGTTTGTATGGTGGCCAGGTATCGATGGAGACATCGAAGAAATGACCAAGAGATGCCTAGGATGCCAGAAGGTCCAAAACGCTCCACCACAAGCCCCTCTACATCCATGGGAGCGGCCCTCATCTCCATGGCAAAGGGTACACATCGACTTTGCTGGTCCATTTATGGACTCAATGTTCTTAATCGCGGTTGATGCACACTCCAAGTGGCCGGAGGTAATAAAGATGTCCTCCACCACCACGGAAAAAACCATCACAGTATTAAGGACCATATTTGCCAGGAATGGGCTGCCTGAACAGATCTGTTCTGATAATGGACCGCAATTTGTGTCCGAAGAATTCAGGAAGTTCTTAAAAAACAATGGGGTTAAGCACTACACGTCCGCCCCATACCATCCCGCCACCAATGGATTGGCTGAAAGGTTTGTCCAGACCTTCAAGAAGGCCATAAAGGCCATGGGTAATGAAGACATAAAACTTCAGCATAAGGTAGATAACTTCTTGTTTGCATACAGGAATGCAACACATATGGTTACAAACCAAACTCCCGCCATGATGTTCTTCAATAGAAGCCTAAGATGCCGGCTGGATTTGATCAAGCCAAACATCAGAAGGGACGTGGAGAACCGGCAATTTCAAGGCATGAATGAAAGGCCAACTAGAACCTTCCAGATAGGTCAACAAGTTTTGGCCCGGGACTACCGTACCGAGAAATGGCAGCCTGGAACTATTTGCACACGACTAGGATCGCTGATGTATACCGTGGACATTGGAGAAAGCATAAGGCGCCATGCTGACCAGATCATAGAATCATCCGAAAAAGGGACAACCTACACCACAACTCTATACGCCTAATGATGAAGTAGAGATACCCATAGTATCTACCTCTGATCTGGTGATACTGGAACCAGATGAACCCGACACTGGCATTCAAGCCGAATCAGCCTTGCCAAAAGAACCTACTGCACCACCAGAAACTACTACACCACTGAGGCGTTATCCGGACCGAGTCAGGAAGTCTCCAGAGAGACTGACTTATAATTGATTAACTGCAGCAATGTGTAGATTATTGTTCTTGTAACATGTAATTAATGATTACTTAAAATACTATGTACTGGTTGGCTAAAAGGGGAGGAATTGTAGTGTATGTGCCTTTAAGAGCCCCCTGTGTACTGTAATGCCGGTAATGGCCACTCGGGCTATATAAGCCTGTATATTGTGTTGTATCAGTTAGTTCACCTCCAGACTGTGTTCAGTAAACACCTGTGAAACCAACTCCTGCCTTCCGTGTCTCTATTAACACACGGATACAACACAGATCACCAGTTATTTTCAGTCATTCTTCTGTCCAAAACCAAGGGGAGCAAACTCTATTAAGATTGACTTGAAGAGCCATCTGGGAGATTGGTGGGTCTCCTCATGCCTTCAAGACGCTCCTTAAAGCCTACCTCACCTGTTCTAATGTTTCCTTCTTTGGCTCGGTCAATTTTTGTCTGATTACGCTCCTGTGATGCACCTTGGGGCGTTTTACTATATTAAAGGCGCTTTATAAATGCAAGTTGTTGTTGTCTCACCATGGGGGGTGGTCAGGGCCAAGATGGATGGCAATTGATCTGGAGGCTCAACAGCCCTTCTCTGCTTTGCAGGGGAGTCTTTTCAAATCGCTTTGTATGAACACTTTGTGAAAAGTTCATAGATACAAGGACAGAAAGTCAGATGTTACTCTGAGAGCAAACATGAAATGCACGATGTGAATGACCATCTAAAAACAAAAGTACTCACTGGTATTTTGAACAATGCTAGAACCAGGGACATAGGTTTACCAAAGAAAGGAGCGGTTGTGAGATCCAAGTGCAGATTGGGTCCCATTTACTGTTTCAGCGTATAAAATATCCTTTGGGATAAAATATTGAACCAAATTAAATCAATAATAACAACAGAAAATGCTGGAAAAACTCAGCAGGCCAGGCAACATCCGTGGAGAGAAAATAGAGTCAACGTTTCGGGTGGAAACCCTTTGTCAAGACTTGACGAAGGGTTTCCACCTGAAACGTTGACTCTATTTTCTCTCCACGGATGTTGCCTGGCCTGCTGAGTTTTTCCAGCATTTTCTGTTGTTATTTCGGATTTCCAGCATCTGCAGTATTTTGCTATCGTACAAATTAAATCAATAACTTGTTAACCAACAATGATGGGTGACCAAGGACTGTTTGAAGCTGCTAGTTGAGCGAAGAATACTGTTGATGTCCAGGGAAACATGCTTTATCTACTCACAGGGAAAGGGTAAGCCACAAGGGTCATGCTCACTAAGTATATGTGCACCAGGTAGAATACCCAGCGCAATTCTCCCAGTTGGTGACCTGGGATTTTTCATATTGGCACGTGGAGGATGCCATAATGAAAAGTGCTTTCTTCAGGGCGCACATTTTCCGAATACCTTTCTCCTCTTTTTTGCGTGCCTCCAGGTCTACGCTGGAAAGGCTAGGCTTCTGCCCAGACACAACTGGTTTCTTTGGTTTCTTTGATTCCTTTGGCTCCTCTTCTTCATCAGATAGAATCCCTGCCAACTGATCATCAATATCTGCAAAGGAGATAGGAACATCACTTAAAAGAAAAAGCTCATTTGAATGCTGGCCGCAGAGACTGTTCAGCAGAATGCATCAGTGGAACTGCTTGGGACAGCCTCTGGCATTTTGCTGGGGCTGCACCGTTTGCTCAAATACAGCACAGTGCTGGGACTAAGGCGTTCTGCGGTGGACAGGAACACATAAGCAAAGGAGTACAGTTAGTGCCTCAGTGTTCATATTGCTAGACATACATCACTGATACAAAGTCCAAATTCAGTTTCAGATTCTGTACCCCCCCCCCCGCCCCTGATAGTGCTGGCTCTAGCTGGGCTACGGTTCCAACAGCACTTGTCTGAATGGCTCAGTTGCGCACTCAGGTGAGTCCCAGTTTTAACAAAGAAGGAAAGTGAGTTCAAATGTAAGCCATCACTAAAGTTTATTTGGAAATAACATTTATTTAAACATTCTCAACACTAGACTGGAAGCCATGCAGCAGCGCACCAAGAGACAAGGAGCTCACAGACACAATGCTGGGATTTGGGAAGTAGAAACATCTAACAGAGATAGTATCAGAGTGCAGTCTGCTCCTGATAATTCAGTCGTTATTTGCCCCAAAAATTGGGATTATCGGATCATTTTGAACTAGGCATCATTGAAATAAAACGAGTAGACTGTATATTTCAGAAATCAGCTACCACAAACCAGTGCTATCAGTTCAGATTAGAAGAAATCCATTGAGGAATTGGGACTAGCCTTTGGGGAAAGGGTTAAGGTTTTAGAGAGAGACATTCGTGAAGGAACACCACCAAAGAGGTTTTGGCCTGGGAGGGAGTGCAGCTTCCAGACACCCGAGTTGCAACAGGAAGAACAAGGAAAGAGTTGACCTCTTGTTCCGACAGTGTGATTACCTTGCTTTGTAGCCTTTGAATCAACGTCCTCCTCATCTGAGGTTTAGCATAGAAACAAACACGCAGAAAAGATAATTTTTTTGGAAAACAAAGCATGATCACTTCCAACTGAAGTCAACAAGACCCACGCGATATTTCCTGGCAGCAGAGGTTATATTGAACAATCACATTCAATACACGATTACCAGCCTGTAACGCTGATAACCCCATGTTGGTTAGGTTGTTGCAACACCACATCTTGGGGGTAAATTTGACTGTGCGATAGTGTAAACCGAGTGATAGCGAATCGGCAGCGCTCCCCCAGTCAATGGAAATAAAAATCGGGAGAGAAGTAAAACAGGCTGCCGATTGGCTATTACCCGTTTTACACTATCGTGCAAAGTCAAAATTACCCCCTTGCGTTTTTAGCCACTATTTCCTTGGTGATTTTTCAGTGCAAAAGAGCTGCCGCCCAGAACACAGATACTTACACTAAATCTACATGCTTTTCCTATGCCCCAACTATACTCAACCAGATTCCTAAGTGTCAATTATCCCTAATATATTATCAAACAATGGAAAGATAATATGGCTCAAAGACACCGCCAAAAAATTTTAATTTTACATCAGCAAACAAAAGGGACAGTAAAGATTTCATTTAATGCCTAAAATTTCTAAGCCAGGTGCAATTTACTTCTTCACCAAAAAGATAACACCTTTGGCGCCCTTTTTAGACATGTAGGTACAGCAGTGTCTAAAATGGTGGCTTAAATGAAGCTTAAAACAATACTATTAGCTCACTATCATATCATAGAATGATGGAAAGTTACAGCACGGAAGGAGGCCATTTCGGCCCATCGTATCCGCGCCGGCCAACAAAGAGCTTTCCAGCCTAATCCCACTTCCCAGCTCTTGGTCCATAGCCCTGCAGGTTACAGCATCCCAAGTGCACATCCAAGTACTTGTTAAATGTGGTGCGGGTTCCTGCCTCTACCACCCTTTCAGGCAGTGAGTTCCAGACCCCCACAACCCTCTGGGTGAAGAAATTTCCCCTCAAATCCCCTCTAATCCTTCCACCAATTACTTTAAATCTGTGCTCCCTGGTTTTTGACCCCTCTGCTAAGGGAAATAGGTCCTTCCTATCCACTTTATCTAGGCCCCTCATAATTTTATACACCTCAATAAGGTCTCCCCTCAGCCTCCTCTGTTCCAAGGAAAACAAACCCAGCCTATCCAGTCTTTCCTCATAGTTAAGATTCTCTACTCCCAGTAACATCCTTGTAAATCTCCTCTGTACCCTCTCTAGTGCAATCACATCTTTCCTGTAATGTGGTGACTAGAACTGCACGCAGTACTCTAGCTGAGGCCTAACTAGTGTTTTATACAGTTGAAGCATAACCCCCCCCTGCTCTTGTATTCTATGCCACGGCTAATAGAGGCAAGCATAGAAACATAGAAACAATAGAAGATAGGAGCAGGAGTAGGCCATTCGGCCCCTCGAGCCTGCTCCGCCATTCAATGCGATCATGGCTGATCATCCAAGTTAGTAGTGGTAGGGGATAGTATCATTAGGGGGATAGATAGGGTTCTCTGCAGTCGAGAGCGGGAGTCCCGAAGGCTGTGTTGCCTGCCCGGTGCCAGGGTTAAGGACATCTCTTCTGGGCTGGAGAGAAACTTGGAGTGGGAGGGGGAGGATCCAGTTGTCGTGGTCCATGTTGGTACCAACGACGTAGATAGGACAAGGAAGAAGGTTCTGTTAAAGGAGTATGAGCAGCTAGGGGTCAAATTAAAAAACAGAACCTCAAGGGTAATAATCTCTGGATTACTACCTGAGCCACGAGCGAATTTGGCTAGGATAAATAAAATGAGAGAGTTAAATGCGTGGCTCAAAGACAAGTGTGGGAGAAATGGGTTTTGCTTCTTGGGACACTGGCACCAGTACTGGGACAGGAGAAAGCTGTTCCATTGGGACGGACTTCACTTGGCCAGTGCTGGGACTAGAATCCTGGCGAATCATATAACTAGGGCTGTAGAGAGGGCTTTAAACTAATTAGTGGGGGGGAGGTTTCTAGAGAGCAAATAAAAAAATGACAACGGAGAAGGTCATAGACCTAGGTAGCAGTGGGGGAATTAAAAACCAGAGAGTGTCAGGAAGGGACAGAATGTATGGAGTAAAAGGTAAAGTAGTAAAAGGGGAAAAAGCAGGAACTAAGTGTCACAAAACATATTTGAAAGTTCTTTATCTGAATTCACGTAGCATTCGTAACAAAATGGACGAGTTGAAGGCACAAATAACTACATATGGGTATGATCTTGTGGCCATTACAGAAACATGGCTGCAGGGTGACTATGAGTGGGAATTAAACATACGAGGGTATTTAACAATCAGGAAGGACAGGCAGGAAGGAAGGGGAGGTGGGGTGGCTATGTTAATAAAGGAAGGAATCACTGCAATACAGAGAAATGATATTGGGTCAAAGGATCAGGATAATGAAACAGTTTGGGTGGAGATAAGGAATAATAAGGGGAAAAAAACACTAGTGGGCGTAGTCTATAGGCCTCCTAACAGTTGCAACTCTGTTGGACGGAGTATTAATCAGGAAATAGTTGGGGCTTGTAATAAGGGAACAGCTATAATTATGGGGGATTTTAACTTTCATATTAACTGGGCAAATCAAATTGGGCAGAGCAGCCTTGAGGATGAGTTCATTGAGTGTATTAGGGATGGGTTTCTTGAGCAGTATGTAACTGAACCGACCAGGGGGCAAGCAACCTTAGATCTGGTCCTGTGTAATGAGACAGGATTAATTAAAAATGTCCTAGTAAAGGATCCCCTTGGAATGAGTGACCATAACATGGTTGAATTCCATATTCAATTAGAGGGTGAGAAGGTTGGATCTCAAACAAACGTACTGAGCTTGAATAAAGGAGACTATGAAGGTATGAGAGTGGAATTGATTAGAGTGGACTGGGAAAATAGATTAAAGGGTAAGACGGTACATGATCAGTAGTGTACATTCAAGGAGTTATCTTACAACTTTCAAAAAATATATATTCCACTGAGAAAAAAAGGGTGTAAAAGAAAAGACAGCCATCCTTGGCTAAGTAAAGTAATAAAGGATAGTATCCAACTAAAAACAAGGGTATATAAGGTAGCCAAATCTAGTGGGAGGATAAAAGATTGGGAAGTCTTTAAAAGACAGCAAAAAATAACTAAAAGATTGATTAAGAAAGGGAAGATAGATTATGAAAGTAAATTAGCAAAAAATATAAAAACAGATAACAAGAGTTTCTATAGTTAGATAAAAAGAAAAAGGGTGGCTAAAGTAAATGTTGGTCCCTTAGAGGATGAGACCGGGCTTATAGGATGAGACCGGGAAATTAATGGTGGGAAACATGGAGATGGCAAAAACTCTGAACAAATATTTTGTATCAGTCTTTACAGTAGAGGACACTAAGAATATCCCAACACTGGACAAACAGGGGGCTCTAGGGGGGGAGGAGCTAAATACGATTAAAATCACTAAGGAAGTGGTACTCGGTAAAATAATGGGACTTAAGGCGGATAAATCCCCTGGACCTGATGGCTTACATCCTAGGGTCTTGAGAGAAGTGGCGGTAGGGATTGTGGATGCATTGGTAATAATTTTCCAAAACTCCCTGGACTCAGCAAAGGTCCCGGCAGATTGGAAAACTGCTAATGTAACACCCTTATTTAAAAAGGGTAGTAGACAGAAGGCTGGAAACTATAGACCAGTTAGCCTAACATCTGTATAGTTGCAAAATACTGCGGATGCTGGAAATCTGAAATAACAACAGAAAATGCTGGAAATACTCAGCAGGCCAGGCAGCATCTGTGGAAAGAGAAACAGAGCCTAACATCTGTGGTTGGTAAAATTTTAGAGTCCATTATTAAGGAGACAGTAACGGGACATTTGGATAAACATAATTTAATAGGACAAAGTCAGCATGGTTTTACGAAGGGGAAGTCATGTTTGACAAATTTGCTTGAGTTCTTTGAGGACGTAACATACAGGGTGGATAAAGGGGAACCAGTGGACATAGTGTATTTAGACTTCCAAAAGGCATTTGACAAGGTGCCACACAAAAGATTATTGCTCAAGATAAAAAATCACGGGATTGGGGGTAATATTCTGGCATGGGTGGAGGATTGGTTATCTAACAGAAAGCAGAGAGTTGGGATAAATGGTTCATTCTCAGACTGGCAATCAGTAACTAGTGGTGTTCCGCAGGGGTCAGTGCTCTTTACAACTCTTTACAATCTATATTAACGATTTGGAGGAAGGGACCAAGTGTAACATATCAAAGTTTGCAGATGATACAAAGATGGGAGGGAAAGTAGTGAGTGAGGAGGACATAAAAAACCTGCAAAGGGACATAGACAGGCTAAGTAAGTGGGCAGAGATTTGGCAGATGGAATATAATACTGGAAAGTGTGAGGTTATGCACTTTGGCAGGAAAAATCGTAGAGCAAGTTATTATCTTAATGGCAAGAAACTGGAAAGTACTGCAGTACAAAGGGATCTGGGGGTCCTGGTGCACGAAACACAGAAAGTTAGTATGCAGGTGCAGCAGGTGATCAAGAAGGCCAATGGAATGTTGGCTTTTATTGCTAGGGGGATGGAATATAAAAACAGGGAGGTATTGTTGCAGTTGTACAAGGTATTGGTGAGACCACACCTGGAATACTGCATATAGTTTTGGTGTCCATACTTAAGAAAAGACATGCTTGCCCTCGAGGCAGTACAAAGAAGGTTCACTTGGTTAATCCCGGGGATGAGGGGGTTCACATATGATGAGAGGTTGAGTAGATTGGGACTCTACTCATTGGAGTTCAGAAGAATGAGAGGCGATCTTATTGAAACATATAAGATTGTGAAGGGGCTTGATTGGGTGGATGCGGTGAGGATGTTCCCAATGATGGGTGAAACTAGAACTAGGGGGCATAATCTTAGAATAAGGGGCTGCTCTTTCAAAACTGAGATGAGGAGAAACTTCTTCACTCAGAGGGTGGTAGGTCTGTGGAATTTGCTGCCCCAGAGAGCTGTGGAAGCTACATCATTAAATAAATTTAAAACAGAAATAGACAGTTTCCTAGAAGGGGAATTAGGGGTTACGGGGAGCGGGTAGGAAATCGGACATGAGGCTAGGTTCGAATCGGTCATGGCCCTGTGGGTGGCGGAGTGGGCCCAGGGGCCGTGTAGCCTGGTCCTGCTCCTACTTCTTGTGTTCTAATTCTGTGTTAGATTTCAGGAGATGGTTCTATTCACAGGGATTAGTGGAGACCTCGGGAACAGGCTGCCAGCTAGGAGTCCTTCAAGAGTAAATTGGGCCTGTTCCTGGCTGGGGTGGAGATCACCTCTTACAGAAGGTAAGTACTGCAGGAAATACAGGGACAGAGTGATCTCCTGGACGAGTTTCGATCGCCTAGAAGGGTTGGAGAGGAATTTCCCAGATTTCTTCTCCCAAATTGGCCATTGGGTTTTTTATCTGGTTTTTCGCCTCTCCCGGGAGATCACATGGGTTCGGGTGGGATGGAGAGTGAAAGTAGATTTGAGGTTAGGATCAGATCAGCCATGATCTTATTGAATGGCGGAGCAGGCTCGAGGGACCGATTGGCCTACTCCTGCTCCTATTTCTTATGTTCTTATAGTACCCGGTACCTGCTTTCTCCCCATACCCCTTGATCCCTTTAGCCTTAAGAAATATATCCAACTCCTTCTTGAATATATTTAATGAATTGGCCTCTACTGCCTTCTGTGGTAGAGAATTCCACAGGTTCACCACTCTCTGGGTGAAGAAATTCCTCCTCATTTCTGTCCTAAAAGGCCTACCCCTTATCCTTAGACTGTGACCCCTGGTTCTGGATTCCCCAACCATCGGGAACATCCTCCCTGCATCTAGTCTGTCCAGTCCTGCCAGAATTTTATAAGTTTCAATGAGATCCCCTCTCATTCTTCTAAACTCCAGCGAGTACAAGCCAAATCGACCCAATCTCTCCTCATACGTCATTCCTGCCATCCCAGGTATCAGCCTGGTGAATCTTCGCTGAACTCCTTCCATGGCAAGAATATCCTTCCTCAGATAAGGCGACTAAAACTGCACACAATACTCAAGATGTGGTCTCACCAAGGCCCTGTACAACTGTAGCAAGACATCCTTGTTCCTGTACTCAAACCCTCTCGCTATGAAGGCCAACATACCATTTGCCTTCTTAACTGCCTGCTGCACCTGCATGCTTACCTTCAGCGACTGGTGCACAAGGACACCCAGGTCTCGTTGCACTTCCCCTTCTCCCAATCTATTGCCATTCAGATAATAGTCTGCCTTCCTGTTTTTGACACCAAAGTGGATAACCTCACATTTATCCACGTTATATTGCATCTGCCATGCTTCTGCCCAATCACCCAACCTGTCCAAATATCCTGTAGTTTTTTGGCATCCTCCTCACAGCACACACGTCCACCCAGCTTTGTGTCATCTGCAAATTTGGAGATATTACATCTAGTTCCCTTGTCTAGATCATTAATATATATTGTGAATAGCTGGGGTCCAAGGACCGATCCCTGCGGTACCCCACTAGTCACTGCCTGCCACTCGGAAAAAGACCCACTTATTCCAACTCTTTGCTTTCTATCTGCCAACCAGTTCTCTATCCAAGTCAATACCTTGCCCCCAATCCCATGTGCCTTAACTTTACATGCTAATCTCTTATGTGGGACCTTATCGAAAGCCTTCTGAAAGTCCAAATACACCACCTCCACTGGTTCTCCCTTATCTATTTTACGAGTTACATCCTCAAAAAATTCTAGTAGATTAGTCAAGCACGATTTACCTTTTGTAAATCCATGTTGACTTTGTCCGATCCTGTCACTGTTTTCCAAGTGCTCTGCTATTACATCTTTTATAATGGACTCTAGCATTTTCCCCACTACCAATGTCAGGCTTACCGGTCTGTAATTCCCCATTTTCTCTCTACCACCTTTTTTGAATAGTGGGGTAACATTAGCTACCCTCCAATCCATGGGTACTGTTCCAGATTCCATCGAATGTTGGAAGATGATCAGCAATGCATCTACTATTTCTAGGGCCACTTCCTTAAGTACCCTAGGATGTAGATTATCAGGCCCTGGGGATTTATCGGCCTTCAATCCCATCAATTTCCCTAACACCATTTCCCTACAAATACTGATTTCATTCAGTTCCTCCCTTTCATCAGACCCTATGTTCCCTGACATTTCTGGGAGGTTATTTGTGTCCTCCTTTGTGAAGGCAGAACCAAAATATGTATTTAATTGGTCTGCCATTTCTTTGTTCCCCATTATAAATTCCCCTGATTCTGACGGCAAGGGACCTACGCTTGACTTCACCAATCTTTTTCTCTTCACATATCTATAAAAGCTTTTACAGTCAGTTTTTATGTTCCCTGCAAGCTTACTCTCATATTCTATTTTCCCTTTCTTAATTAATCCCTTTGTCCTCCTTTGTTGAATCCTAAACTGCTCCCAATCCTCTGGATTACTGCTTTTTCTGGCCAATTTATATGACCTCTCCTTGGATCTTATGCTATCCCTAATTTCCCTCGTTAGCCACGGTTGAGTCACCTTTATTGTTTTATTTTTTTTATGCATTCCGTATGCCTTCTTAACCACCTTATCTACTTGGCCTGCTACCTTCAGTGATCTGTGGACATGCACTCCAAGGTCCCTTTGTTCCTCTACACTACTCAGTGTCCTACCATTTAATGTGTATTCCCTTTCCTTGTTAGCCCTCCCCAAATGCATTGGCCTAGAAATTCAGTAGGCCTAGCGCCCCATTTGGGGCGCTGGAGGGCCTAGCGCCGGAGTAATGGCCAGTTTAAAAATTCCCTGGGGCCCTGGAATCAGCGGTAGACCGGTAGCGCTGCGCCGGCACCGATGACGTCATCGGTATGCGCAGCGTCCCGGTTGCCATGCCGACGGGCCCCAGCGCCGAAATTCAGTTGCGGCCGCCTCGCCCGTGGCAGCCGCAACTAAGACTCTGGCAACAGAGTCTTACACGACTTTGCGCCGGCGCATAAAGGTGGAGCGGCGGCCGGCCGCTTTCCCGCCGGCCGCCTGCCCGCACCTCCCTCCCCGGACTCCCCCACCACCCCCCCCACGGAACAGATGCTTCTCGGCTGCGAGCCCGGCACTTCCCCGAGGTGCCGGGCTCATTTTTGTGGCGATTCTACCGGCCAGGTGCAGGCAGCTCCTCCTTAACTGAAGGAGGAGGCCTGCACTTCCCGAGCCTGCCGCACCGCATCGGGCGCCGCAGCGCCGGAATAGCGCCGCAATGCGGCGCGTAGCGCCAGTTTTCAGGCGCAAACACCCTTCAGTAGCGCCGGCAGCCGTTTGGGCGCGGCGCTACTGAATTTTTGGCGCGCGCAGGGGGACTTAGCGCCGGCGCTAACTTTCTGGCGCTAAAGCCCTGGCGCGGCGCCAACTGAATTTCTAGGCCATTACCTCACACTTCTCCGGATTGAATTCCATTTGCTACTGTTCTGTCCACCTGACCAATTTATTGATATCTTCCTGCAGTCTACAGCTTCCTTCTTCAGTATTAACCACACAGCCAATTTTAGTATCATCTGCAAACTTCTTAATCATACCCCCTATATTCAAGTCTCGATCATTGATATATACCACAAAAAGCAAGGGACCTAGTACTGAGCCCTGCGGAACCCCACTGGAAACAGCCTTCCAGTCACAAAAACACCCATCAACCATTACCCTCTGCTTCCCGCCTCCGAGCCAGTTTTGAATCCAACTTGACACTTTGCCCTGGATCCCATGGGCTTTTAACTTCGTAACCAGTCTGCAATGTGGAACCTTATCAAAAGCCTTGCTAAAGTCCATATACACTACATCAAATGCACTGCCCTCATCTACCCTCCTTGTTACCTCCTCAAAAAATGCAAACCAAGTTTGTCAGACACGACCTTCCCTTAACAAATCCGTGCTGACTATCCTTGATTAATCTGTGTCTTTCTAAATGAAGATTTATCCTGTCCTTCAGAATTCTTTCCAATAATTTTCCCACCACCGAGGTTAGGCTGACTGGCCTGTAATTACTCGGTCTATCCTTTTCTCCCTTTTTAAACAAGGGTACCACATTAGCAGTCCTCCAGTCCTCCGGCACCACACCTGAAGCCAGAGAGGATTGGAAAATGATGGTCAGGGACTCTACTATTTCCTCTTTTGCTTCGCTTAACAGCCTGGGATACATTTCATCCGGGCCTGGGGATTTATCCACTTTTAAAGCTGGTAAACCCCTTAATACTTCCTCTCTCACTATGTTTATTTCATCTAATATTTCACACTCCTTCCCCCTGATAGCAATGTCTGCTTCACCCCTCTCCTTTGTGAAAACAGATGCAAAGTATTCATTAAGAACCCTACCGACATCTCCCGTCTCCACACACAGATTACCCTCATGATCTCCAATAGGCCCTACCCTTTCTTTAGTTATTCTCTTACTCTTAATATATTTATAAAACATCTTTGGGTTTTCCTTGATTTTACTTGCCAAGAATTTTTCATGCTCTCTCTTTGTTTTCCTAATATCCTTTTTAATTGCACCCCTGCACTTTCTGTACTCCTCTAAAGATTCTGGAGTATTTAGCCCTCGGTATCTGTTATACGCCTCCCTTTTTTTCTTTATCCTACCCTGCATGTCCCTAGACATCCAGGGGGATCTACATTTGTTAGTCCCACCTTTTTTCTTTAAGGGCACATATTTGGTCTGAACCCTCCAGATCTCCTCCTTGAATGCCTCCCACTACTCTGACACTGATTTACCTTCAAGTAGCTGTTTCCAGTCCACTATGGCTAAATCCCCTCCGAGCTTAGCAAAATTTGCTTTTCTCCAATTTAGAATTTTTATTCCTGGTCTATCCTTGTCCTTTTCCATAACTACCTTAAATCTAACCGAATTATGGTCACTAGCACCAAAATGCTCCCCCACTGATACGCCTTCTACCTGCCCAGCTTCATTCCCTAAAACTAACCGCCCCCTCCCTTGTTGGGCTTGCTACATGCTGGCTAAAAACGTTCTCCTGGATGCATTTTAGGAATTCCACCCCCTCTATACCCTTCACACTAATTTTATCCCAGTTAATAATGGGGTATCCTGTTCACATAAACGCAGCTGTATTTTAGACAAAAAAGACATGCTTTTGCCTTATGTAAACATACTTGCGTCGTGGTCACTGCATGCATTAAATGACTCACCATCAAATGTGAACTTCTTGTAATGGCATCTAGAGGTGGTAGGGGCAGAGTGATGCTTCTCATCCTGACCAGACATATCTGCGGAGATGGGCACACCACTAACGTGACTCTTTAGACTTTCCAACTACTACTACTACTACTTTTATATGACGGGAACAGCTTATAATGGGATATCTAGTTTGGCTATCCATTCGATTGCCTCCGGAGATGCCGAGTGGAGAAATGAGGTGCCTCCCGCAACAGATCTCAGTGGGCAGGTTGATGTGATGTGTTCCATGGGTCTGGGACTCATGGCCACGGTCGCACTTCGGGCCGTCCCTCATCTTCCACTTGTGGAGCAGGTGGTCGCAGCGTCCATGCCCTGTGCTGGGGAGCGGATGACAACCTCCACGTGGTCTCCCTGTGTGTGCTAGTTCTTGCCAGCTAAGGTCGTGAAGAAAACGACCCAACACCCGAAAGCGGCCTCCTGGTCTGAAAAGCATGAAAGCATCGAACTTTCCAACTAATAAGGGTTAAGGCAAGTGATTTGGTGCAGCGTAGGGATGCCAACTCAGGTTGGACTTATTCCTAGAGGTTTCATCACCTGACCTCTCGCCTCCAACCAGGCCCCGCCCCACCACGCCCCCAGGCCCCGGCCATTGGTCGCCTGACAGGCCCCTCCTCATGTTGCCCCACCTTCCCACACCAATTGAAAAGCAAACAGACTCTTTGTTCCCCAACTGGGTGATTCTTGACTGTCAGTCAAACAGCCTTTTCTTTCTCCAATAAACAAAAGTGTTCAAAGAAAATGAAATAAACGTTAATTTTTGTGCCCCTATGATTTGTCTATGGTGTTGCTCGCAGCGGTGTCCAGGAGATTAATCTTTAATTCCTGGAGACGCCAGGGCAATCCTGGAGTGTTAGCAGCCCTAGTACAGCATGATCTCAGTGAAATCCCACTAATCTCCGCACTTGCTGCATGCATCACGATTTGCTGCCCAAATACTGCAATTCTGCACAAAACCTCCTGGGGGCAGGGAAAATGCCAGATCCAGTGATAGCAAATCACCTGGTCTACTCAGATTTACTTCCAAGTTATTTCAAATGATTATTTAACCTGAATTACAACTGCTACCTTAACAGACAGCATGCTATTGAAATCAAGAAGGGGATGCAAGTTTAGCAGATGGCGTGCAACTGAGATGCAGCAGGGACTCAATTTCCCTGTTAAAAGTTTTTGATTTTTGTGTATTTTTGTGCTCTTCAAGGTAAGGGATGTTAGTGCTGGGGAATGGAGTTATCTCCGGTGTCCTGGCCAACATTTATCCCTCAACCCACACTGCTAAAACAGACTATCTGCTCATTATTGTTTTTGCTGTTTTTGGGAGCTAGCCGTGTGCACATTGGCTGCCGTGTTACCTATATTACAGCAGTGACTACATTTCAAAAGTATTTCATTGGCTATAAAGCACTTTGGAATTTCCTGCGGTTCTGAAAGGTGCTATATAAATGCAAGTTCTTTCTTTCTTTCTTGGAGTTCCCTCCTGATCTTCACACTGCCAGTCAGCAGCAGAGTCCAACATCATTCGAGGAAGGCCAAGTTCAGAAACCCCATTCAGCCCATGAAAAGCGTATTATTCTGCTGCTAAGATGCATCTGTGTTTAAGTTGGCCTGTCCCTTTAAGGTCGCAAAGTCGAAGTGCTATAAATAGGTACATCCTGAGGTCAATTTGTGGTTCATTACTGTTTGTGAGGGAAGTATGTAGACTGGCAGGTGCTTGTAAACCCACTGCTCCAGCACCCCAACTCTCCTATTATAGCATCCAGTGGCATCTTGAAAGCCTCTCATGCTTTCACAACCTTGTCTGGCAGATTATTCCACACATTTATCACACTTTCGGCAAAAGTCGTAGTTTAAAATTAATTTTTGCTTATTTAAAATCAGCAAGTGGATCTCCTGTGGAAATCCTTACAGCAAGTCAGATGATATGCTGCTTTAATATAACGAGGAATATATCAGGGAATGAAAAGTGTATTATTCTGCTGCTAAGATGCATCTGTGTTTAAATTGGCCTGTCCCTTTAAGGTCGCAAAGTCGAAGTGCTATAAATAGGTACGTCCTGAGGTCAATTTGTGGTTCATTACTGTTTGTGAGGGAAGTATGTAGACTGGCAGGTGCTTGTAAATTCCAGGCTCCAGGTCAGAAGAAACCAGCACAAAATGAGCTCCCCACTCCCCTCTACATTGTAGAGCTCAAGTTTCATTTATCCTCCCTCAGAGTTCCTCCTCCTTATACTTGTGATCAGTCTAGCAGCTCTTCCCATACAGGATAGGGATCAAACGTGCCAGTCTGTTCTCGCATGCCTTCCACTGACCAGCCGCAGCGCTGCGCATGCAACTACAGCCAGTCCTTTTATTCAAGATGGGGAAAGAAACCAAACGGGAGAAGGAAATCAATCATTTACCAAAGCAAAGCACTCCTTTAAAGAGTGCGTTTGAAAGCACCTCACCTTGTACAGGTGGCTTTCTGAAACTATCTCCAGTGCTCGCTCAAACCACTCTCCTCTAATGGGACATTTATTTTCACACAGGAATCCTGCCCTCTGTTGAAGGGTCCCACCTGAAACATGAGCCTGCTTTGCTTGTTCAGATTCTAATTGCAGCATTGTGTATTTCCAGCGCTTCCCTGGTTCATATTTCCAACGTTTGTTTTGTTACTTATAGTTACCCTTTATTGCTGCTGGTTTTTGCATGGCTCTGGAGGATTCTGGTTTGGAGCTTTCTGTCCCAGCAGTCTTTCCAGCTGGATGACTCGGTACAGAATGCAGCTTCTTCTTTTTCCCAAAGAGTTCGGCATCCATGTCATCGATATCCTGCACACAGACAGCATGAGAAAGAAAATATAAAGGGTAAAGGAGCCTGGTGGTTGTGGCAGTGGATTAGCAACTCAGAGTTCAAATCGTACCACGTCAAACTGTGACACTCAATTCAATCAATCTGGTAATGTGTGGGCTGGCAGCAGAATAATGACTGTTAAAGCTGCTGGATTGTTGGTAAAAAATCCAACTTGTTCAATAATGTCCTTCAGGGAAGGGAGCCTGCCACCCCGCTACCTGGTCTGGCCTAGATGTGACTCCAATTCCACAACATGTGGTTGATTCTTGATGCCCTCAGGGATGGGCAATAAAATACTGCTTTGCCCATGTCAGTCATATACCAAGGACAACTGAAGAAAAAACTTACATCACTGTAAAGCCATGAAAGGGCCAGCCACATTTCCACTAAGAGAAACCAGCATTCTCTTCCAAGTTCTTTGTTTTCTCGACCAAAGCCATTGACTCCTTACCAGGATTCCACTCAGCTCACCTCAGAAACCGCATGGAACTTTTCATAGAATCTTACAGCACAGAAGGAGGCCATTCAGCCCAACGTGCCTGTGCCGGCTCTCTGAAAGAGCTGTCCAATTAGTCCCACTCCCCTGCTCTTTCCCCACAGCCCTGCAAATATTTCCCTTTGAAGTATTTATCCAATTCCCTTTTGAAAGTTACTATTGAATCTGCTTCCACCGCCCTTTCAGGCAGCGCATTCCAGATCATAACTCACTGCATTAAAAAAATTCTCCTCATCTCCCACTAATACTTTTGCCAATTATGTGTCCTCTGGTTACCAATCCTCATTGCAAAATGTTAAAAATTATATATACTGTATTTTTTAAATGGTTGCCAAATGTCGATATTAAAAGGTACAAACTCCCTCAGCAGGCAGGTGGTGGCAGAAGGATAATGGTCAAACTAGAATAGTTAATGGCTCCACAATCAAAGACACAGAATTGAATTGAAAAAAAATGGATTCGTGTTCCGAAAATACAAATCACCCTTTGGTGTCAAGTTTACATTTTAGAAATGTCCAGAGCCCAGTTAAAACCAGAAATAAAAGCATAACATGCTGGAAGTAATCGCCAGTTCCAATACCATCAGGTTGGAGACAACAGCAACTTTTTTTGTTATTTGTTCGTGGGATGTGGGCGTCGCTGCCAGCATTTATTGCCCATCCCTAATTGCCCTTGAGAAGGTGGTGGTGAGCCGCCTTCTTGAACCGCTGTAATCCGTGAGGTGAAGGTACTCCCACAGTGCTGTTAGGGAGTTCCAGGATTTTGACCCAGCGACGATGAAGGAACGGCGATATACTTCCAAGTCAGGATGCTGTGTGACTTGGAGGGGAACTTGGAGGTGGTGGTGTTCCCATGCACCTGCTGCCCTTGTCCTTCTAGGTGGAAGAGGTCGCGGGTTTGGGAGGTGCTGCCGAAGAAGCCTTGGCGAGTTGCTGCAGTGCTCTTATAGATGGGACACACTGCAGCCACGGTACACCGGTGGTGGAGGGAGTGAATGTTTAAGGTGGTGGGTAGGATGCCAATCAAGCGGCTGCTTTGTCCTGGATGGTGTTGAACTTCTTGAGTGTTGTTGCAGCTGCACTCATCCAGGCAAGTGGAGAATATTCTATCACACTCCTGGCTTGTGCCTTGTAATTTATTTTTTTCTAGGACGCTGAGGGAAGTGAAGGAAGAAATCGTGGAGGTACTGGCCATAATCTTCCAATCCTCCTTAGAAACGATGGTGGTGCCAGAGGACTGGAGAACTGCAAATGTTACACCCTTGTTCAAAAAAGGGTGTAAAGATAAACCCAGCAACTACATGTCAGTCAGTTTAACCTCGGTAGTGGGGAAGCTTTTAGAAATAACAATCAGGGACAAAATTAACAGTCACTTGGACAAGTGTGGATTAATTAAGGAAAGCCAGCATGGATTTGTTAAAGGCAAATCGTATTTAGCTAAATTGATTGAGTTTTTTGATGAGGTAACAGAGAGGGTTGATGAGGGCAATGTGGTTCACGTGGTGTACATGGATTTCCAAAAGGCATTCGACAAAGTGCCACATAATAGGCTTGCCAGCAAAGTTGAAGCCCATGGAATAAAAGGGACTGTGGCAGCCTGGATACGGAATTGGCTAAGTGACAGAAAACAGAGAGTAGTGGTGAACGGTTGTTTTTCAGACTGGAGGAAGGTATACAGTGGTGTTCCCCAGGCGCCGGTACTAGGACCACTGCTTTACTCGATATATATTAATGACTTGGATGTGGGTGTACAGGGCACAATTTCAAAATCTGCAGTTGATACAAAACTTGGAAGTATAGTGAACAGTGAGGAAGATAGTGATAGACTTCAGGAAGACATAGACAGGCTGGTGGAATGGGTGGACACATGGCAGATGAAATTTAATGCAGAAAAGTATGGAGTGATACATTTTGGTAGAAAGAATGAGGAGAGGAAATATAAACTAAAGGGAACAATCCTAAAGGGGGTGCATGAACAGAGAGGCCGAGGGGTATGTGTGCACAAATCATTGAAGGTGGCAGGGCAGGTTGAGAAAGCAGTTATAAAAGCTTACAGGATCCTGGGATTCATGAATAGAGGTATAGAGTACAAAAGCGTGGAAATTATGATGAACCTGTATAAAACACTGGTTCGGCCTCAGCTGGAGTATTGTGTCCAAATCTGGCCACCACACTTTAGGAAGGATGTGAAGGCCTTAGAGAGGGTGCAGAAAAGATTTACATGAATGATTCCAGGGATGAGGGACTTCAGTTACGTGGCTAGACTGGAGAAGCTGGGGTTATTCTCCTTGGAGCAGAGAAGATGGAGAGGAGATTTGATAGAGGTGTTCAAAATCACGAGGGGTCTGGACACAGTAGATAGAGAGAAACTGTTCCCATTGACGGAAGGGTCAAGAACCAGAGGACACAGATTTAAGGTGATTGGCAGAAGAACCAAAGGCGACATGAGGAAAAACTTTTTTACTCAGTCAGTGGTTAGGATCTGGAATGCACTGCCTGAAAGGGTGGTGGAGGCAGACTTTCAAAAGGGAGTTGGATAAGGAAAAAAAATTGCAGGGCTACAGGGAAAGGGTGGAAGGGTGGGGGAGTGGGACTAGCTGAAGTGCTCTTGCAGAGAGCTGGCACGGGCTCGACAGGTCGAATGGCCTTCTTCCGTGCTGTAACCATTCTATGAACTGGCTGAAGACTGGCTTCTGTGATGGCGGGGACCTCAGGAGGAGGCAGAGATGGATTATCCACTCGGCACTTCTGGGCTCCACCATCATTGAGGATGGAGATGTTCATGGAGCCTCCTCCTCCCGTTAGTTGTTTAATGTTCCACCATCATTCATGACTGGATGTGGCAGTAGTGCAGAGCTTTGATCTGATCCGTTGGTTGTGGGATCGCTTAGCTCAGTCTTTAGTATGCTGCTTCCGCTGTTTAGCAGGAATATAGTCCTGTGTTGTAGCTTCACCAGTTTGGCACTTCATTTTTTGGTATGCCTGGTGCTGCTCCTGGTCCTCATTGAACCAGGGTTGGGCCCCTGGCTTGATGGTAATGGTAGAGTGAGGGATATGCCGGGCCATGAGGTTACAGATTGTGGTGGAATACAATTCTGCTGCTGCTGATGGCCCACAGCGCCTCATGGATGCCCAGTTTTGAGTTGCTAGATCTGTTCTGAATCTATCCCATTTAGCACGGTGATAGTGCCACACAACACGATGGAGGGTGTTCTCAGTGTGAAGACAGGACTTTGTCTCCACAATGACTGTGCGGTGGTTACTGTTACCAATACAGGACAGGTGCATCTGCGACAGGTAGATTGGTGAGGATGAGGTCAAGGAGGTTTTCCCCTCATGTTGGTTCTCTCACCACCTGCCACAGGCCCAGTCTGGCAGTTATGTCCTTCAGGACTCAGCCAGCTCGGTCAGCAGTGGTGTTACCGAGCCATTTTTGGTGATGGACATTGAAGACCCCCACCCAGAGTACATTCTGTGCTCTTGCTATTCTCAGTGCTTCTAACGAGTGGTGTTCAACATGGAGGAGTACTGATTCATCAGCTGAGGGAGGGCGGTAGGTGGTAATCAGCAGGAGGTTTCCTTGCCTATGTTTGACCTGATGCCAGAAGACTTCATGGGGTCCGAGTCAATGTTGAGGACTCCCAGGCCCACTCCTTCCCGACTATGTAACACTGTGCCACCTCCTCTGGTGGTCTATCCTGCCGGTGGGACAGGACATACCCAGGGATGGTGATGGTCTGGGACGTTGCACTTGACATAGCACTCTTAACACAGTGAAACAGCTCAAAACGCTTCATAAAAGGGAGCGGGGAGGTAGCTTTTAAAGGAGATGTTTGAAGATGGGGTGGGATGTAGCAAGGGAGACGGGTTTAAGAGGAGAATTACAGTGCAGGACGACAATAAATGAAGACTCAGCCATCGATGGTGGTGATGGGGCTAAATGCACAGAAATCTGGATGCAGAAGAGCCAAGGATTTGAGCTGGAACACAGGGGTAGAGGAGTTTGTAGAGGTAGAGAGGAAAAAGGCCAAGGAGGATCATTTTTAATTCAGTGTGCTGGGGGATGGGAAGCCAGTGGCAGTCAACAAGAGCAATGGTGCTAGGTGAGCTGGGTTCAATATGGGGCGGGATGTGTGTGGTGCAGTTCTGGATGAGTTGGAGTTTGTTAGGGTGGAGCTTGGGAGGCTGGCTGGGGGGCAGGGGGTGAAACAAGTCCCTCTTCCCAAAGCATTAATCTATCTCTTCTATTTTCAGATGCTATCGGGTCTGCTATGCATTCCAGCATTTTCCGCTTTTATTTCACAGTTCCTGTGTTTGCCCCTTGCTCAGAAAATGGATTGTCCCACACAAAGCCGGACAGAGTGCTACCCAAATGGGAAACAACAGGGTGTAAGTACAGGACTCAAATGTAATCTTAGGGCTCAGCTGAGGAGGATGAGCTGTGATCTGAACCCAAAGAGCTAGGTTACAGGCTTAGAATCACTCTCGGATCTCCATTATTCAATCGGTTCTGTATAAAGGGAGTACAACACAGTGACCATTACAACTCGGAACACACAAACTGTCCTTACCTTCATAGTTTCTAACAGAGCCTGAGGATCAACATCCGAAATCTCCGACTCCTACACAAAGAAAACAAACAGTACTGTGTGCAATATTCTACATTGCTCCCTGCAATTTAACATTAGTGCAACTATTCCACTGTAATCAGGAGTTCAGCCGTTTTGCTCCCAATTTGTAAATATACATTTGTGTTAAAAGGCCTTCCGCAGCTCAATCATACCGGTTGGGGGAGAGGTCGGGCGAGGGGTAAGAACAGATGGGTTTCATATCTCAATTTCCTTAAGAGGATGGATCTCACAGACCTCTAATTAGTGATAATTAGCAGTTTGTGAAATCCATTCTCACATCATCAATGAGCTGGGGCGATGATTCTCAGGGTGCAAGGCAGTTTAATAAATAAAAAGTCGCCCAAAATTGGGATTCAAGACAAATTGAGACAGACCTAAAAGTATTCCAGTAGTCACCACGTACGAGGACAATCTGCTAAAATGATCTCTGAAACGCACGCTCCAACCTGTCTGCTATTCTGTATCTTGTCTTTCTCATCACATCATCTCCTGAAGGTGCTGACTCATGACGATGTACGGTCCCATGTGGGTCGTCAGTACCTCGAATGTGGAGACTACATTGAATTTCATAGAAGTCATGCCATGGAACCAGGCCATTTGGCCCACCCAGTCCACGTTGTGCTTATCCTCCATGTGAGCAGTAGCTCTAATTCCACGTGCCATCCCTGTTCATTGAGCTGGGCCCAATCCTCTTCTCAAATCGACACACACGCGCATTTTCCAGCAGGAGGTAACTGGATAGCGATCAGCAACAAGAAACCTGGTTGATTTTTTCTCCTCTCTAGCCAGGCGGTCTGGGGCCAATGGTAATGTATAAATACACCACTCTGGCAGAAACCAGTTAACTCAGAGCAAATTGGGAATCGAACCTGTGCTCTTCTGGTGTGTGTGGTTTAGCGTAGCACCAGGCTCTGTATATACCCAGTAGGCCATGCTAGTTGGCATGGACTATCCAACAGATGTGTAACAAAATACATGACACACACTCACCTCATTGTCCTTGTTGGCATCCTGTGCCAATTTACTGAAAAAGTCGTCATCCAGCAATGCCCTGAAGAGAAGAAACAGTCACCGCATTAATCTCCACACATCAGGGAGAGCACAGGGCACTCACTGCATTAATCTCCACACATCAAGGAGAGCCCAGGGCACTCACTGCATTAATCTCCACACATCAGGGAGAGCCCAGGGCACTCACTGCATTAATCTCCACACATCAGGGGAGAGCCCAGGGCACTCACTGCATTAATCTCCACACATCAGCGAGAGCCCAGGGCACTCACAGCATTAATCTCCACACATCAGGGAGAGCCCAGGGCACTCACTGCATTAATCTCCACACATCAGAGAGAGCCCAGGGCACTCACTGCATTAATCTCCACACATCAGGGAGAGCCCAGGGCACTCACTGCATTAATCTCCACACATCAGGGAGAGCCCAGGGCACTCACTGCATTAATCTCCACACATCAAAGAGAGCCCAGGGCACTCACTGCATTAATCTCCACACATCAGGGAGAGCCCAGGGCACTCACTGCATTAATCTCCACACATCAGGGAGAGCCCAGGGCACTCGCAGCATTAATCTCCACACATCAGGGAGAGCCCAGGGCACTCACTGCATTAATCTCCACACATCAGGGAGAGCCCAGGGCACTCGCAGCATTAATCTCCACACATCAGGGAGAGCCCAGGGCATTCACTGCATTAATCTCCACACATCAGCGAGAGCCCAGGGCACTCACTGCATTAATCTCCACACATCAGGGGAGAGCCCAGGGCACTCACTGCATTAATCTCCACACATCAGGGAGAGCCCAGGGCACTCGCAGCATTAATCTCCACACATCAGGGAGAGCCCAGGGCATTCACTGCATTCATCTCCACACATCAGGGAGAGCCCAGGGCACTCACTGCATTAATCTCCACACATCAGGGGAGAGCCCAGGGCACTCACTGCATTAATCTCCACACATCAGGGAGAGCCCAGGGCACTCGCAGCATTAATCTCCACACATCAGGGGAGAGCCCAGGGCACTCACTGCATTAATCTCCACACATCAGGGAGAGCCCAGGGCATTCACTGCATTAATCTCCACACATCAGGGAGAGCCCAGGACACTCACTGCATTAATCTCCACACATCAGGGGAGAGCCCAGGGCACTCACTGCATTAATCTCCACACATCAGGGAGAGCCCAGGGCACTCGCAGCATTAATCTCCACACATCAGGGAGAGCACAGGGCACTCACTGCATTAATCTCCACACCAGGGAGAGCCCAGGGCACTCACTGCATTAATTTCCACACATCAGGGGAGAGCCCAGGGCACTCACTGCATTAATCTCCACACATCAGGGAGAGCCCAGGGCACTCGCAGCATTAATCTCCACACATCAGGGAGAGCCCAGGGCACTCACTGCATTAATCTCCACACATCAGGGGAGAGCCCAGGGCACTCACTGCATTAATCTCCACACATCAGGGAGAGCCCAGGGCATTCACTGCATTAATCTCCACACATCAGGGAGAGCCCAGGGCACTCACTGCATTAATCTCCACACCAGGGAGAGCCCAGGGCATTCACTGCATTAATCTCCACACATCAGGGAGAGCCCAGGGCACTCACTGCATTAATCTCCACACATCAGGGAGAGCCCAGGGCACTCGTTGCATTAATCTCCACACATCAGGGAGAGCCCAGGGCACTCACTGCATTAATCTCCACACATCAGGGAGAGCCCAGGGCACTCGCTGCATTAATCTCCACACATCAGGGAGAGCCCAGGGCACTCACTGCATTAATCTCCACACATCAGGGAGAGCCCAGGGCACTCACTGCATTAATCTCCACACATCAGGGAGAGCCCAGGGCACTCGCAGCATTAATCTCCACACATCAGGGAGAGCCCAGGGCACTCACTGCATTAATCTCCACACATCAGGGAGAGCCCAGGGCACTCACTGCATTAATCTCCACACATCAGGGAGAGCCCAGGGCACTCACTGCATTAATCTCCACACCAGGGAGAGCCCAGGGCACTCACTGCATTAATCTCCACACATCAGGGAGAGCCCAGGGCACTCGCAGCATTAATCTCCACACATCAGGGAGAGCCCAGGGCACTCACTGCATTAATCTCCACACATCAGGGAGAGCCCAGGGCACTCACTGCATTAATCTCCACACATCAGGGAGAGCCCAGGGCACTCGCAGCATTAATCTCCACACATCAGGGAGAGCCCAGGGCACTCACTGCATTAATCTCCACACATCAGGGAGAGCCCAGGGCACTCGCAGCATTAATCTCCACACATCAGGGAGAGCCCAGGGCATTCACTGCATTAATCTCCACACATCAGGGAGAGCCCAGGGCACTCACTGCATTAATCTCCACACATCAGGGAGAGCCCAGGGCACTCACTGCATTAATCTCCACACATCAGGGGAGAGCCCAGGGCACTCACTGCATTAATCTCCACACATCAGGGAGAGCCCAGGGCACTCGCAGCATTAATCTCCACACATCAGGGGAGAGCCCAGGGCACTCACTGCATTAATCTCCACACATCAGGGGAGAGCCCAGGGCACTCACTGCATTAATCTCCACACATCAGGGAGAGCCCAGGGCACTCACTGCATTAATCTCCACACCAGGGAGAGCACAGGGCATTCACTGCATTAATCTCCACACATCAGGGAGAGCCCAGGGCACTCACTGCATTAATCTCCACACATCAGGGAGAGCCCAGGGCACTCACTGCATTAATCTCCACACATCAGGGAGAGCCCAGGGCACTCACTGCATTAATCTCCACACCAGGGAGAGCACAGGGCATTCACTGCATTAATCTCCACACATCAGGGAGAGCCCAGGGCACTCACTGCATTAATCTCCACACATCAGGGAGAGCCAGGGCACTCACTGCATTAATCTCCACACATCAGGGGAGAGCCCAGGGCACTCACTGCATTAATCTCCACACATCAGGGAGAGCCCAGGGCACTCGCAGCATTAATCTCCACACATCAGGGAGAGCCCAGGGCATTCACTGCATTCATCTCCACACATCAGGGAGAGCCCAGGGCACTCACTGCATTAATCTCCACACATCAGGGGAGAGCCCACTGCACTCACTGCATTAATCTCCACACATCAGGGAGAGCCCAGGGCACTCGCAGCATTAATCTCCACACATCAGGGGAGAGCCCAGGGCACTCACTGCATTAATCTCCACACATCAGGGAGAGCCCAGGGCATTCACTGCATTAATCTCCACACATCAGGGAGAGCCCAGGACACTCACTGCATTAATCTCCACACATCAGGGGAGAGCCCAGGGCACTCACTGCATTAATCTCCACACATCAGGGAGAGCCCAGGGCACTCGCAGCATTAATCTCCACACATCAGGGAGAGCACAGGGCACTCACTGCATTAATCTCCACACCAGGGAGAGCCCAGGGCACTCACTGCATTAATCTCCACACATCAGGGGAGAGCCCAGGGCACTCACTGCATTAATCTCCACACATCAGGGAGAGCCCAGGGCACTCGCAGCATTAATCTCCACACATCAGGGAGAGCCCAGGGCACTCACTGCATTAATCTCCACACATCAGGGAGAGCCCAGGGCATTCACTACATTAATCTCCACACATCAGGGAGAGCCCAGGGCACTCACTGCATTAATCTCCACACATCAGGGAGAGCCCAGGGCACTCACTGCATTAATCTCCACACATCAGGGAGAGCCCAGGGCACTCGCAGCATTAATCTCCACACATCAGGGAGAGCCCAGGGCACTCACTGCATTAATCTCCACACATCAGGGAGAGCCCAGGGCACTCGCAGCATTAATCTCCACACATCAGGGAGAGCCCAGGGCACTCACTGCATTAATCTCCACACATCAGGGAGAGCCCAGGGCACTCACTGCATTAATCTCCACACATCAGGGAGAGCCCAGGGCACTCACTGCATTAATCTCCACACATCAGGGGAGAGCCAAGGGCACTCACTGCATTAATCTCCACACATCAGGGAGAGCCCAGGGCATTCACTGCATTAATCTCCACACATCAGAGAGAGCCCAGGGCATTCACTGCATTAATCTCCACACATCAGGGAGAGCACAGGGCATTCACTGCATTAATCTCCACACATCAGGGAGAGCCCAGGGCACTCACTGCATTAATCTCCACACATCAGGGAGAGCCCAGGGCATTCACTGCATTAATCTCCACACATCAGGGAGAGCCCAGGGCACTCACTGCATTAATCTCCACACATCAGGGAGAGCCCAGGGCACTCACTGCATTAATCTCCACACATCAGGGAGAGCCCAGGGCACTCACTGCATTAATCTCCACACATCAGGGAGAGCCCAGGGCACTCGCAGCATTAATCTCCACACATCAGGGAGAGCCCAGGGCATTCACTGCATTAATCTCCACACATCAGGGAGAGCCCAGGGCACTCACTGCATTAATCTCCACACATCAGGGGAGAGCCCAGGGCACTCACTGCATTAATCTCCACACATCAGGGAGAGCCCAGGGCACTCACTGCATTAATCTCCACACATCAGGGAGAGCCCAGGGCACTCACTGCATTAATCTCCACACATCAGGGAGAGCCCAGGGCACTCACTGCATTAATCTCCACACATCAGGGAGAGCCCAGGGCACTCGCAGCATTAATCTCCACACATCAGGGAGAGCCCAGGGCATTCACTGCATTAATCTCCACACATCAGGGAGAGCCCAGGGCACTCACTGCATTAATCTCCACACATCAGGGAGAGCCCAGGGCACTCACTGCATTAATCTCCACACATCAGGGAGAGCCCAGGGCACTCACTGCATTAATCTCCACACATCAGGGGAGAGCCCAGGGCACTCACTGCATTAATCTCCACACATCAGGGAGAGCCCAGGGCACTCGCAGCATTAATCTCCACACATCAGGGGAGAGCCCAGGGCACTCACTGCATTAATCTCCACACATCAGGGGAGAGCCCAGGGCACTCACTGCATTAATCTCCACACATCAGGGAGAGCCCAGGGCACTCACTGCATTAATCTCCACACCAGGGAGAGCACAGGGCATTCACTGCATTAATCTCCACACATCAGGGAGAGCCCAGGGCACTCACTGCATTAATCTCCACACATCAGGGAGAGCCCAGGGCACTCACTGCATTAATCTCCACACATCAGGGAGAGCCCAGGGCACTCACTGCATTAATCTCCACACATCAGGGAGAGCCCAGGGCACTCGCAGCATTAATCTCCACATCAGAGAGAGCCCAGGGCACTCACTGCATTAATCTCCACACATCAGGGAGAGCCCAGGGCACTCACTGCATTAATCTCCACACATCAGGGAGAGCCCAGGGCACTCACTGCATTAATCTCCACACATCAGGGAGAGCCCAGGGCACTCACTGCATTAATCTCCACACATCAGGGAGAGCCCAGGGCACTCGCTGCATTAATCTCCATACATCAGGGAGAGCCCAGGGCACTCTCTGCATTAATCTCCACACATCAGCGAGAGCCCAGGGCATTCACAGCATTAATCTCCACACATCAGCGAGAGCCCAGGGCACTCGCTGCATTAATCTCCACACATCAGGGAGAGCCCAGGGCATTCACTGCATTAATCTCCACACATCAGGGAGAGCACAGGGCACTCGCTGCATTAATCTCCACACATCAGGGAGAGCCCAGGGCACTCGCTGCATTAATCGCCACACATCAGGGAGAGCCCAGGGCATTCACTGCATTAATCTCCACACATCAGGGAGAGCCCAGGGCATTCACTGCATTAATCTCCACACATCAGGGAGAGCACAGGGCACTCGCTGCATTAATCTCCACACATCAGGGAGAGCCCAGGGCACTCGCTGCATTAATCTCCACACATCAGGGAGAGCACAGGGCACTCGCTGCATTAATCGCCACACATCAGGGAGAGCACAGGGCACTCGCTGCATTAATCGCCACACATCAGGGAGAGCCCAGGGCACTCGCTGCATTAATCTCCACACATCAGGGAGAGCACAGGGCACTCGCTGCATTAATCTCCACACATCAGGGAGAGCCCAGGGCACTCACTGCATTAATCGCCACACATCAGGGAGAGCCCAGGGCACTCGCTGCATTAATCTCCACTAGGGTTGCAAAGGGGTGGAAAGTTTCTGGTAAATTTCCGGAAATTTTCCACGGGAAGTTTAGCTTGGGAATTTTGCCCAAAAAAGCACATGCTAGCATAATATTGTTTTTTTTGTATTTCTTTCTTTTTTTTCCCCACAGGTCCTCTCTTAAAATTACTAACAGAGATGGAATCTTAATTATTAAGGAATTTCTTAATCAATATATGTTTATCTTCTTACTTGGCTTGTTTTAATAATTACAAGTTTTGTGTGTGACTGTGAACAAATGTGTCCTGATTGGTTGGATGAGTGGATGAGCGATTAGCTCCCTCTATTTGTAATATTTGCATATCGAATTGTGATTGGCCTGCAGGCATCTGTAAGGCTGCTATAGTTTTTTAAAGATCCAGGTTAGGGGTCCTGAGGGAAGTCATTTTGTTTTCTGCTGATGTTGTGATGATGCAGTAAGTAAATTAGACTTTATACCAAATAAACCAGTTACTTGTTGAACTCTGTTGTCCTTCACTTTAAAATATACAAAATAATACACTATTGGTGATGTAGCGTCGTGTGTGTACAGGTCATGCTTCCATCACATGGAGCATCAGCAAAAATGTACTCACCCTGTTGCAATCGTGCTGATCGACCGCAGTTTGACACAGAGATGAATGCCCTTTATTTCTCTGCATAGAACAATGCCACGTTTACCGTCGGATGTGTGGAAGCATTTTACCCCAGGCATTAAAGATGGAAAGACTGTGTGCATGTGCAAACACTGTAGAAAGCCATATGTAAAGAATGCCACAAAGATGCAGCAGCATTTATCCAAATGCAACAACTTCACTCAAAGCTCACAGTAGTCAGCCCAGAGTTCCTCTGCTTCCATTCAAGAAGATGATGGTTCTCATTCAGTATCAGGCTCTTTATCATCAGCAACTCCTGGCCCACTTGGAAGGTTCTTTGATACAATGGATAACCATAGCCAGAAGAATGCAGATGAGTGCCTTGCTCGAGCTGTATATGCAACAGGCTCACCCCTCATGCTCACAGCCAATGTGTACTGGAAGAGATTTTTCAATGTTATTCGCCCTGCATACTGTCCTCCCACCAGACATGCTTTGTCTACTTATTTGCTGGAGGCTGAGTATAACAGAGTCCAAGGAAAGCTCAAAGAAACGATAGCGAGCACAGACACGAAGGACAACAGACACACAGGCACATACATTGCTGATGAGCTGAAAGCGGTCATCAACGATCTTGGATCACAAAAGGTCTTTGCAGTAGTTACTGACAATGCTGCGAATATGAAGGCTGCTTGGGCTCAAGTGGAGGAGGCCTACCCTCATATTACGTCTATTGGGTGCGCAGCTCATGGGCTTAACCTGCTCCTCAAGGACATCATGGGTTTGAGAACCAGGGAAGCACTGTACAAGAGAGCCAAGCAAGTTGTTAAGTATGTCAGGGGAAAACAGGTAGTTGCAACAACCTACAACTCCAAGCAAATGACAAAGAACAAGAACACCACACTGAAGCTGCCCAACAACACTAGATGGGGTGGTGTTGTCATAATGTACAACAGCCTTCTGGAGGGTAAGGAGTCGCTGCAAGAAATGGCAATATCCCAGTCTGGGGATATGGAAACCACCATCAAGAAAATACTGCTGGATGATGGCCTAGAAATTCAGTGCCCTTAGCGCCGATTTTGCGGCGCTAGAGGGCCTAGCGCTGCAATTGGCGCCGGCGCCGAAATTGCCTGGGGCCCTTCCGCCGCGGTAGACCGGTAGCGCTGCGCCGGCACCGATGACGTCATCGGTGTGCGCAGCGTCGCGGTTGCCATGCCGACGGGCCCCAGCGCCGAAATTCAGTTGCGGCCGCCTCGCCCGTGGCAGCCGCAACTAAGACTCTGGCAACAGAGTCTTACATGACTTTGCGCCGGCGCATTAAAGGCACCGCGGCGGCCGGCCGCTTTCCCGCCGGCCGCCTGGCCGCAGCTCCCTCCCCGGACTTCCCCCCCCCCCCCCCCCCCCCGGAACAGAAGCAAGCCCGGCACTTGTCCGAGGTGCCGGGCTCATTTTTAAAAAGATTTTCGCGGGCCGCGGCCGGGTGCAGGCAGCTCCTCCTTAAGGGAAGGAGGAGGCCTGCACTTCCCGAACCTGCCGCACCGCAGCGGGCGCCGCAGCGCCGGAATAGCGCCGATATTCAGCGCGTAGCGCCAGTTTTCAGGCGCAAACAGCTCTCAGCAGCGCCGGCAGCCGTTTGGGCGCAGAACTATTGAATTTTGGGCCCGACCAGCGCGACTTAGCTCCGGCACTAACTTCCGGCGCTAAAGCCCTGGCTGCGCCAAAACTCAATTTCTAGGCCGATGTGTTTTGGGAGAGAGTGGTTAGCAGCCTTAAACTACTCTCACCAGTAGCATCTGCAATTGCTCAGATTTAAGGAGAGGACGCTGTCTTGTCAGATGTTCTCAGGCTTTTTACTGATTTAAAAGAACAAATCAGCATTGCCCTACCCACATCCCTGCTGCTCAAAGCAGAGGAGAAGGCAATTGTTCAATTCATACAGACGCGTCAAGAATTTTGTGTCAAGCCGATTCATGCTGGACCCAAAGCATGTTGGGAGACCAATACTTTCTGGAGAACAGATCAACAGCGCTTACAGTGTGATTTCTACCCCCTCACACCATCTCAATCTGGATGTGGGCAAAGTTCTGGGAAGTCTGGCAAAGTTCTCTACCAAGCAAGGTCTTTGGAATGGGGATGGGATATGGGAATCATGCAAGCATATCAGTGCACATACCTGGTGGAAGGGACTTTGTGCATCTGAGGCCCTGTCACCTATTGCATCGGTGATACTCCAAATCCCACCTTCATCAGCGGCCTCTGAACGAAACTGGTCACTTTTTCGGAATACGCATACAAAGGTGTGCAACAGGCTGACTAACAAGAGAGTGGAGAAACTGGTGGCTATCCAGGCGAACCTACAACTTATTGAGCCAGATACAGAAGTGTCCACCACACAGCTAGACACTGACACAGAGGAGGAAATGGACACGTCAGAGCCAGAGTCAGAGAATCAGGAGGAGCAATGAGGAGTAGAAGACTCAGAAGACTCATGAGTAGAAGACTCAAAGGGACAAAATAAGGACAAATTACAGGCTAAATAAGCTGACGCTCTTTTTATTTTATTTTAGATGGGTCTTTTTTGTGGGGGTTCAATAAAGTTCAAAATTATAACCTAAATAAAGTTTTGAAAGCCTGTTTTTATTTGTATGGAACAGTATGTCTATTTTGACGACAAAGATAATATAAGGGTCAGAGACAAAAACCATCAGTGTGCAAAAAAACTCAAAATTCCCATAAATTCCCAAAAATTCCCATGGAAAGTTTCCTCTTTTAAAAATTCCCAGAATTTTGCAACCCTAATCTCCACACATCAGGGAGAGAACAGGGCACTCACTGCATTAATCTCCACACATCAGGGAGAGCCCAGGGCACTCGCTGCATTAATCTCCACACATCAGGGGAGAGCCCAGGGCATTCACTGCATTAATCTCCACACATCAGGGAGAGCCCAGGGCACTCGCTGCATTAATCTCCACACATCAGGGAGAGCCCAGGGCACTCACTGCATTAATCTCCACACATCAGGGAGAGCCCAGGGCACTCACTGCATTAATCTCCACACATCAGGGAGAGCCCAGGGCATTCACTGCATTAATCTCCACACATCAGGGAGAGCCCAGGGCATTCACTGCATTCATCTCCACACATCAGGGAGAGCCCAGGGCACTCACTGCATTAATCTCCACACATCAGGGAGAGCCCAGGGCATTCACTGCATTAATCTCCACACATCAGGGAGAGCCCAGGACACTCACTGCATTAATCTCCACACATCAGGGAGAGCCCAGGGCATTCACTGCATTAATCTCCACACATCAGCGAGAGCCCAGGGCACTCACTGCATTAATCTCCACACATCAGGGAGAGCCCAGGGCACTCACTGCATTAATCTCCACACATCAGGGAGAGCCCAGGGCACTCACTGCATTAATCTCCACACATCAGGGAGAGCCCAGGGCACTCACTGCATTAATCTCCACACATAAGTGAGAGCCCAGGGCACTCACTGCATTAATCTCCACACATCAGGGAGAGCCCAGGGCACTCACTGCATTAATCTCCACACATCAGGGAGAGCCCAGGGCACTCACTGCATTAATCTCCACACATCAGGGAGAGCCCAGGGCACTCACTGCATTAATCTCCACACATCAGGGAGAGCCCAGGGCACTCACTGCATTAATCTCCACACATCAGGGAGAGCCCAGGGCACTCACTGCATTAATCTCCACACATCAGAGAGAGCCCAGGGCACTCACTGCATTAATCTCCACACATCAGGGAGAGCCCAGGGCACTCACTGCATTAATCTCCACACATCAGGGAGAGCCCAGGGCATTCACTACATTAATCTCCACACATCAGGGAGAGCCCAGGGCATTCACTGCATTAATCTCCACACATCAGGGAGAGCCCAGGGCACTCACTGCATTAATCTCCACACATCAGGGAGAGCCCAGGGCACTCACTGCATTAATCTCCACACATCAGAGAGAGCCCAGGGCACTCACTGCATTAATCTCCACACATCAAGGAGAGCCCAGGGCACTCACTGCATTAATCTCCACACCAGGGAGAGCCCAGGACACTCACTGCATTAATCTCCACACATCAGGGAGAGCCCAGGGCACTCACTGCATTAATCTCCACACATCAGGGAGAGCCCAGGACACTCACTGCATTAATCTCCACACATCAGGGAGAGCCCAGGGCACTCACTGCATTAATCTCCACACATCAGGGAGAGCCCAGGGCATTCACTGCATTAATCTCCACACCAGGGAGAGCCCAGGGCACTCACTGCATTAATCTCCACACATCAGGAAGAGCCCAGGGCATTCACTGCATTAATCTCCACACATCAGGGAGAGCCCAGGGCACTCACTGCATTAATCTCCACACATCAGGGAGAGCCCAGGGCACTCACTGCATTAATCTCCACACATCAGGGAGAGCCCAGGGCATTCGCTGCATTAATCTCCACACTCAGGGAGAGCACAGGGCATTCGCTGCATTAATCTCCACACATCAGGGAGACCCCAGCGCACTCGCTGCATTAATCTCCACACATCAGGGAGAGCCCAGGGCACTCGCTGCATTAATCTCCACACATCAGGGAGAGCCCAGGGCACTCACTGCATTAATCTCCACACATCAGGGAGAGCCCAGGGCATTCGCTGCATTAATCTCCACATCAGGGAGAGCCCAGGGCACTCACTGCATTAATCTCCACACATCAGGGAGAGCCCAGGGCACTCACTGCATTAATCTCCACACTCAGGGAGAGCCCAGGGCATTCGCTGCATTAATCTCCACACATCAGGGAGAGCCCAGGGCATTCACTGCATTAATCTCCACACATCAGGGAGAGCCCAGGGCATTCGCTGCATTAATCTCCACATCAGGGAGAGCACAGGGCACTCGCTGCATTAATCTCCACATCAGGGAGAGCACAGGGCACTCGCTGCATTAATCTCCACACATCAGGGAGAGCCCAGGGCACTCGCTGCATTAATCTCCACACATCAGGGAGAGCCCAGGGCACTCACTGCATTAATCTCCACACATCAGGGAGAGCCCATTTCACTCACTGCATTAATCTCCACACATCAGGGAGAGCCCAGGGCACTCGCTGCATTAATCTCCACACATCAGGGGAGAGCCCAGGGCACTCACTGCATTAATCTCCATACATCAGAGAGAGCCCAGGGCACTCACTGCATTAATCTCCACACAGCAGGGAGAGCCCAGGGCACTCGTTGCATTAATCTCTGTAGTGTATGTACCTTTAAGAGAGAACTACTTTTACAGCTCCTGTATACTGTAGTACCGGCAGTGACCACACCTGTATATAAGCCTTGAGCATGCCTCTGTACCCCCAGTCTTGAGACTACCCTACTCCAGTAAACACCTGTTGATTGTTAAGTTACAGCATCCGCGTAGTTATTTGAAAACATCATACTCTCAGAATCACGGATCTAACAGTGGCAACAAGTGGCGATTCGAATCTACCTGCAACTCTGCATTTCCCTTCAAGGATTCGCTCCGGGAGGACGGTGGAAGAAAGTCGAGGCCAGAAGCACGGGCGTCGACCACGAGCAACCGCCCAGTCATCCGGCAGAGTGAACATTGCAGGGGAGGCTGTTGAGAGCCGGGCTTGGTTCCCCAGCCACGACAATCCAGCAACAGACTGACAACAGGTACAGCGCAGACCCTTCCCGGACAGCGGCGGCTGGAGCCGACCGACGGCAGAGAAAAAGCCGAGCAGCGTCGACGGGGTAAGAGAGAGGGTGAAGCGCACAGGGCGCAGCCGGGGGTTGAAAACCGAGCGGCGTCGAGGAAAAACAAAATGGAGATAAAGAGGGTAAAGCAACAGCCAGGGCTCAAGGGCTGAACAGTGTCCGCGGGGAGAAGAAGGGAGAGTGCGGGAGACGCCATTGAGCCGCGGAGAAGGAAGAGCGCGGGAGACGCCATTTTTAGAAGCCGCAGCGGAGAAGAAGGGCGAGCGCGGGAAGAAAGGGAGAGCGCGGGAGACGCCATTGTTGACAGTTAAATCACACCCAGGGATGCCGAAGAGCGGCAGTATCTCTACGTTCGACAATGAAGTCGAAGATTGGGTGACATATGTGGAACGTATTGAGGTGTACTGCAGGGCGAATGAAGTGCCAGATGCTAGGAAAGCACTGGTTTTGTTAAATTCCATGGGTGCAAAAACTTATGGCTTACTGCGAAACCTAATAACCCCAGAGAAGCCCGTGAATAAGAATTTCGAAAGCATAGTAGAAATCCTACAGGACCACTTAAACCCCACACCGCTGCTGATAGCAGAAAGATTTAAGTTCCACAAAAGGAACCAGCATAAAGACGAAAGTAATGCTGAGTACTTAACGGAACTGCGCAAGCTATCGAAACACTGCCAGTTTGGATTGGGACTAGCAGATACATTAAGGGACAAGTTTGTGTGTGGTCTTCAAAGTGAAGGAACCCAGAAACGGCTTCTATCAGAAAAGGATCTTATACTGGACAAGGCTTTCAGCATGGCAGTATCACACGAAGCAGCCGCAAGGGGCGCTGCAGAGATACAACGGAGACCACAAGAATATGGCACCAATGAAATGTCATATGGAACAGGGAAGTGTTATCGCTGCGGCAGAACAACACACGACCATAAGGATTGTTGGTTCAAGGACCAAGTGTGCAGACAGTGTGGAAAAGCAGGACACATAGCAAGAGTCTGCAGGTCAGGGAAGAAAACCAACAGCAAGAAATCACCACAGGAGAAGTACAAAAAGGTACATAAGGTGATGGACAGTAGTTCAGACGAACAGAAAAGTGATACAGACTCCGGAAGCAAGGAGCTGGGTTGTCTGAAACTGCATAAGGTAACCAAAATGGAGGATCACCAGACTATCTGGGTCACACTCAAGGTAGATGGAGTCCAAGTGAAAATGGAATTGGACACAGGATCAGCCCTAACAGTCATAAACCAAAGGGAATACAAGCGGCTATTTTCACACATACCCTTGAAAGCTACAGAGATTGTCTTGAAGATGTACACGGGGCAAAAAGTCTACCCCAAAGGCAAAATAAGGGTGAAAGTGATATACAAAGGCCAGGAAATACCTAAAATGGACCTATATGTATTGCCAGATGGAGGCCCACCACTACTAGGACGTGAATGGATCCGGAAGATACGATTAGATTGGCATTCCATACAGGCTCTGAAGGTTGAGGCCAAAAAGGATGACGACGTCACACCTGGACGACTGTCAAAAATGCTAACTGACGCAAAAGAAGTGTTCCAGGAGGGACTCGGAACACTAAAAGGCATAACAGCAACGATTAAAATAGAGGAAAATGCAAGCCCAAAGTTTCTGAAGGCCAGACCAGTGCCTTATGCGATCAGACCAGCCGTCGAAGCAGAGCTGGAAGGGTTGGAACGTTCAGGAGTACTGTCCAAAGTAGACTGGAGCGAGTGGGCTACACCCATCGTTCCTGTAATGAAGAGGTCGTTGAGTAACACGCCTGGGGAACCAAAGAAGGTCCGCATCTGTGGGGATTTTAAGGTGACAGTGAACCCAGTCCTTCACACGGTACAATATCCGCTTCCACGAATTGAGGATATTTTCGCCTCGCTATCTGGAGGTAAACACTTCACCAAAATTGATCTAGCCCAGGCGTACTTGCAAATGGAGGTAGAAGAAGCCTTGAAACAATACCTCACGATCAACACTCATAAAGGTCTCTACCAATACAACCGGCTGGTGTTCGGGTTAGCATCGGCTCCGGCTATTTGGCAAAGGGCGATGGATCAAGTCCTGCAAGGGATTCCAGGGACCCAGTGTTATTTGGACGACATCCTGGTCATGGGCGAAAATGACAGTGATCACCTCGCCAACCTGGAGAAGGTGCTCACTAGATTAAAGGAATATGGGCTACGAGCTAATCGCCACAAGTGCGAGTTTTTCCAGAAGCAGATCTCGTATTGTGGCCACGTTATCGATGAAGAGGGGTTACATAAGTCCCCTGAAAAGATTGAGGCAGTAGTCAAGGCTCCAGCACCGGAAAATGTGTCACAACTGAGGTCGTACCATAAGTTCTTGCCAAATTTGTCTATGGTATTACACCCACTGAACACCCTACTGCAAACAGGGGTACCATGGAAGTGGAATGACGAACGTAAACGAGCTTTCCAGAAGTGCAAAGAATTGATCACATCAAAAGTGGTGTTGGCCCATTTCAACCCAGCACTACCAATTCGTTTGGCATGTGATGCATCACCCTATGGAATTGGAGCGGCGCTGTCGCACAAATTCCCAGACGGGTTGGAGAGGCCAGTAGCCTTTGCATCTCGGTCACTAACCTCAGCCGAGCGCAACTACGCCCAGATTGGCAGGGAGGCCCTCAGCCTAGTATGGGGAGTAAAAAAATTCAACCACTATCTGCATGGGCAGAAATTCACCTTGCTGACTGACCACCAACCACTTGTCTCCATCTTTAATCCAAAGAAGGGCATTCCGGTGATGACTGCACAACAGTTACAAAGATGGTCCCTTTTTCTGGGGGCGAACCAATATGAAATAGAATATAAAGGCACGAGACAGCATGGAAACGCTGATGGGCTATCACGCTTGCCACTGCCTACTGTGGAGGAAGCACCAGCAGTGGACCCTATCGAGATATTTTATTTGTCAATAATTGAACGATTGCCAGTAACTAACACGGATATAGAGAAGGAGACCCGCAATGATCCGACACTGTCTCGGGTATATGAATTGACGGTGAGGGGATGGCCAACACATGGCGACTCACTGTTGCCAGCATTCTCATCCAGAAGAGAACAGCTGTCAGTATGCCAGGGGACAGTGATGTGTGGATCCCGAGTAGTGATTCCACCCAAGTTAAGGGAGAGAGTGCTAAATGAGCTTCATGAAGGTCATCTGGGAGGGGTGAAAATGAAAAGCCTTGCTAGGGCTTATGTGTGGTGGCCGGGGATCGATCAACAAATCGAGGACCTAACCAAGAGCTGCTCAGGATGCCAGAAGGTCCAAAATGCACCACCACATGCCCCTCTACACCCATGGGAGTGGCCCTCCACTCCATGGCAACGGGTGCATATTGATTTTGCTGGTCCATTCATGGACTCAATGTTCTTAATAGCAGTGGATGCTCACTCGAAATGGCCTGAGGTGATAAAAATGTCCTCAACCACTACAGAGAAAACAATTGCAGTCCTATGGACCATATTTGCCAGGAACAGCTTGCCAGAGCAGATTTGCTCTGATAATGGACCACAGTTTGTGTCCGAAGAGTTTCGGAAATTTATGAGAAGGAATGGGGTAAGGCATTACACATCCGCCCCGTATCATCCAGCCACAAATGGATTGGCTGAGAGGTTCGTACAAACCTTTAAAAAGGCGATAAAGGCCATGTGCGACGATGAAATTCCACTACAGCATAAGGTGGACAATTTCCTGTTAGCCTACAGAAATGCGACACATGCAGTTACCAACCAGACCCCGGCCATGATGTTCTTTAACCGAAGGTTGAAATCTCGTCTGGATTTGCTCAGACCAAATGTGCGAAGAAATGTTGAGGATAAACAATTCCAGCACATCAATGAGAAGCCGACAAGGAGCTTCAATGTAGGACAACCAGTCTTGGCCCGTGACTACCGAACAGAGAAATGGCAACCCGGAACGATATGCACAAGGCAGGGGCCATTAATGTACACAGTGGATGTCGGGGAGAACATTGTGAGACGTCACGTCGATCAGATCTTAGCGTCACAGGAACGAGTCAACCCCATGTCTCGAGTACCTGGGGATGAACCCGACATACCGTTAGCATCTACCTCAGAACCAGTAGCAGTGGAAACTGATGAACTAACCGACGAAAAGGGGCCAGAATCGCCTCCGCACCAAGAACAAGAACCTCAGGAAAGGCGCTATCCAGAAAGGATCAGGAAGCCGCCCCAAAGACTGAATCTATAAATGGACTATTTTTGTTTAATGTGCATGTTAAAGTGTTAATTGTTATTTGAATATTATGGGTACTGCTAATCTAAAAGGGGAGGAATTGTAGTGTATGTACCTTTAAGAGAGAACTACTTTTACAGCTCCTGTATACTGTAGTACCGGCAGTGACCACACCTGTATATAAGCCTTGAGCATGCCTCTGTACCCCCAGTCTTGAGACTACCCTACTCCAGTAAACACCTGTTGATTGTTAAGTTACAGCATCCGTGTAGTTATTTGAAAACATAATACTCTCAGAATCACGGATCTAACAATCTCCACACATCAGGGAGAGCCCAGGGCACTCACTGCATTAATCTCCACACATCAGGGAGAGCCCAGGGCACTCGCTGCATTAATCTCCACACATCAGGGGGAGCCTAGGGCACTCGCTGCATTAATCTCCACACATCAGGGGAGACTGCAGTGCTTTCAGTTACAATACACATCATTATTGCACAGAAACTATAAATTACATTTGATGTTACTGCTTGAGTGCAGACTTGATGGGCCGAATGAGAGGGGATCTCATTGAAACTTATAACATTCTGTCAGGCCTGGACAGACTAGATGCAGGAAGGATGTTCCCGATGGCGGGGGAGTCCAGAACCAGGGGTCACAGTCTAAGGATAAGGGGTAAGCCATTTAGGACAGAAATGAGGAGGAATTTCTTCACCCAGAGAGTGGTGAACCTGTGGAATTCTCTACCACAAAAGGCAGTTGAGGCCAATTCATTAAATATATTCAAGAAGGAGTTAGATATATTTCTTAAGGCTAAAGGGATCAAGGGATATGGGGAGAAAGCAGGGACAGGGTACTGAATTTGGATGATCAGCCATGATCTCATTAAATGGCGGAGCAGGCTCGAGGGGCCGAATGGCCTACTCCTGCTCCTATCTTCTATGTTTCTATGAATGGCCTCCTTCTGTGTTGTACTATTCTAGGAGTGAATACATTCCAATTCAAGTTGAAAGCTGAAATTAAGCTTTCAAACCCCATTAAGTTAAATCCATGCCGGCACACTACAAATATTCAAAGAACATGCTCACTGTTCCTACAGTCAGAGACAGTCTGCTAACTCCCGTACTTTTTGCTGGTTCTGGATGGTGTGGTAACTGTTCTCCCGAGGGTGCTTCCTGAAGGTGTAGTTGGAAAAGCGGACTTAGTGGGAGATCCATCTGCAAAACAAAGTGACAGAAATAAAACTCTTGCCACACCCGTAGCTCCTCAAACCACGGATTAAACACTATACTTTATTTTTCCTCTTTAAACTACTTTGGTTTGCCACCCCCACTTATTGTCGAAGCTTCAGACAATGCAATGGAGATGTACACAGAGCAGAGAGTTCACAGTTACTTGCTGCAAGTTACCAGAGTCAGCAATACGTTAACCAGCGATGTAACTGGTTACTGCTCACCGTAAAAGGCACCAGCTTTATTTTTCAAACCCAATTGGCAGATGGTGGTAATGTAGCAAGGTTAACATAACTAACCTTCAATGCCTCTCCCCAACTCAACCTTTCTTGTCTCAATTGCATTGATATTGGTATTCTCAGTGCTAATTTAAAATGTCTTCTCTCATTCCCACTATAGTCCAACTACAACGCCCTCTATTCTCTTCAAAAAAACAATGCCCTACATTACAACAGTGCCTACACTTCAAAATTACTTCATTGGCTGTAAAGCGCTTTGGGACGTCCCGAGGTCATGCAAGCCACGATATAAATGCAAGTTCTTTCTTTCTTTCTAACTTATAAGGGGGCTGTGTAACCGGTAAGCTGCACAGTTTTACTGCATTAAACTCCAGGAGTACCCCTGCGCACATTTGGGACATAGACAGGCTAACGAAATGGGCAGACTGGTGGCAGATGCAATTTCATGTGGAGGAATGTGATGTAATATCATCCAAGGAATGGGAATATATACTCAATGGAAAGATGCTGAAGGATGTGGATGAACAGAGAGACCTAGGGGTTCCAACATATAATTCTTGAATGTGCAAGTGCACATAGATAAACCCATAAAATGGCCAATACCATTTTGGTTTTATAAATAGGGACACAGAGTACAATAGTAAGGAAGTAATGAGAGAAGTTAGGCCACAGTTAGATTACCATCCACAGTTTTGGGTCCTCCATTATAGAAAGGACATTAAAGCCACAGAAAGCATTTAGCATAGATTCACCAGGGTGATACCAGGAAAGGGGAAACTATATTTATGAGGAGACTTGGGTTTCTGGGACTCGTTCCACTGGAACAGAGGAGGCTAATAGAGGTTTTAAAAATGTTGAAGGGTTTTGATAGAGTGAATAGGAAAAGACTATATCCTTTGGTTGGGGAATCAGTGACAAGGGCCGTGAATTTAAAATTATCAGAGTGGGCAAAGCAGTAGGAGAAATTTCTTTATGCAGAGAGTTGTTGGTGCATAAGTGGTTGAGCCAGAGACCATTGCATCTTTTAAGGGAAAAGTGAATAAATATTTAAAGCAGATGATAACACAGGGCTATGGGGAACAAGCACCACAGTGGGATTAATTTTGGATTGTTCCAGCGAAGAGCCAGCACAGACTTGAGGGGCCGAATGGCCCCCTTCTGTACTGTAAACATATATGGTTCTAAATCTTGGCTCTACCAACCTGTCTCTGGGACTTAGGTAAATGAGGTGCGTCCTTATGAGGATAGTATGTGAACTTTATCGGGCAAACAGAAATTCTGCAGGTGTAGATTGTTGGGCAGTTTGATTCGGAAACTCTAACATGGCAATAGATCTCCTCCGATGGCGGATATACGGCTGACCAAAGATAATACACAATTTTTCTCCACCCTGCATCCTCAGCATGTTGAAGTTGGGACTCACTGCACTGTCTCCTGCTCTTTCATTCCTCCCAACCTCCCATACCCTTCCTTTCTTCCGAAAATCTTCAGGATATTGAAACCAAAGCTGCCATCAATTCCCCGTTACTATTTGATTTAATTTGTCTTCGCTGCTACTCTTTACAACCTTGGTGTTGTCCTGCACTCTGAGCTTTAGCCCTTCACTTTGTGTTTTTCCAAATAAAACAAACAGAATTACTGCAATTGGGTCTCTGTGACACAGACTATTCTCACAATCCTGTGGTTAAGCAGCTGGACTAATCTGTCGGCTATGGATCGTCAAAAGAATAAAGTTGGCAAATATATGTGGAATGAACCTGGCGAGTACAACTTACCATCTTCTCCAAGGAGGTCATCCAGTACGTCATCAATCGACTCTGAAACAGAGCGCAGTCACAGTAATATCAGAGAACGTTGCACTTTCACTCCCAGCATACTATGCAGTGAAGGCATAGAATGATACAGCACAGAAGGAGGCCATTCAGCCCATCGTGCCTGTGCTGGCTCTTTGAAAGAGCGGTCCAATTAGTCACACTGCCCTGCTCTTTCCCCATAGCCCTGCTAATTTTTCCTTTTCAAGTATGTATCCAATTGCGTTGGGACATCTGGCGAATTCACAATGGGACAGGCACCAAACGGAGACTGAATGTTTTCTCAAAGGGATACAGGCTCAATGGGTGGGCTTCTTGTTGTTGCAGGCTATTCAGAGGGAAGCAGCACTCTGCGGTGCTTCAGTTAAGTAGCTCCAACATCTGAGCTCTGGAATCCCAGCACAGGGGTCAGAAGTTGTCTTACACTTAACATGAGTTACCCCAGTTCTCAGAATGGATTCCTGCACAAAGTAGGACCATGCCACAAAAAGAATTCACCTTCTATAACAGGAAGACTGTCTGCAAACATGGAACACCCCGCATCTACTCTTCAGCCCAAAGCAGCAGGGGAAATCCAGCACCTAGCCCCAAAGGAGGGCATGTGGAGAAATCTACGGCTCAGACCATCTAACATTTCCATTAAAATCAACGGAAAGCAATGTTGTGGGGAGGGGGGTGTGGGGAGAGGGATGGAAAGCAGAGCAAATCCCACAATTCCCTACTAGTATCCTATTCCATTTTTTTTTAAGTTGCACATTTCCTGTGTTACAGCCAAGAGTTTGTCCGTGGAAAGTTGCAGAGCACTTTCAGTGATGGAAGAGATAACGTGCTGGTCTTCCCTTTTCTTTAATGCAATGTGCCCAGGCAGTAGCTCGTCTTCCCAGGGAGGCTCTAGGTTTACTTCCATAGTGGTTCAAAGTCGATGCCGTAACTGCAATCAGTGTAGTCGCTCCGATTGACAGTGGGCTCCTCCTGGTCAGTGATGTTACCAGAATGGCCTGGAGGCAAAGAGACCCAACATGGCAGGTCTCCACTTTAAAAAAAACGTCAACCGATATTTTTACACATTTTTTTTTTTTTTTTACACAACATAAAATGCCCTCCCTCCCCAAGACTTTTCTTTCTCTTTAAATTACTATAAGCAATTCAACGAAATGAGGAGGCATACAAGTTACTCACCTCGAAAACCTTTCTTCTGTTTTGATCCCTGAAACACAAACAGTTTGTTCATTTAAATTATACATTTTCAAAGCTGTTTGTTGAAAGTAAGAAAAGAAAAACTTCTAAAAGTTATTAGGGTGGAACCATCCCAAAATTTTAAACCCCTGGTAACTTTAAAATATATAACATCTGGCACTCAAAGTGTTAAATTAGATTAAAGGTGCACCATTGAGTATTCTCAGGCTACATACAGCAAGGACTATGTTCCGTTTTGGGGTCTTTCCTGCCCTTCTTACTCTAGATATTTTGGCTTCTGTATTTTTAGACTACTTCAATAGGCGAGTCTTAGCTCCCTACGGCCTTGAGGGTATGGTTAGTGGTCCTGATAGCTAGGTACATTTTGAACGTGTGCCGAAGATAACAAAGAGAAAACTTTTCTTTAAATGTCTTTACTACTGGATCAATCCTGTGTCCCCACAGGATTATCCTCATCTCCGAGAGCAGCAACACTAACAGACCTTGTTACAGGCATTAACTGGGAAACACATTTATTGATGAGTAAACGATGATGTAAATAAATCACAGTATCTCACATTCTCCAATTCTAAACTGTATTTTATATTGTTATTCTTTTCTTTTTATATTCACACCAATTATGTGAGCTATCAGGTCTTTGAAAGTTTCAGATTGACTGTCTCCAATCAAAACAGTCCAAGCTAATTAAATATCCGCAACAGTTGCCTGAGCTTTGTGAATATGTCTGCTAAATCCAAATAGGCAGTCGTGCATATAACTGAAACAATTACCCTGTTCACTCAGGTCCCAGATGCCCGGTTTCCCTCACTGCAACGTTATCAGCTCACACATTCAGCAACTTGCCACGCAAAAAATTTAGAAGCGTAAACGTGCGAGCGCAAGTCTAACTAACCATTTGATTCACTCCTACAGCAAACTATGGCCCATTGCACTTAGGACCATTGCAGCCTGATACGAGGAGAAACTGACAGCAGCAAAATAGGGAGACCAGTAAAAGCAAAGAATCTAGTAAAAAATTTCATAGAATCTGGCTCTTTGAAAGAGCAGTCCTGCTTAGTCCTACCCCCCCCGCCGCTTTTTGTCCGTGACCCTGTCAGTTCCTCATCCTCTAGAACCCGTCCAACTCCCTTTTACAATTATTGATGGAATCAGCTTCCACCACCTTTCCAGGTCGAGCGTTCCCGATCCCGTCAATGAGTGAAAAAAAATTCTCCTCATCTCCCCTCTCGATCTTGCACTTGCAGAAGGATTTATATTATTTATGCAGACAAATGACAAAGGAAATTAACATTGATAAATGTACAGTATTGTGTACATTGTAGGTCGAAAAACTGAATCATAAGTGCACAATCATTGGGATTGAATTGGTAAAGGGAGACTTAGAAAGGGACCCGGTGGGGATATACAACCGGGACAGGACTGTACAGGTCCGCAGAGTTTATGTTGCAGCTTTATTGTACACTGGGCACACGACACCTGGAATACTGCGTTCGATTCCGGTCACCACGCTACAATCCACATATCAATGCAATGCCGAGCAGCAAAACTGATCCCGTGTAATGGGGAGGAGCTAAGAGGAACGATTAGAAAAGCACAAGCTATACAATCTGGAAATAAGTTGGCTAAAGGTGGGAGCTCGTTGAGATGTACAAAATATTAAATGGCATTGATAAGAATCATAGATTCATAAGGTAAACCCAGAACATTACTGCAAAGTAAGGCAGGGAAGTAGCAGCCGAGGACAGAAGTTTAAATCAGTGGAAAATCAATTTAAAACAGACAGTATTGGGAAGAACTTCTTTACTGAAAATGCTAAATATTTGGAATAACCTGGTGGGCAGGACATTGGAAACAAAGTATTAGGGATGTCGAAATGCAGCTGGATGCTATAATGGCAGTTATCAGAGTATAATGGGGTTGATGGTCTTTACTGGAGTACTTATGAAACATTCCTTTACTCCAGGCTGGATCTGAACCCTGACCCTATACAGCTTGATAGAACAGTGTAGAGGCAACTTTACTCTGCATCTAATTAATGTTGTACCCTAGAGTGCTTGTAGACAGTGTAATGAGAGCTTTACTCACTGTATAAACGATGCTATACCTGACCTGGCCGTGCACCTAAAGGACATATTTCTCCAAACTTTTGATGAGCACAAAATAATGCACAACAAAAAATCTGAAACTAAAGTTCCAGGTATGTATACCAAGGGACCGAGTGGAAGTGTTGCAATTGTTTCAACCCCGATGGAATAAAATCGACACAAAGCACAGCTCCCGCACTTACCATCTCTGGTCACTTTCAAAACCAGGCTGCAATAAGCACGATCAGTGTCTCTGCCTGTGAGTAGGATTTGAAATATGCATCAATCTTGGCCGTAATCTAAATTTTGTATTGCATTAGGTCACGAAGGATGCACCACTCATCTCTTCAAAGGAGAAGACTGAAAGGAAAAGGGGTAGTAAGTAAGGTACAGTTGTAACCAGCATAAAACAGTAGCTATCTGGGAAATGTTGGGTTACTTTGGTAGTAATGTAGTTACAAAGGACAAGGCCCTACAATAGCCCCATCCTCAAACATTGGTCTGTGAAACACATGCAATTGTTTTTAAAAATGATAAGTTTAAAAAAAAAAATGCAACTTCAGGTGACTGCTAGCTATGCCACATTTCTGATGCACTTAGCAGCCCCGACCCTGGCTACTCATCATTTATCACATAGGGACAGAGATCTTGGGAGTGAAGCTCGGCGATGGGACCTCATCATTCCATACCCAACCTTCATAAATGTGACAAGGATATTCCAGCTTGGGGAGATCAGCCACAGAGTGATTGAGTGACAAGTTGTTTCCCCTAGTTGCATACTGGTGGTAATTTACAATCAAATCCATCTAGCTGCTGTGGGGCACTCCTGCCACGTAATGGCTGCCGTGTTTGTCTCTGTAACACTACACTTCAGAAATAATTCATTGTTTAAAGTACTCTAGGAGATGCTTCAACATGATAAGGCGCTATATCAAAGCAACTATTATCCAACATCACAAGGAAGTGATACAATAACATATTTTAGGTACAGATTTCGCAGACAATAGCCTTTTGAAGAGCAGTCACTATTGTTCTGAGAGTAAACACAGCAGCCAATTTGTGCATAGCAAGGTCTCAATAGCAGCAAATGAGATGAATGGCCAATTACAGGAGACTTTGGTTTATCCGGAGGTCGTATGTCCAGAAACCTCGATCTACCGGCAGAAATCAGGAGCCGTTCTGTTAGGTTGTTTTTCTTCTCGTGGCTTTTTTTTCCCCAACAGCCAGGCTTTGGAAAGTCTCTCTGAAGCTGTTGCTAAGCTACAGAGACGCTTCCAAGGTACGGGCCGACTGTTTGACGCTGTTGCTAAGCAACAGTGTTTGTTGTCAGATACGGAGATGAAAATCTCCGTATGCTTCAACATTAACTTTGTATGTCCGGCAGTTTTGATAGATCGGCAACAGCTCGGTCCCGTCGGTGCCAGATATAACAAAGTTTCCTGTAATTTGTTTTTTGTTGCTGATGTCTTAGGGACAAATGATGGCCAGGACACTGGGAGAACTACCTGAACTCCCTCAAATCCTACCATGGGCTCTCTAATGTCCACTTAAACAGGCAGAATGGGCTTGAGTTTTACATCTCAACCGAAAGATGGCATTTTTGACAATGCAGCACTCCCTCAGCACTGTACTGTTATGTATTCAAGTCCCGGAGAGCAGCTGCAACCAACAACGTTCTGACTCCAAGGTGACAGTGAAAGCTGACACTTATAAATCATCTTGGGCTTCTGCAACATATAGCAAGTTGCATCTTCAACCAATATCGGAGCACAGGGAACACTCATTGTCTTTTGATACTGGCTTATGCCACATGCAAACAAAATGGTCAGCAGTAGTTCTGAAAAAAAGTTTACTTAGATCGCTGCCTTGTGTTTCTCTCTAATCTGGACACATTCATCTGTCTGTGGGCCCTTGCTTGTGCACAGGCTGGCTGCTGAATTTGCCTACAAAACACAACCATGCTTCAAAGGTAATTCATTACTTGTGAAGTGCTTTGGGGCAGCCCGAGGATTTGAAAGGTGCTCTTCTTCTTGATGGGCACCGAAAACTGCTCGACAGTAACAGGAAAGTGGTAGAAGTGCAGCCTCAGAGCCGAGATCTGCTCTTCCACAGCCCCCTACCACTGCATCTCGTTACAGGCCTTTGCTCTGACAGCTGTGTAAGGTGGCAGCCTTGGCTCAGTGGGCAGCACCCTCGCCCGAGTCAGAAGGTTGTGGGTTCAAGCCCGACTCCAGAGATTTAAGCACAAAATCCAGGCTGACACTCCAGTGCAGTACTGAGGGAGTGCTGCACTGTCGGAGATGCTGTCCTTTGGACGAGACGATAAATCGAGGCTCCGTCTGCCCTCTCAGGTGGACATAAAAGATCCTGTGGCACTATTTCAAAGAAGAAACACTAGGGCTTATTTCTAGAGGGATTGAATTGAAAAGTAGAGAAGTTATGCTGAACCTGTATCGAAACTTGTTTGGACCACACAGTTCTAGTCACCATATTATAAAAAGGATATAAAGGCACTGGAGAGGGTGCAAAGAAGATTTACAAGGGTGATAGCAGAAATGCGAGGGTATACCTATCAGAAAAGGATGAACAGGCTGGGTCTCTTTCCTCTTGAAAAGAGAAGGCTGAGGGGTGACCTAATAGAGGTCTTTAAAATTTTGAAAGGTTATGATAGAGTGGATAGAGAGAGAGTGTTTCCACTTGTGGGGAAGAGCAAAACTAGAGGCCATCAAAATACAAGATAGTCACCAAGAAATCAAATAGGGAATTTTACCCAGAGGGTGGTGAGAATGTGGAACTCGCTACCACAGGGAATAGTTGAGGCGAATAGTATGGATGCATTTATGGGGAGGCTGGACAAGCATATGAAGGAGAAGGGAATACAGGGTTATGCTGATAGAGTTAGATGAGGAAAGACAGGAGGAGGCTCGTGTGGAGCATAAACACCGGCATGGACTAGTTGGGCTGAATGGCCTGTTTCTGTGCCGCATATTCTATGTAAGAGTGGGGGAGTTCTCCCCGGTGTCCCTGGCCCAATATTGATCCCACAACCGACATCACTAAATACAGAAAATGCTGGAAATACTCGGCAGGTCAGGCAGCATCTGTGGAGAGAGAAACAGAGTTAACGTCTCAGGTCGATGACCCTTCGTCAGAACTTCGTCAGTTCTGACGAAGGGTCATCGACCTGAGACGTTGGGCTGGATTTTCGTTCAGAAGTCGGGTTGAAGGTGGGACTACAACTTTCAGGGTTGTAGTCCCGCCTCCAACGAGATGCAGCCAATCCACGCGATTTTCACTTGATTGACCTTGTTGAGCCCGCCCAGCGGGCTCAGCAGGCCAATTAAGGGCCACCTGGCAACAGGTGACGTCACAGACTGAAATTTCATCTGTCAAGACATTTTGACAGATTAAATATTAGCGTTTCACAGCTGTTTGAAGCTGTCAAACACTGACAGTCTTACTTCTAACATGAGTCCTTCTCCAAAGACTCAGTTAGAAATCTCACTGGCACAGAAAGCTGCAGGCTGTCACTTTTGACAGATCGCAGCCATTCTGCTTTCTGTGCCAGTGAGATGAGGGACTCCCCGAACCTAAAGGAAGGAAGGCTGAAAAGGTAAGAAAATGTATGTAAAACTTATTTAACCACTTTAGACACACCAAACATACTTACCTTTGCACTCATGCACACATCACTCACCTGAACACCGGACATCTCGACCCCTCCAAGCCCTTCAACCCGATGGTCCGACTCCTCCAACTTGGCGTGGTTTGGCGCCGTCGGGAATCCCACAGTTCAAGCTTCAAAATAGGGATTAGGCTAAAAACTGCCTGTTAACTACCTGTTAACAGGCAGTTAATTGGCACTAATCCCTTCCCGCCTCGGGGAGGCGGGTCCCAGTGCGGGGCGGGTACCCGCCTCCTTTGAAATTGGCTTGGGGGCGGGATGGTGTCGGGGACCCCCTATTTTGGGAATTTAACCCCTCCGCACACCTCCAATTCCTGACTCCACGGCACAATGAAAATCGAGCCGGTTAACTCTGTTTCTCTCTCCACAGATGCTGCCTGACCTGCTGAGTATTTCCAGCATTTTCTGTATTTGGTGATGTCGGTTGAGGGATCAATATTGGGCCAGGGACACCGGGGAGAACTCCCCCGCTCTTACATAGAATATGCGGCACAGAAACAGGCCATTCGGCCCAACCAGTCCATGCCGGCGTTTATGCTCAACTCGCGCCTCCTCCTCTCTTTCCTCATCTAAATCTATCAGCATAACCCTCTGTTCCCTTCTCCCTCATATTTCAGATTTCCAGCATCCGCAGTATTTTGCATCACTAAAAACAGATGATCTGGGGTCATGATCACATTGCTAACTTGTGTGGGGATCTTGCTGCGTTTCCCACATGGCAACAGCGAGCACACTTCAGCAAAGTCCTGCAGGGAGCTGGTGGAGTGGTGTCTGGAGTTGGATATAAGGCTAAAGGGATCAAGGGATATGGGGAGAAGGCAGGGACAGGGCACTGAGTTTGGATGATCAGCCATGATCTCATTGAATGGCGGAGCAGGCTCGAGGGGCCAAATGGCCTACTCCTGCTCCTATCTTCTATGTTAAATGCGAGTGCTTGTAGCCGTGACAGTATAATGTTCCCGGGCCAGCAGCTGGTGCATTACTAAACAGCAGACCCCCCACCCAGTCTCCCTCCTTACCCCAGAATGATGATGATTGAGCCGCTCACCTGTCCCGCTGCAGCGGCCAGTCGCCCTCTCTCCACCTCGGGGCGGGCGGCGTTGCTCCGTCGCTAACCGTCCCCTTGACAACAGTAGCAGCACTACTTCCGGGGCACCCGTCGACTGCCCCCTAAAAAAAAAACACACAGCGCGCATGCGCCCGCCGCCGGGTGGCTGAGGTGAAAAATTATAAAGAAATAACAACAGAAAATGCTGGAAAAACTCAGCAAGTCAGGCAACATCCGTGGAGAGAAATTTGAGTTGACGTTTCGGGTTTGACCCTTCTTCAAAACTGGAGAGAAAAGGAACTAGATCGAAGGCAGGGCTGCGATCGGACAAAAGAATAAAAGAACCAAAAGAAGTAAAAGAGATTAGAAGCTAGACGAGATGGTAATAGGCTGTGATTAGGTGTAAAGTGTACTGGCAGGGCAAAAGATAGCTGCCAGGTGTGAGAGAGAAACAAAAGGAAAGGGGGGGGGGAAAGGAAAGGAGTGGAAAAATATAAGTGAAAATGAAATGGGGGCCGAGGTTATGATCTGAAATTGTTGAACTCGATATTGAGACCGGAAGGCTGCAGAGTGCCTAATCGGAAGATGAGGTGCTGTTCCTCGAGTTTACGTTGAGCTTCCGTGGAACAGTACAAGAGGCCAAGGACGGTGAGGTGGCGGCCAAAAATTAATCAAGAGGCCGGCCGGCTCCTTACTCCTCCTCCTCCATCCGCGCCTCCCCGGGTACCAGTCTAATTCGACTCGGCTGGCAGCTGGCAAACGCCTCAGCTTGAAGCCTGGTGAGTTACTGCCAAGAGTCTGGGAGGCTCAGCCTGTTACCATGGAGACGCCGTCACGGCAGCTCCTGAAAGTTTGTCTCTTTACCTGTCCTATTACTATCTCGTCTCACCTTGAATATCTCTTAATCTCTCTTCTTTCATCACCTCCCCCCATTTCCCAGCCCCCAAACTGTCTTTTAATCTTATCATTTCTTGCCTTTTTTTTCTCAGTCCTGACGAAGGGTTTTGACCCGAAACGTTGACTCTGTTTCTCTCTCCACTGCCTGGCCTGCTGAGTTTTTTCAGCGTTTTCTGTTGTTATTTCTGAAAGAAAGACTTGCATTTATACAGCGCCTTTCACCACCACCGGACATCTCAAAGCGCTTCACAGCCGATGGAGTACTTTTTTTTTGGAGTGGGGTCTCTGTTGTAATGTGGGAAAGGCTGCAACCAATTTGTGCACAGCAAGCTCCCGCAAACAGCAATGTGATGATGATCAGATAATCTGTTTTTTTGTTATGTTGGTTGAGGGATAAATATTGGCCAGGGCACCAAGGTTAACTCCCCTGCTCTTCTTTGAAATAGTGGCCCTGGGATCTTTTGCGTCCTCCTGAGAGGGCAGACAGGGGTCCTCATCTGAAAAACGGCGCCTCTGACAGTGCAGCACTCACTCAGCACCGCACTGGGAGTATCAGCCTAGGTTTTTGTGCTCAAATGCCTGGAGTGGAACTTGAACCTTCTGACTCAGGCAAGAGTGCTACCCACTAGCTGCTGCCTCTCAGACAGCCGGTGTTTCGCCCGCAGAATTTCATGCTAAAGGCCAAACAATGTCAATCAATAGAGAGCGACGATGTTATCGCCGTGACGTGAACTCGGTTCAAAATCCTGAACAAGATTGGTGGCTGCACACTTCCCATGGATGCACCGCAGCAGAGCGTGTTGATCTGCGCGGGGGGGAATGCTCTGCCACTAAGCATTGTGGGGGCTCTGGTTCCCCAAGCACTCCGCTCCCAGCAAGACCCACCACCGTTTGGCTAAGGAAGACTTGCAGCAGTCTGGCCGGGAGACGCTGCCCCTGTGTGTAACTGAGCTGCCACAGAGCAGGTCTGATCCCCAATTTCCAGCATTTTCTGTTTTTATTTCTGATCCCCAGTCTGAGTTGTCTGATCCCAGACACAGTGAGTCTGGTGGGGAGGGGGAATTTATGTAGTGCCCTTCAACACTGTGATTATTTGTTGCAAATAGACGCAGCGTGTTTTATAGAATCATAGAATTTTACAGCACAGAAGGATGCCATTTAGCCCCTCAAAAAGAGTAATCCACTTAGTCCCATTCCCCAATGGAGAAACTGTTTCGACTGGCAGGTGGATCAGTGACCAGAGGAGACAGATTTAAAGAAAGAAAGACAAAAGCAAAATACTGCGGTTACTGGAAATCTGAGATTAAAAACAGAAAATGCTGGAAATTGGGGATCAGACCTGCTCTGTGGCCGCTCAGTTACACAGGTCAGGCAGCATCTGTGGAGAGAGAAACAGAGTTAATGATTCAAGTCGATGACCTGACGAAAGGTCATGTTTTCTGCATTTTCTGTTTTTATTAAAGGAAGAAAGAGTTTGCATTTCACGACCGCCGGACATCTTAAAACACAGTACAGCCAATTAAGTACTTTTGAAGTGTGATCACTGTTGTACTATAGGATAATTTGCAAAAGAACCAAAGGGGAGATAAGGAGAATATTTTTACGCAGCGCGTTGTTGTGATCTGGAATGCACTGCCTGAAAGGGTGGTGGAAGCAGATTCAGTAATAACTTTCAAAAGGGAATTGGATAAATACTTGAAAAGGAAACATTTGCAGGGCTGTGGGGAAAGAGCCGGGAGAGTGGAACTAATTGGATAGCTCTTTCAAACAGCTGACACAGGCATGATGGGCCGAATGGCCTCCTGTGCTGTATGATTCAATGAATACCCTTTCTGCATTGTGCCAATCTTGCATGTGCCTACTCCTTGATTTTGACCAGCAACTAGGGAAAGAGATGAATGTATGTGGTTTCATTTGAGTATCCCTCAGTTGTACTCACTAATGTAAGTATAGTGTAAACTGATAATGTGACCAGGTGGCTCAGTGGGTAGCACACTCGCCTCTGCGTCAGAAGGTTGTGGGTTCAAGTCCCACTCCAGAGACTTGTAGCACATAAATCTAGGCTGACACTCCCACTGCAGTGCTGAGGGAGTGCTGTACTGTCAGAGGTGCTGTCTTTCAGATGAGACGTTAAACCGAGGCCCTGTCTGCTCTCTCAAGTGGATGTAAAAGATCCTATGGCACTATTTCGAAGAAGAGCCGGGGAGTTATCTCTGGTGTCCTGGCCAATATTTATCCCTCAATCAACATCACTAAAAATACAGATTATCTGGTCATTATCACATTGCTGTTTGTGGGATCTTGCTGTGTGCAAATTGGCTGCTGTTTCCCACATTACAACAGTGACTACACTTCAAAAAGTACTTAATTGGCTGTAAAGCGCTTTGAGATGTCCAGTGGTCGTGAAAGGCGCTATATAAATGTAAGTCTTTTTTGTGAAAACTAATAAAGGGAAAGATTTTCACGTATCTGTCACCTTATCACATCTCTCGAGAAAGTTTCAAATCAATGAATGTTGTGAATGGCAGTAACTTGTGTAGGAAAACATGGCGATTGTTTTGCACACAGCAAGATCCCACATACAGAAAGTGAATGTAAAAGGTTGCATGGCGCTATCCAAAGAACGAAGAGTAGGGAATTCACCATGCCAACATTCGCCCCTCAACCAAAACAACAATTATTCAGTCATTCATTTACTTGTGGTTTTTGGACTTGCCTTGTGTGAATCGGTTGCTGTGTTTGCCTACAGTGACTGGGGGTAATTTTAACTTTGGGCGATAGAGTTAAATGGGCCATATTGAATTAGTCACCCATTATACACCACACCCGATTTTCCTTTTCATTGAAGTCACTAGAAGGGTCAATTGGGCGGGGTGTATAATTGGCGGCCCTTTCGATAGCACCCATTTTACACGATCGCCCAAAGTTAAAATTACCCCCAATGTGCTTTAACTGTATTAGATTGACTGTGAAATGTATTGGGAGGACATGATAAGGCACCTTGTAAATACAAGGGCCCGAATTTTGCAGTCAGTGGTGAAGAAATGGCACTCGCCATTCACCTCGTTGACAGCTGCCCAGAAACCTTTCGTGGGCTTTGGAGCAGAGACTTGCTCTAATCCGGTATCTGATCCAGCGCGGCGCCCTCTACAGGGCAGGGCAAGAAACAGGGAGGCTCCTCAACCAATCAAATTGAAGAATCCTCACTGAGACACGCAGAGTCTAAACCAGGAACTATAAAGTAGATTTAAATCATGTACAGAAAGCAAAATAAAGGTTGGGAAAGACAGGTGGGATTAAGCAAGAGAGATAAAAGAGACAGACAGAAAAAGTAAAAAAAAATTATTTTATGTTTTTAAAAATCTCCAACACTAATTAACTTCTGAAAGAATGATACTCCACACTTGTAAAATTAAACATTTTCAGGGCCAGAGAGATTGTTTAGCAGTAATGATCACTTATCTCGCCATTAAAAAATCACTTACTCCTGAATACACCAGCCCTGATTTTTTTCTGGCATCTTTAGTGGGGAACTAGTGGGCAAATACCCCAAGTTCACGCCATTGCATTTATTTCGGTGCCAAGTCTTCTGGCGAGGACTGTTACAGCGCACCCCGTGGAGGAGCGGGGTATCTCTGACAGTAACTTTCGGATTTCCGCATTTAACTGCACATGTGCGGACACCAAAAGCTGCTGTCTGATTTACTCCATAATAATGGTGAGCGCTGTTAGCCTCACCCTGATTATTAACGCAAAATCCAGGCCAGGTTTTTTCTTCAATGTTAGCACTGTATAATCACTAACAGTTTGCATCGATTTTTATCTGATTTCACCAGTATGGCCGTCTACCCTGTATTAATATCTGCACTCTCAGCAAATAACGTTACCAGGAATGAGAATTCAGCAATCTTTTAACGTAATGAGAATATTAGTTCTAAGATATAAAGTACAGGAGCACAGGTTGTACAAATTGACCACACCGCTCCGCAGTTACCGATAGTTATAAAGAGCACTCCAATCGTTATTTATGCCAAGAGAGATCCTGGAGATGGTGACAGCGCTCAACTGCACAACTCACTCCAATCAGCTTTGCCCTCCATCCCACCATAAAACCTCTCGTTAGCAGGCACAATAACACCAGTCACCACAGAACTTTTTAAGAAAGAATGAACTTGCATTTCCAAAGCGCCTTTCACAACCTCAGGACGTCCCAAAGTGCTTCGTAACCTATGAAGTACTTGAATATAGTCATTGTTGTAATGTAGGAAACACGGCAGCCAATTTGCACACGGCAAGGTCCCACAAACAGCAATGTGATAATGACCAGATCATCTGTTTTTGTAGTGTTGGTTGAGGGATGAATGTTGACCAAGCCCTCCAATGCAACAACAGTAACTTGCATTTATCTAGCACCTTTAACGTCGTAAAACGCCCATATACCATCATAGCATCAAAGCGCATAAAGTACTTGGAATCTCTGAAATGTCTCTTTATTTCCGATGTCACAGCAGTTTCCTTGTAACGTCATAAAGCAGTTTCAGTGTCCCCACCCTTCCCTTTCCACAGTCTGTAACGCTATATTTTGGACGAGGGTACATTGATTACTGACTCACATGAGTGCATTTTTATACATGGCATACAATATTTACAAACAGCCATATAAAGTACTGTTTATATTCCTTTCTAACAACTTCCTAACTCCAAGTGCTCTCAGATCACCCCGGCTTTGGAGAAAATGAATGTCCATTTCTTTTTTTTGGTTTTGCTTATTTATGTAAAGGAGATTTTGAGGTGACCTAATATTTTTTTTAATTTTGAGGGGCAGTTGATAAATTCGATGCAAACAAACTGTTCGTACTGGCAAAGGGCTCAAAATCTAATGGGCATAACTTAAAAATTTGGAGTAATTCGGGAATCCAAGCAGATTTCACTCAAAGGTGATGGGCGTATGGAATAAGTTACCAGGGAAGCCACTTAAATACATCACATAACTGGGTTCAAATGGACAACTAGGTGTGTTTGAAGAGGTAGAGGTGGTTGAGGGGATGTTGTGACTAAACAGGAAGGTTGGGCTGAGACCAACTAAAGAGAGGAGATGGTTTGTTGGGATGAATGGCTTTTTATTTGTTACCAAAGGCCAAGAAATTCTGCTGACCTTAAGAGGGGCAGAAGTGCGGCAGAGTGGGATGTCCATCTGCAGCTGATACCTCACCAGGACTCCATCTCAAATCTTATGAATGGGATCGGATTGTTTAAATGTTCAGGGTGGACAATCCACTAATTGAGGGGCAATAGAGGCACCTGCTGCACTGTGCAACCTGAATCTCGAAACAGCACCCAGGAGTCCGTATCATTCTGAAGATGCTGGCAAGAACATTATTGTTTTTTAATTCCCTGCAGGGAACATTTAACTAGTCATTAGAAGATCATCGATCCCTTTGAAAACCCTTGAAAAATTTAATCTTCAGGCCTTTTGTAGTCCCATCATGGAACCCACGCCTACTCCTGACTGGAAGAGAGGCACAGCAAGTGGGGATCCTGGGAACGGCCCCTGAAATGCCCAGAAAATGCTTCTGGAATGTAAGCGAGACCTGCAGAAGATGTGTCTGCACCCCCCCGCCCCCTGTTGGAATTTGCTGGGTAAGTTAGTTGGGGTGGAACCCAGTGGTGCTGGTTCCTGCCTCAAATTCTGTTCCCAATCTCCCGCCACGACAACTACACCCGAGTTCTATCCCCATGTGACTGGACTTTCAGTGTCGCACCAGCCTGCTGTCGGTCATCTCACAGCCATGCTCCAGAATGGGCAGAAGCTTGGTAGCATCGTCAAATTGCACCCTTGCAGCCGGAGAGTGGTTTTTGGCACAGTGCCACCCAGAAATAAGGACCTGAAAAAATATGGAGCAGGCCAGACTGGATGGATGCCTATCTGTTGCCTGAGGCAGTCACATGTTATATATTAAAAGACAATCACTCCACGTGGATACTTTGCAAGTCCCATTCTAGTGATCGAACACAAAACACGTATTTGAATGTAAATTTCCTGAATGTGCATTTTTGCCACAGATCCTCACAGAAAAGAAAGACTTATGGCGCCTTTCATGACCTAAGGACATCCCAAAGCTCCTTACAGCCAATTAAATGCTTTTTGAAGTGTAGTCACTGTTGTACTGCAGGAAACGTAGCAGCCAATTTGTGCACCGCACGCTCCCACAAACAACCGAAATAAACGATTGTATCATTTGTTTTTTAGTGATGTTGATTGAGAGATAAATATTGGCCAGGGCACCGGGGAGAACTCCCCTGCTCTTCTTCGAAATAGGGCCATGGGATCTTTTACATCCACCTGAGAGGGAAGACGGGTTTCGGTTTAACGCCTCACCCACAAACCAGAAGTGCACATCAGGAATTGGCGAGCGGGCAGAAAATCGTGGGGTGCCGTCTGTAACTTCCTGCTGTGCATTCCCAGCGGGCGAGGACCTGCTGCGTTAGCGGGCAATAATAAAATTCAGCCGTTCAGTGTGATAGATTCAATTATTTAGATTGTACTGAGGCAAAAAAACATCCAGTATAGTGTTTTGCAGCTTTATTCTTAAGCAAAGCTGCTTTTATTTTTGATTCAAACACATGGTAACTTACACAGGCATTTGCATAATTATTCAAATGAGATCAGCTTTAAGTCAATAATATCTCACTCAGCCCCTCGCTGACATTACAGCAGTATTTGCACAATAATATGGTGGGGAACAAGGCTGTCTGGCTGACTCCAGAGCAAGGTCACAAGCCCCTTTTTATGAGAGACTCCATAAGAACCTAAGAAATAGAAGCAGAAGTAGACCATTCGGCCCCTCGAGCCTGCTCCGCCATTCAATGAGATCATGGCTGATCTTCTACCTTATCTCCACCTTCCCGCCTGATCCCCATATCCCTTGATTCCTCTAATTATCCAAAAGTCTATTGATTTCTGTCCTGAACATATTCAAAGACTGAGCCTCCACAGCCCTCTGGGGTAGAGAATTCCACAGGTTCACCACCCTCTGAGTGAACAAATTTCTCCTCATTTCAGTCCTAAATGGCCGACCTCTTATTCTGAGACTGTGACCCCTGGTTCTAGACTCCCCAGCCAGGGGAAACATCCTCCCTGCATCTACCCTGTCAAGCCCTGTAAGAATTATATATGTTTCAATGAGATCACCACTCATTCTTCTAAATTCTAGAGAATATAGGCCTAGTCTACTCAATCTCTCCTCATAGGACAATCCTTCACAATCTCTAAATAAATGAAAAGACAAATTTTTCTCGGCACTAACACAGAAAGAACACACTTTGCATTGAGGGACTGAAGTAAATGGTACAGTGAAGAGTTTGGTCACATCCTTACCACTGTAGTCATGCACCTTTTTAAACTCCGGTTGAAGTAATCTATCAGCACCTGGGTTTTCAGCAGTGAAGAAATGGTCACAGCAATATGCTGGGATGAGGGGCAGCCAGAAAGACAACATGGATGTTTGTGTGCAGTGAGCAATGATAGATTTTAAACATGAAATCAGCAGGCAAGTTAAAATCCCCAGTGCAGAAGGATGGCGCTGGACGGTTATACTTACACAGCATACATAGAATTGTATAGCAATTACAACAGAAACAAGCTATTCAGCCCACCCAGTCTGTGTTGGTGTTTATCCTCCCCATGAGCAGTATTCCGAACCCCATGTGCCTGCCCTGTTCCCATATCTCTTTATCCCCTTTTCCTTTAACCACCTATTCAACCTACTCTTTAAATGTTGACATGGTCTCTGCTTTAGTCACTGACTCCTCAGCCTCACAACCCTTTGTGTAAAAAGATTTTCTCCTGCTCTCTGCCCTAAATCTCTTGCATTTAATCTTTAATTATGTCTCCTTGTTCTAGAACCCCCACCCCTCTCAACCACTGGAAACCAGGGTTACCAACTCTGGTTGGACATATTCCTGGAGATTTCATCACATGACCTCCCATCCCCCGCCATTGGTCCATCCTCACAGCGTACCCCATTGGTCCATCCTCACAGCGTACCCCATTGGTCCATCCTCACAGCGCACCCCATTGGTCCATCCTCACAGCGCACCACCTTCCTACACCAATTGGAAAGCGAACAGATTCGTCATCGCCCGATTGGATGATTCTTGACCATCAGTCAAACCGTCTTTCTTCCCCCATTTCCAATATTTTTAGAACTGATAAACAAAAGTGTTCAACATTTTAAAAAAAAGAACGCTATTATTTAAAGCCCCTGTGATTTTTCTCCCTAGTTACTCGCAGCAGAGTCCGGGGGATTAATCTTCAATTCCTGGAGACTCCAGGTCAATCCTGGAGGATTGGCAACCCTACTAGAAACAGAGATCTGTCCTGTCTCTTTATAATTTTAAAACACCTCTATCAAATCCTATACCTGTAGTACCTTTTCTCTCTTGAATTATTAATGTTGCTATTCCTATGAACAAGTTTACAAATGATCGTCAGTGTAAAGGGGATGTGTTGTGAGGAAAGATTAGCGAAGGTTAAACACTAGTCTAGTGAGCAGCTGGCTAAGGAGGGTCCCCATCGAAGAACATAACATATTAACTGGGGTAGATAAAGGAAAGCCAGAATATTGCTTCAAGCTAAGTCAGGCCAGTTTAAATTAGTGAAAAGTAAATTCAAAATAGATATCAGAAATAATCGGCAGGAGTTTTCTCGGGGTTTCTCCCCCTCCGCTGTAACTTTGGTAACCCCATTTATGCGCGAAGCTCTGCTAAAATTACAGCGGTGAACAGGAGAAGCCCCAAGGAAATTCCAGGGAATGGAGTGGGTGGCAACAGTTTGGAATAATCGACCAGGTGAGGTAGCAGAGTCGAGCATGTGGGGTGTTAAAAAATATAGCTGGACGCTGAGCTGTGGGCGTTAAGAGTACGAGGGGAACGAGCTCTGATGGGCTGAATGGCCTCAAGTTTTGAGATGGTAATGGAGGTCGAGGGGAATCCACAAGTCTGCCATTATATTGGGTTTAGTGGGGGTGCAAAGTGCCAACGTGTGGGCTGGGAACTGGGAGCACCCCCAAAGGTAAACTGGCAGATTCGTCAAGGCCACAAAGACTCACTAAAAATGGGTGGTATAAAAGCAGCTTAAAGTAGTTGGGCAATTGTTACTACAGGTGCCATTCAATGCAATGAGGTTTCCATGGTGATAGTAAATTTGGGAGGGGAGGATGGGTTGGGGAAAGGGGAGCAGCAAGCATTTTAAATGTTCATTTACTGGTGGGAATCGGAAGGTGATTGAATTTTGAGCCACACCTGAGTTGTTGAGATTCCTGTTTCTGTGTGGAAATCAGCGACAAGGGAGAACGCCTAGCTTAACTCCAAGCACCTGGACCAACAGCAAACGGCTTGCCGTCCTCTGGAGATCTTCAATCTATCTTCCACACTCAGCAAAAAATTCAACCAAATCACTGCAGTCTCCAGCGAGTGAGCAATCCCTTTGGGCCGAGGGAGAGTCCACGTTTGCCTGTTACCGAGGGCAGGGATCGATTCAACACCTTACGAAGAGCGGGCATCTTTTAGCTACAAATGTTGGTCAGTGCTGCTGTTGGCTTTTTCATACGGTAAAGTATTTCAAGCTTAGTTGAGGCTCAACACTCCAAAGCTAGGTTCTGGCCTAACCTGACTGAACAAACTGCACTGGGATTAGGCTAGATTCCGGAGAGAGGTCTGCACTCCTGCCAGTTTGAGAAGGTATGCTGCATGTGTCCTTCTCCCTTCGTTTTCCCAGTTTGAGGAGTTATGCAGAGTGTTTCTCAACCCCCTGTTTGATCCCAAGCACAAGGTGGAGGAACCAGTTGAACTGGACGGTCCATCCCTTGTCCCGGCAAATCTCAATCTCATCCAGGAAGTGCTTCTTGGCCTCTTCTTCATTCTTGCCCACTGTCAGCGTCTCTCGAATATATTCAATATCTTCTTTGCTGGTTAGTTGTGGCATCCCTGTCATCACCATCATGGAGAAGAGTATAATCAGCAGGTTGGTGTGGTGGCGGAGTGCAAGGTAGGCCTTTACACAGATATCCTTTGGGAAGAAATTAAAGATGAAATCTATTTTCTCTTTCACTAAAGCTATATTAATTATAAAATGCACTCTGTCAAATGCTGCACAGGCAACACGCCTGGGTCTCAATGCACAAGCAGCAGGCCTGCAGCAGGCCTGGGTCCCAATGTACAAGCAACAGGCCTGGTTCCAATGCACAGGCAGCAGGCCTGGGTCCCAATGTACAGGTAGCAGGCTTGATTCTCAATGCACAAGCAGCAGGCCTGGGTCCCAATGTGCAGGCAGCAGGCCTGGGCCTCAATGTACAGTCAATAGGCCTGGGTCCCAATGTGCAGGCCTGGGTCTCAATGTACAGGCAGCAGGCCTGGGCCTCAATATACAGGCAGCAGGCCTGGGCCTCAATGTACAGGCAGCAGGCCTGGGCCTCAATGTACAGGCAGCAGGCCTGGGTCCCAGTGTACAAGCAGCAGGCCTGGGCCTCAATGTACAGGCAGCAGGCATGGGCCGCAATGTACAGGCAGCAGGCCTGGGTCCCAATGTACAAGCAGGCTTGGGTCCCAATGTGCAGGCAGCAGGCCTGGGCCTCAATATACAGGCAGCAGGTCAGGGCCTCAATGTACAGGCAGCAGGCCTGGGCCCCAATGTACAGGCAGCAGGTCAGGGCCTCAATGTACAGGCAGCAGGCCTGGGTCCCAATGTACAGGCAGCAGGCCCAGGCCCCAATGTGCAGGCAGCAGGCCCGGGCCTCAGTGTACAGGCAGCAAGCCCGGGCTTCAGTGTACAGGCAGCAGGCCTGGGTCCCAATGCACAATGCAGCAGGCTTGGGTCCCAATGTACAAAAACATGTGAATCCAGATCATCTGTTCTTTTTCTTAGATCTCAAAAAATGTCAGTAGGATTTGACATGTACAAATGTTCGTTGGGCCTGACATTTTATGCCACATTTACTTTGTGTATAGGCGTAGAAGGTGACAAGTAATGAATTGGATTCATCCCTTAACCCCCCACACATTGAGCTCCCAATCTGTGTCACCCAGTGAGTAGAGGCAAAGCAGTACAATAAAACAAAATAGATCAGAATTGCTATCCTGCACTGTGAACAGCAGCTTGCCCAGCAGCAGAGGCGCTGACAGAGTCTGGAATCTGGGGTTTTTGCCATTTTCAAACAGCTTTGTGTGTTAGAAAACCTCGCAGATTGTTCCCAGAATCACACATCTATCACTGGACGCAACGTTGAATTGGGTTTAAAATTCAATTATAGATGCTGCTGCTGTGTTGTTGTGAGATGGGATGGTTACAGACCTTGGATATGACTCATATTAGCAGAATACACCAATAATAAATCTGTGCCTTCCTGTCCAATAAACTGCAGGAGTCCTTACCCTCCTCACCTGGGGATGCAATGTACAGCAGCAGCAACAACAACTTGTATTTATACAGCGCCTTTAATGTAGTAAAAAGTGCTTCACAGGAGCGTTATCTAAAATTTGATGCCGAGCCTCACAAAGAGATATTAGGACTGGTGACAAAAAGCTTGGTCAAAGAGGTAGGTTTTAAGGAGCGTCTTAAATGCGGAGAGAGAGATGGAGAGGTGGAGATGTTTAGGGAGGGAACTCCAGAGCTTATGGCCTCGGCAGCTGAAGGCACGGCCACCAATGGTGGGGCAAAAGAAATCCAGGATGTACAAGAGGCCAGAGTTGGAAGAGCGCAGAGTTCTCGTTGGGTTGTAGAGCTGAAGGAGTTTACAGAGATAGAGAGGGACGAGGCCATGAAGGAATATGAACAGAAGATTGAGAATTTTAAAATCGCGGCGTTGCCAGACCGGGAGCCAATGTAGGTCAGCGAGGACAGGGGTGATGGGTGAACAGGACTTGCTGCGAGTTCGGACACGGGCAGCAGGTGTACCTGGTGGTCACTGTGCGATGTGTCATTGGTTTCACTCACCTGAAACTTCTGGAAGTGCCGGCTCGTCTTCTTGCCGGATGTGCCCATCACAAAGAGAAAGTCGGGAGTCAGAACAAAGGGGACCCTCTCCTTATTGATTCCCAGGAAGCTTTTATAGTTCCCAAGGATGTGACCAAAATCGATATGGAAAAGGTTTCCTGAATGGAATAAAGCACAACTTGTCAGTTTTTAAAATTTGTACCAACATAAGTGTTCATTTCACAATCCTCCCACGACCTTTAATAAGTCTCAGAGAAAACTGACTGGCAGGAGGGACGGTAACCAGAGGGCACAGATTGAAGATAATTGGCAAAAGAACCAGCAGGGAGATAAGGAGAAGGTTTTTATGCAGCAAGTATTTATGTGATGGAATGTGCTGCCTGAAAGGGCGGTGGAAGCAGATTACTGTAAATAGTAACTTTCAAAAGGGAATTGGATAAATACTTGAAAAGGACATTTTGCAGGGCTATGGGGAAAGAGCGGGGGAGTGGGACTAATTGGATAGTTCTTTCAAAGAGCCCATACAGACACAATGGGCCGAATGGCCTCCTCCTGTCTGTATGATTCCAAGTTTCCATGAGCCCCTTTCCTTCCACTGCTGCCCTGATTAACTCAGCACAAACCTAGAATGGAATCGAGACTCCCCAGGTCTGTGTATCTCCAGTATCACTAACCCAGCAGAGGAGCATATATTTTGATCACGTAATTAGACACTGCACACTCACCCGACTCTGTGATCATGATGTTGTCATTGTGCCTGTCTCCTATGCCCAGGATGTAGGTGGCAACACAATACCCAGCACACGAGTAAACAAACCTTTCGACAGCCGACTGGAACTGCGAAGTCAATGAAGAATTCCTTCAGTTTGCATAGTTCAGAAGGCATTTCAAATATTAAACGCAATAACATCAGAGGGCATTCATCACGTTCACATCAAGCAAGGACCAAAGAGCCAACACAATTCAGCCCAAAAACAGTGCCAGAGAATACGCTGGTATGGTTCTAAATAATAATGTTTCATTGGTTGTATATTATACCTGTCGGAGAATGCAGCTACTATATGTGCACCCGTCTGGCACAGGTGGAGTGCCTGTTTGTACTTGTACCTGTCAGGCAGAGTACATCCTGTCAGACACAATGCCGGTTTATTCCCCCTGACGGTAATTTTTATGAGAACTTTACGATCATTGGATGTTAATTTCGGCATCAAGTTGCATTCCATGTTATTGGCCCAGTACCCGATGTTGCTCCAGTACTCCTGAACTACTTCAGTACCAGTTAGTTGCTCCAGTGCCTGTGAACTGGTCCAGTATCTGTGAATTTCCCCAGTACCTCTTGAGTTATCCCTGTACCCATGAGTCTGTCCAGTACCACTGACCCTCTCCAGTACCCAGCAGCTAGTCCATTTACCTTCTCCTCAATCGGGCACTTGTCTTTCAGCCAATGATTCAACACTTCATCCTTGAATGCCCCAGTATTGCCGACTGTGCTTTGCTGGATCTTGGCTATGGTCGTGGCATCTTTGACAATCTGAATCATTCCTGTTGAAGTGCAACAAAACTTTTGTGTCTGTGACCTTGGACAGAATTACATGACAGTTTCTATTCACAACAGGCACCTGCAAGGCAGGTTACCATTTCATTGGTGCACCGAGCACTCACTGTGTCAGGTCATTACTGGGTTAACTCATTGCACACAGACCCGATTACCATCCCATCAGTGTCTGGGCTAGAATTGAACACAGCATTAACCCAGAGGTGGCCCCCTACACAGTTTTCTGAGGTTTTTTTTTTGCTCCTCATGCTAAGGGATGTTAGTACTGTGAACCTTAAATGGAACACTTTCCATTTCCAGCCCCCAGCTCTCACACTAACTATCCTTGGTCACTGCCAGTTCGCGCCCGTTGTGTGCTGCAAGCTCATGTTGCCCTCGGGGCTGGGCCGAGACTGGCCAAACTCATTTCACAGAGGATGTTGGCAGCCGGCAGCCAGAGGTGTCTTTCATCCCATTGGCTGGATTTGAACCCTGGTCTCCGAGGTGACAGGCCAGCGCCTGCACCATCTGGCTCCCCCTGCCCGCTTTCTAAACACAGACACACCAAAACGTACGAGGCCAAGGTAAAGATTTTTTTTTACCAATTTTGTTCCCTGTTGCAATGCACCCGTACGGCAACAGGCAAAGATCCAAGGATTCCGTCTCCCAGATTGAGTCCATAATTAGAAGGATCTGTGGATAAATGAAAGTGTTGTTGTGTTTACAAAACAAGAGCGTCCAAATAAGTAACTACTTGTTCAGTCCGTAAGGATGACCCCGAGCTTCCGGTCACCTGTCATTTTAATTCTCCGCCCCATTCCTACTCTGACCTCACCGTACTCGGGCTCTTGCATTGTTCCATGGAAACCCAGCGTAAGCTCTTCCGATTAGGCACTTTACAGCCTTCCGGACTCAATATCGAGTTTAACAATTGCAGATCATAACCTCAGCCCCCTTTACATTTTTACTTATTTTTTATCCACGCCTTTGTTTTGGCCCGTTCCCCCCCCCCCCCCCGCCCCCCACACCTTTTTTTCTCTCCCACATGGCAGCTGTCTCCCATTCTGCCAGCACATTTCACACCTAATCTAGAGCCGTCTTTTGTCTCCACTAGTCCTATCACCATCTCGTCTCATTTTGAATACCTCTTAATGTCTCTTCACTTCTCTTTTGTTCTCTCCCAGCCCGGCCTTTTAATCTATTTCATTTCCTGTGCTTTTCCAGTCTTGACAAAGGGTTTGACCCGAAACATTGACTCTATTTTCTCTCCACGGATGTTGCCTGGCCTGCCGAGTTTTTCCAGCATTTTCTGATGTTATTTTGGATTTCCAGCATCTTGCCATCATACTAAGTAACTCTACTTGTTGTTACCGAACAACGTTCTACACCACTTTTACCAGCTGTGTTTCCTCCTCCCACATTACCAAGCTACACTGTGCTCCCTGCATTACTAAGCTGCACTCTATATATTACCAGGCAGGCAAGGCCCCCTCCCCCATCTTGTGTGGCCTGCTTATACTCTAGACTCCTTTGTGCCAGACTGCTCGAAATCTCCTCTTGCCCAACTGATGTTTCCAGCTGTGCTCAACCCCTGTGTTACTGGTCTTTGCTTCACACAACATAAATGTTACTCACCTATTCCCCTTCCCCTATGGCATTCTCTGTGCCTCTACATTACTGGGCTATCCTCTATACAGTAGATAGGCAATGGCGAACATTTAAAGAAATAATTCTCAATGTGTACACATTCCCTTGAGCGATTAAAAACTCTACAGGAACAGTGGCCCATCTGTGGCTAACTAGAGAAGTTAAGGATAGTATTAGATTAAGAGAAGAGGCTTACAATGTTGCCAAAAAGAATAGTATGCTGAGGATTGGGAGGGTTTTAGAAATCAGCAAAGGATGACCAAGAAATTGATAGAGAGAAAATAGAATGTGAGAGTAAACTAGCAAGAAATATAAAAACAGATTTTAAGATCTTCTGCGAGTATTTAAAAAGGAAGAGTTTAGCGAAAGTAAACGTGGGTCCCTTAGAGGCAGAGACAGGAGAAATTATAATGGTGGGTAAGGAAATGGCAGAGACGTTAAACAAATATTTTGTATCGGTCTTCACTGTAAAAGACACAAAAAACATACTGGAAATAGTGGGAAACCAAGGGTCTAATGAGAGTGAGGAACTTAAAGTAATTAATATTTGTAAAGAAAAAGTACTGGAGAAATTAATGGGACTAAAAGCCAATAAATCCCCAGGAACTGATGGCTTACATCCTAGGGTTTTAAAAGAAGTGGCTGCAGAGTTATTGGATGCATTGGTTTTGATCTTCCAGAATTCCTTAGATTCTAAAATTGTGCCCATGGATTGGAATGTAGCAAATGTAACCCCACTGTTCAAGAAAGGAGGGAGAGAGAAAACAGGGAACTATAGGCCAGTGAGCCTGACATCAGTAGTGGGGAAAATGCTAGAATCTATCATCAGGGATGTGGTAACAGGCCACTTAGAAAATCATAATGTGATTAGATAGAGTCAACACGGTTTTGTGAAAGGGAAATCATGTTTGACAAATCCAGAGTTTATTGAGAGTGCAACTAGCAGGGTAGATAAGGGGGAACCAGTGGATGTAGTATATTTGGATTTTCAGAAGGCATTTGATGAAGTGCCACACAAGAGATTGTTACACAAGATTAGGACTCATGGGATTGGGGATAATATATTAGTATGGATGAGCATTGGTTAACGGACAGAAAACAGAGAGTAGGAATAAATGGGTCATTTTCGGGTTGGCAGGTTGTAACTAGTGGGGTGCCTCAAGGATCAGTGCTTGGGCCTCAGCTATTTACAATCTATATCAATCACTTAAATGAGGGGATGAGTGTAATGTATCCAAGTTTTCTGACGATACAAAGCTAGGTGGGAAAGTCAGCTGTGAGGAGAACACAAAGAGTCTGCAAAGGGATATAGACAGGTTGAGTGAACGGGCAATAAGGTGGCAGATAGAGTATAATGTGGGGAAATGTGAGGTTATTCGCTTTGGTAGGAAGATTAGAAAAACAGAATATTTTTTAAATGGTGCAAAACTATTAAATGTTGGTGTTCAGCGGGATTTGTGTGTCCTTGTACACAAATCACAGAAAGTTAACATGCAGGTACAGCAAACAATTAGGAAGGCAAATGGTATGTTGGCCTTTATTGCAAGGGGGTTGGAGTATAAGAGTAAGAAAATCTTGCTGCAATTGTACAGGGCTTTAATGAAACCACACCTGGAGTACTGTGCACAGCTTTGGTCTCCTTAATCTGAGGAAGGATATACTTACCTTGGAGGCGGTGCAACAAAGGTTCACTAGATTGATTCCTGGGATGAGAGGGCTGTCCTATGATGAGAGATTGTGTAGAATGGACCTATATTCTCTGGAGTTTAGAAGAATGAGAGGTGATTTCATTGAAACGTATAAAGTTCTGAGAGGACTTGACAGGGTAGATACTGAGAGGTTGTTTCCCCTGGCTGGAGAGTCCAGAACTAGGGGGCATAGTCTCACGATAAGGGGTCGGCCATTTAGGACTGAGATGAGGAGACATTTCTTCACTCAGAGGGTTGAGAATCTTTGGAATTCTCTACCCCAGAGGGCTGTGGATGCTCAGTCGATGAGTATATTCAAGACAGAGATTGATAGATTTTTGGATGCTAAGTGAATCAAGGGATATGGGGATCGGGCGGGAAAGTGGAGTTGAGCCATGATCTTATTGAATGGCGGAGCAGGCTCGAGGGGGTCATATGGCCTACCCCTGCTCCTATTTCTTATGTTCTTATACCTGTGTTACTGGTAGATGTTACTGAGTTATTGCCCTTCCGCTATGACATTCTCTGTACCTCTTTGTTACTCGGAAATCCTCTACACCTATGTTACTGGGCTACTTCGCAGTGTTCTAAGGTTGGTACGTGGAGGCCATTGATTATAGCACAGTTACAGTGGGAAATATCAGAGATTTACAGTGAGGGATGCTGAGTTGCAGCACTGGGCGTTGTAATGAGTGAGCAGAATATCCAAGCTTGCAGAGTGACGAGTATCTCCGAGCATCACAGCACGCACCTGTATGATCAGCATGTCCTGCCGTAGGTCATCGCCATGTTTAAAGATGATCCCAATGGTATCCTTCGATAAAGAGGTGAGGTCCGCACACTTAAACTCTAGCCACAGGGGCTTTTTCTTTGATGGCATGACTTTGCATTTATCCACCTGCAGGTCAGTCAATAGAAGGTGAACGTGAGTCATTCTGTATTCTGGTGGGAATGTTACAATGTATTTATTTTTACGAAATGAATCTAGTCATGACTTGGTTCTGGCTGTGTGATGCAGCACATGGTAATACAGGAAACTTTGGTTTATGTGGAGGTTAACTGTCCGGAATGCTTGATCCACCGGCAAAAATCAGGAGCCGTTTCGTTAGTTTTTTTTTCTTTTCGTTGCTTTTTTTTCACCAGTCAGGCTCTGCAAGGTCTCGCTGAAGCTGTTGCTAAGCTACAGAGACGCTTGCAAGGTACGGCCGACTGTTTAGAAGCTGTTGCTAAGCAACCGGGTTTGTTGCCAGATACGGAGCTCCGTATGTTTCAACATTTGTCCGGCAGTTTTGATGGGACGGCAACAGCTCGGTCCTGTCGGTGCCGGATATCACAAAGTTTCCTGTATCACAAAAGACTGTCTTTTATATAGCACTTATCACATCTCCCATAAACTTCTCAAAGCGTCACATACATGATGAATGACTTTTAAGTTCAAAAGTTAAAAAAAATCCCCTCTCCCACAGTCAAATAGCCTAGGTTTACGCATAAATAATAATGGGGTAGTAATTCCTCCCCAAACGCGTGAGTACGGAAGGGGTACTCACGCGTCTGGCCGGAGGAAATGCCGGTTTTCAACATGCACAGCGCATGCGCTGAAAACCGGCATTTCCTCTCCTCTAACCCAAGAGTTGAAGAGGCTAGCGCGTGCGCTGTAGGGGGCAGCGCGTGCATCTTGGATTTCCTCTGTTTTGGGGGATTTGCGCATGTCTAAAGGCCTCCGGTCTTTACGCTTGTAAAAAGCACACGTAAGTATTTATTTTTACAGGTAAGTGGTGTTTTAGTGTAATTTAGAATTTTTTTTTCCACAGGTTTATTATTTTAAAGAGTCTACAATAAGGTAAGTTTAGTTTTAGACGCTTTTTGTTAAAAATTTATTTTTTTCAAAAAAAAAAATTATTGTTTAAATTATTTTTGTACACTTATTTATACTTAATTTAATGATTGGGATGTTTTTTAAATTTTTATTTAAAGTTTAAATAGTGTTTTGGGCCCCCGTAGTTTTCATGAGTTTGACAGTTCTTACTCTCAAACTCATGAATGAACCTTCCCCTCCCCTGATTGGTTGTACAGTGCTCACCTGATCCCAGCCGGCACATCGCACTAACTACGCCGCTGGATCAGGTAAGCACTGCGCGCTGACATCTGAACCGGGCCTGTCACAGGAAATGCAAGCAGGCCCGGGCTTCAGATGTCAGCGCGCAGGGTGAGTGCAGATCGGGGGCTTGCACGCGCGGCAAGCCCCCGACACCAAGTTCTGGGCCAATGTACACTGGGCTGGCCCAGAGCAGGCAAGCATGTATCTGATTCTCCAAAGCTAGAATGGCCAAAACTGGAATAGCATGGGAAATCGATGCCATTACCTTGTAGCTTCCCATTCAGTGACCCCATGTATTGGGGCACAGCTGCACTCTGTCACCACACCGCCCAGTGCTGAGTTTGCTGATCGTACCTACTCAGGGTAGTTGCGAGAGAGTGGCGCTACAATTGAACTCAGTGCTTCTGAACTGAGGGGGACAGAGTTAACCAGATTATTGTTCAGTGTTGGGAAATTGTGTGTGTGTATATTTATTATATATATAATAACAGGTGAGGACAACAGGGCTTGGCTCAATATCATGCTGACACTCGCTGTTTAGGCTCACACATGAAGAATGGGCACTTGGATGAGGTACTGAAGGCTGGCTGACGACTGTGGAACCAGCAGAACGCACCCTCCGGAGAAAAGGGAAGAAAATTGTAAGGTGAGAGAGACAAACGTGGGGATTGATTCTTTTTAATTAAATTAAACCAACAACGTCACTGAAAGAATAAATCATGAAGTTAAACACTAGTCTATCTCGCAATGTCCATGTGAATGGTTTAATGCCACGCCTTCCATCCTGTGCAACAGCAGTCTGTGCCACATTTAGCGTGCAAGTCAGCGATTAAGGTACTTTGGGGGTTATTTTGGCCAAAGTGTGAAAACAGGCACTAATTGTGCTCATAGGAAACGCCTGTTTGAAAGTGTGGATTTAGCACACAATTTTCAGGCTAAGTTATGATTATCATGATTTAAACGTGCCTGCAGGCGCTGAAACCGACAACTGCACATTTAGCACTCAAGTGCTGAATCGATGCAATTTTCCTGGAGCTGTATATGTCGCCTGCGCTCACCCACTTCCACTGAAGGTGTGGCGTGTGCTGGCTGAGAGAGAAGTCGACGTTTACGGGACCGAGGGAGAGGGTGCACAGGTTCTCGGAGACAGCACTGGAGGTCCTGGTGGAGGAGGTCCAGAGGGGGGAGGCTGTCCTGTACCCGCAGGGGGGGAAGGAGTCCACCTCACCCTCCTCTCCCGGTGCTGCTCTGCCTGGCCTCATGTCCTGCTCCCATTCCTCTTGCAGACCAAAAGGGACCCCTAGCAAGATGATGATGACCAAGCACTACCTTTCTCCTGGTAACTCCTGTGAGGTGTCCAATAAGGTGGAGCAGCCCAGCGCTCACTCTTATTAGGTGAAGTCCTCAGACAATTTCCAGAATAAATGTTGATGGAGTGTTGGTGAAGTCTTGACAAAGTGTCCCAGAAAGTCTCCCTATGTGTTTCAAAAGTCCTCTTCAAATCTCCAACAGCAAGTGAACAGTAAAAGGTGATATACCTTTAAGTAGCACTCGAAACTCTCTAAAACGACTAGTTTACTCCCAGTCAGCTGGTTGCTGTTAGGTCAAGTGCTAGCCACCAAAATGCTGTGCAACCTCCTTCATAAGCCTTGCTATACAACCTAAGTGATAATCAGCTGCTTAATGATCCTCCGGGTGACCATTCCTAGCGCAAGCTTCAACTCCTTTACCAAGATGGCGTCTTGCGCTAAATGGGGGATAAACCAGCGTTTCAGCTTAAGGCCCCATTTTGTCCACCTCGGAGGCTCTTTAGTGCCGAAAGTATCCGGGGAAAATCGGCCCGTATAGTTTAACCTACCACAAGAACGCCAGCACGGAGACCGGGGTCGTACGGGACTCGGAAACATTCTGGGAAACCGGAAGATTGGAGTTTCTCAAGTTTGTGTCTTAACTGAGAGATCGCTACAAACAAAACAGATTCAATCAGAAAAACATCAGACACTTCTCAGCTTTAATGAAAAAAGCCCTGACTTCTTAACTCCCGTGTCGCCAAAATTAGTTTGGAGGACGAGTTCATGGAATGCATTCGAAAGAACAATATGTCGTGGAACCAACCAGGGTAGAGGCTATTTTAGATCTTGCCTTGTGTAATGAGACAAGGTTAATTAATAATTTCATAGTAAGGGATCTTATGGGGAAGAGTGATCATAGTATGATAACATTTCACATTGAGTTTGAGAGTGAAGTACTTAAGTCCGAAAGTAGAGTATTAAACTTAAAGCCAATTACATAGATATGAAGGGAGAGTTGGCTAAGGTGGATTGGGAAATTAGATTAAAAGATATAATGGTAGATAAGCAATGGTGAACATTTAAAGAAATATTTCATGATTCTCAACAACTATACATTCCATTGAGAAATAAAAACTCCATGGAAAAAGTGATCCATCTGTGCCTAACTAAAGAGGTTAAGGATAGTATTAGATTAGAAGAAGAGGTGTATAATGTTGCCAAAAAGATAGTAAGCCTGAGGATTGGGAGAGTTTTAGAAACCAGCAAAGGATGACCAAAACATTGATAAAGAGGGAGAAAACAGTATATGAGAGTAAACTAGCAAGAAATATAAAATCAGATTGTAAGAACTTCTAAAAGTGTGTAAAAAGGAAAAGATTAGTGAAAGTAAACATGGGTCCCTTATAGGCAGAGACAGGAGAAATTATAATAGGGAAGAAGGAAATGGCATAGACATTAAACGTAAACTCTGTATCTGTCTTCACAGAAGAAGACACAAAAAAATTCCAGAAATAGTGGGGAACCAAGGGTCTAATGAGAGTGAGGAACTTAAAGTAATTAATATCAGTAAAGAAAAAGTACTGGAGAAATTAATGGGACTAAAAGCCAACAAATCCCCTGGACCTAATGGCCTACATCCTAGGGATCTAAAAGACATAGTGTATGCATTGGTTGTGATCTTCCAAAATTCCCTAGATTCTAGAACAGTCCCTGTGGATTGGAAGGTAGCAAATGCAACACCACTATTCAAGAAAGGAGGGAGAGAGAAAGCAGGGAACTACAGGCCAGTTAGCCTGACATCAGTCATTGGGAAAATACTGGAATCCATTCTTAAGGAAGTGGTAACAGGCCACTTAGAAAATCATAATATGATTAGGCAGAGTCAACATGGTATAATGAAAGAGAAATCATGTTTGACAAATCTATTAGATTTTTTTTAGGATGTAGCTAGCAGCGTAGATAAAGGGCTGTGGCTGTAGTATATTTGGATATACCAGTTGCTGTAGTATATTTGGATTTCCAAAAGGCATTAAATAAGGTGCCACTCGAAAGGTGGTTACACAATATAAGGGCTCATGGGGTTGTGAGTAATATATGGTAATATATTGCATGGATAGAGGATTGGTTAACAGACAGAAAACAGAGAGTAGGAATAAATGGGTCATTTTTAGGTTGGTAGGCTGTGACTAGTGGGGTGCCGCAAGGATCAGTGTTAGAGCCACAGCTATTCACAATCTATATCAATGACTTATGTGAAGGGACCGAGTGTAATGTATCCAAGTTTGCAAGGTGAGAAAGCTAGGTGGGAAAGTAAGCAGTGAGGAGGACACAAAGGGCTGGATTTTCATTCAGAAGTCGGGTTGAAGGTGGGACTACAACTTTCGGGGTTGTAGTCCCGCCTCCATTGAGATGCGGCCAATCCACGCAATTTTAACTTGATTGACCTTGTTGAGCCCACCCAGCGGACTCAGCAGGCCAATTAAGGGCCACTCGGCAACAGGTGACGTCACAGACTGAAATTTCATCTGTCAAGACGTTTTGACAGATGAAATATCAGTGTTTCACAGCTGTTTGAAGCTGTCAAACACTGACAGTCTGACTTCTAACCTGAGTCCTTCTCCACAGACTCAGTTAGAAATCTCTCCTGCACAGGAAGCTGCAGGCTGTCACTTTTGACAGATCGCAGCCATTCTGCTTTCTGTGCCGGTAAGATGAGGGACTCCCCAAACCTAAAGGAAGGAAGGCTGAAAAGGTAAGAAAATGTATGTAAAACTTCTTTAATCAATTTAGACACACCAAACACACTTACCTTTGCACTCATGCACACATCACTCACCTGAACACCGACATTTCGACCCCTCCAAATCCATCAACCCGATGGCCCGACTCCTCCAACTTGGCGTGGTTTGGAGCCATCGGGAATCCCACAGTTCAAGCTTAAAAACAGGGATTAGGCTAAAAATTGCCTGTTAACTACCTGTTAACAGGCAGTTAATTGGCACTAATCCCTTCCCGCCTCGGGTAGGCGGGTCCCAGTGCGGGGCGGGTACCCACCTCCTTTGAAACTGGCATGGAGGCGGGATGGGGTCGGGACCCCCGATTTCAGGAATTTCGGCACGCCTCCAAACCCGACTCCACGGCACATTGAAAATTGAGCCCAAAGAGTCTGCAAAGGGATATAGACAGGTTAAGTGAGTGGGCAGTAAGGTGGCAGATGGAGTATAATGTAGGGAAATGTGAGGTTATTCACTTTGGTAGGAAAAATAGAAAAACAAAATATTTTTAAATGGTGAGAAACGATTAAATGTTGGTGTTCAGAGGGATTTGGGTATCCTTGTACACAAAACACAAAAAGTTAACATGCAGGTACAGCAAGCAATTAGGAAGGCAAATGATACGTTGGCCTTTATTGCAAGGGGGTTGGAGTATAAGAGTAAGGAAGTCTTGCTGCAATTATATAGGGCTTAGGTGAGACCACACCTGGAGTACTGTGCACAGTTTTAGTCTCCGTACCTAAGGAATAATATACTTGCCTTGGAGGCGGTGCAACGAAGGTTCACTAGACTGATTCCTGGGATGAGAGGATTGTCGTATGAGGCGAGATTGAGTAGAATGGGCCTATACCCCCTGGAGTTTAGAAGAATGAGAGGTGATCTCATTGAAACATACAAGATTCTGAAGGGGATTGACAGGGTAGATGCTGAGAGGTTGTTTCCCCTGGCTGGAGTGTCTAGCACGAGGGGGGCATAGTCTCAGGATAAGGGGTTGGTGATTTAGGACTGAGATGAGGAGAAATTTCTTCACTCAGAGGGTGGTGAATCTTTGGAATTCTTTACCCCAGAGGGCTCTGGATGCTCAGTCATTGAGTATATTCAAGGCCGAGCTAGATAGATTTTTGGACTCTAAGGGAATCGAGGGATATGGAGATCGTGCGGGAAAGTGAAGTTGAGGTCAAAGATCAGCCATGATCTTATTGAATGGTGGAGTAACTCAAGCAGCCATATGGCCGACTCCTGCTCTTATTTCTTATGCTCTCATGTGTCAGCCGTGGCTCAGTGGGTAGCACTCTCGCCTCTGAGTCAGTAGGTCGTAGGTTCAAAGTAGGTCAGTAGGTCCAAAGATGTGCGGGTTAGGTTGATTGGCCATGATAAAAATTGACCCTTAGTGTTAGGGGGGATTAAATACGTGGGGTTACGGGGTTACGGGGATAGGGCTTGGGTGGGATGGCTGTCGGTGTAGGGACCGGGTGCTAGGGTTTGGATGATCAGCCATGATCTCGTTGAATGGCGGAGCAGGCTCGAAGGGCCGAATGGCCTACTCCTGCTCCTATCTTCTATGTTTCTATGTTCAAGTCCCATTCCAGAGACTTGAGCATAAAAATCTAGGCTGACACTCCAGTGCAGTACTGAGGGAGTGCTGCACTGTCGGAGGTGCCGCCTTTCAGATGAGATGTTAAACCGAAACCGAGGCCCAGTCTGCGCTCGCAGGTGGTTGTAAAAAATCCCATGGCACTAACAACATCCCAATAATGGATAATCAAGGGGCCACAGGGAGGGGGGAACTAAAGACAATCACTATCACTAAGGAAATAGTACTTGGTAAAGTAATGGGACTAAAAGATGACAAGTCCCCTGGACCAGATGGCCTGCATCCCAGGGTCTTAAAAGAAGTGGCTTCAGAGATAGTGGATGCATTGGTTGCAAAATACCAAAATTCCCTGGACTCTGGAGAGGTCCCAGCGGATTGGAAAAACGCAAATGTAACACCCCTATTTAAGAAAGGAGGGAGACAGAAAGCAGGAAACTATAGACCAGTTAGCCTAACATCTGGCGTTGGGAAAATGCTGGAGTCCTTCATTAAGGAAGCAGTAGCAGGGCATTTGGAAAATCATAATGCAGTCAAGCAGAGTCAGCATGGTTTTATGAAAGGGAAATCATGTTTAACAAACTTGCTGGAGTTCTTTGAGGAGGTAATGAGCAGGGTGGACAAAGGTGAGCCAGTGGATGTGGTGTATTTGGATTTCCAGCAGGCATTCGATAAGGTGCCACATAAAAGGTTACTGCATAAGATAAGAGCTCACGGAATTGGGGGTAATATATTAGCATGGATAGAGAATTGGCTGGCTAACAGAAAGCAGAGAGTCGGGATAAATGGGTAATTTTCCGGTTGGCAAGCTGTAACTAGTGGGGTGCCACAGGGATCGGTGCTGGGGCCCCAACTATTTACAATCTACCTTAATGACTTGGATGAAGGGACCAAGTGTAATGTAGCCAAGTTTGCGGATGATACAAAGATGGGTGGGAAAGCAAGTTGTGCAGAGGACTCAAAGAACCTACAAAGGGATATAGACAAGCTAAGTGAGTGGGCAAACATTTGGCAGATGGAGTATAATGTGGGAAAGTGCGAGGTTATACACTTTGGAAGAAAAAATAAAAAAGCAAACTATTATTTAAATGGAGAGAGATTACAAAATGCTACAGTTCAGAGGGACCTGGGGGTCCTTGTGCACGAAACACAATAAGTTAGCATGCAGGTACAGCAAGTAATCAAAAAGGCAAATGGAATGTTGGCCTTTATTTCAAAGGGGTTGGAGTATAAAAGCAGGGAAGTCCTGCTACAACTGTACAGGGTATTGGTGAGACCACACCTTGAGTACTGCGTACAGTTTTGGTCTCCTTATTTAAGGAAGGATATACTTGCATTGGAGGCAGTTCAGAGACTATTTACTAGGTTAATTCCCAAGATGAAAGGGGTTGACTTATGAGGAAAGGTTGAGCAGGTTGGGCCTATACTCATTGGAATTTAGAAGAATGAGAGGTGATCTTATTGAAACATATAAGATACTGAGGGGGCTCGACAAGGTAAATGCAGAGAGAATGTTACCCCTCATGGGGAAATCTAGAACGCGGGGGCACAGTTTTAGAATAAAGGGTTGCCCTTTTAGAACTGAGATGAGGAGGAACTACTTCTCTCAGAGGGTCATAAATCTGTGGAATTCTCTGCCCCAGAGAGCTGTGGAGGCTCGGTCATTAAATACATTTAAGACAAATTTTTGCAAGATAAGGGAGTGAAGGGTTATGGGGAGCAGGCGGGGAAGTGGCTTTGAGCCCAAGATCAGCCATGATCTTATTGAATGGCGGAGCAGGCTCGAGGGGCCAAGTGGTCTATTCCTGCTCCTATTTCTTATGGCACTATTTCGAAGAAGAGCAGGGGAGTTATCCCCGGTGTCCTGGCAAATATTTACCCCTCAATCAACAGCACTAAAAATACAGATTATCTGGTCATTATCGCATTGCTGTTTGTGGGAGCTTGCTGTGCACAAATTGGCTGCCGCGTTTCCTACTTTACAACAGTTGCTACACTTCAAAATTACTTAATTGGCTGTAAAGCGCATTGGGTCATCCTGAGGTCATCAAAGGTGCTGTATAAATTTAAGTCTTTTTTTCTCTCTTCCTAACTATAACCTGGTTTATACTGCACTTATTCCATTGCTTTTATATCCTTCCTTTATATATTTTATATCCCAGTCGATACCTCCAGGTAAGGCCTCTATCTTTGTTCCCTTCAGTCTAAGAGGCACAGATTTGAGCACATCAAGGGTACAACTGGTTTAGCCTTCATCAACAGATGTGGCTGCACTGTATCAAGTGCTGTCAGGTGCTCACTCTCCTCTGCCAAAACTGCCCACTGCTCCAGGGTCCTCCTGGAGACCAAAAATAATCCATGACTTCATTCCTCCATAATCCACCATCTCTTTAAACCTGTCTCCTCTACACCCTCCATTCTTGCCTCCAACAATAAGTGCAAGGAGCTGGTGAACTTCTTTGTCACTATGACAGAGACCTTCCATTCAGCTGCCTGTGCTGTTTCCCCCCCATCCTTCCCCTTGCCCCTTGAGCCACAACTCCCCAAACCCCCTGCCTTAGCCCTGAACCTACATCTTTCTCTAGTTTCTCTCCTACCTCCCCTCATGTCCTCTCTCAACTAATTTTCTTCATGGGTCCCACCACCTGCTCCCTTGACCCCATTCCCAATATATTCCTGACCAACCAACTTCTTTTCCTGGTCCCCATGCTGGCTGACATTGTAAATAGTTCCCCCCCTCAGGTATTGTCCACCTCCCTTTCAAAACTTCTCAGAATAAATCACTCTCGACCCCTTTGTCCTTATAAATTACTGTCCTATCTCCAACCTCCCTTTCCTCTCCAAAGTCCTTGAACGTGTTGTCGGCTCCGAATTCCATGTCCCTTTCCCGCAACTCCATGTTTGAATCTCTCCAATCAGGCTTTTGGCTCTGCCACAGCACTGAAACAGTCTTTATCAAAGTCACAAATGACATTCTCTTTGACTGTGACCGTGATGTTTTATCCCTCCTCTCAACGTAACTGCAGTCTTTGACACGGTGGCCATACCATATTCCTCCAACACCTTTCCTCCATTGTCCAGCTCAGTGGGATTGTCCTCGCTTGGTTTCACTCTTACCGTCTCTTCTCACCCCCACACCTTTACTTTCTGTTACCCAAGAATTAGAGTCCTGAATTTAAATAAAGGAAACTACGATGGTATGCGGCGCGAGTTGGGTAGGATGGATTGGGAAACGTTACTTAAAGGGTTGACGGTGGATAGGCAATGGCAAACATTTAAAGATCGCATGGATGAACTACAGAATTTGTTCATCCTTGTCTGGCATAAAAATAAAACAAAAAAGGTGGCGCAACCGTGGCTAACAAGGGAAATTAGGGATAGCATAAGATCCAAAGAGAGGACATATAAATTGGCCAGAAAAAGCAGCAAACCTGAGGATTGGGAGCAGTTTGGGATTCAGCAAAGGAGGACAAAAGGATTAATTAAGAGGGGGAAAATAGAATATGAGAGTAAGCTTGCAGGAAACAAAAAGCTGACTGTAAAAGCTTCTATAGATATGTGAAGAGAAAAAGATTGGTGAAGTCAAGCGTAGGTCTCGCAGTCAGAATCAGGGGAATTTATAATGGGGAACAAAGAAATGACAGACCAATTAAATACATACTTTGGTTCTGTCTTCTCAAAGGAGGACACAAATAACCTCCCAGAGGTGTCGGGGAACATAGGGTCTAATGAGAGGGAGGAATTGAATGAAATCAGTATTTGTAGGGAAATGGTGTTAGGGAAATTGACAGGATTGAAGGCCGATAAATACCCAGGGCCTAATAATCTACATCCTAGGGTACTTAAGGAAGTGGCCCTAGAAATAGTAGATGCATTGCTGGTCATCTTCCAAAATTCTATAGACTCTGGCACAGTTCCCATGGATTGGAGGGTAGCTAATGTAACCCCACTATTTGAAAAAGGCGGTAGAGAGAAAACGGGGAATTATAGACCGGTAAGCCTGACATCGGTAGTGGGGAAAATGCTAGAGCCCATTATAAAAGATGTAATAGCAGAGCACTTGGAAAACAGTGACAGGATCAGACAAAGTCAACATGGATTTACAAAAGGTAAATCGTGCTTGACTAAACTACTGGAATTTTTTGAGGATGTAACTGGTAAAATAGATAAGGGAGAACCAGTGGATGTGGTGTATTTGGACTTTCAGAAGGCTTTTGATAAGGTCCCGCATAAGAGATTAACATGCAAAGTTAAAGCACATGGGATTGTGGGTAAGATACTGACTTTGATAGAGAACTGGTTGGCAGACAGGAAGCAAAGAGTTGGAATAAACAGGTCTTTTTCCGAGTGGCAGGCAGTGACTAGTGGGGTACCGCAGGGATCGGTGCTAGGACCCCAGCTATTCACAATATATATTAATGATCTAGACGCGGGAACTAGATGTAATATCTCCAAGTTTGCAGATGACACAAAGCTGGGTGGGTGTGTGTGCTGTGAGGAGGATGCAGAGAAACTCCAGTATGATTTGGACAGGTTGGGTGATTGGGCAGATGTATGGCAGATGCAGTATAATGTGGATAAATGCGAGGTTATCCACTTTGGTGGCAAAAACAGGAAGGCAGATTATTATCTGAATGGCAATAGATTGGGAGAAGGGGAAGTGCAACGAGACCTGGGTGTCCTTGTGCACCAGTCGCTGAAGGTAAGCATACAGGTGCAGCAGGCGGTTAAGAAGGCAAATGGTATGTTGGCCTTCATAGCGAGAGGATTCGAGTACAGGAGCAAGGATGTCTTGCTGCAGTTGTACAGGGCCTTGGTGAGACCACACCTTGAGTATTGTGTGCAGTTTTGGTCGCCTTATCTGAGGAAGGATGTTCTTGCCATGGAGGGAGTGCAGCGAAGATTCACCAGACTGATGCCTGGGTTGGCAACAATGACGTATGAGGAGAGATTGGGACGATTGGGCTTATCTTCACTGGAGTTTAGAAGAATGAGAGGGGATTTCATTGAAACTTATAAAATTCTAACAGGACTAGACAGACTAAATGCAGGAAGGCTGTTCCCGATGGTGGGGGAGTCCAGAACCAGGGGTCACAGTCTAAGGATAAGGGGTAAGCCACTTAGGACAGAGATGAGGAGGAATTTCTTCACCCAGAGAGTGGTGAACCTGTGGAATTCTCTACCACTGAAGGCAGATGAGGCCAATTCATTAAATATATTCAAGAAGGAGTTGGATATATTTCTTAAGGCTAAAGGGATCAAGGGATATGGGGAGAAGGCAGGGACAGGGTACTGAATTTGGATGATCAGCCATGATCTCATTGAATGGTGGAGCAGGCTCGAGGGGCCAAATGGCCTACTCCTGCTCCTATCTTCTATGTTTCTATGATCTATCTTTGGCTCCCTTCTGTTCCTCATCTACATGCTGTCCCTTGGCGACATCACCCACAGACATGGGGTCAGCTTCCACGTGTGCACTGATGACAGCTAGCTCTATTTCTCCACCACCTCTTTGGACCCATCCTCTGCCTTTGTGATATCCAGTCTTAGATGAGACACAATTTCCTCCAGTTAAACATTGGGAAGACCGAAGCTCCCGCAACAAACTTTGTCACTGATTCCATTCCTCGTCCTGGCCACTGTCTCAAGCAGAACCAGACTCTTCGCAATCTCAGCATCTGATTCGACCCTGAGCTGATCATTTGATCCCATGTCCTCTTCATCACAAAGACCACCCACTTCCACCCTTGTATTATTGCCTGCCTCTGCCCTGCCTCAGCCTATCTGCTGCTGAAACCCTCATGCCTGGTTTTATCACCTCCCGTCTCAACTATTCCAGTGCTCTTCTGGCCGGCCTCCCATCCTCCACTCTCTATAAACATCAGCTCATCCAAAGCTCTACTGCCCTTATCCTATTGTGCACCAAGTCTCTTTCTCCCGTCACCCTGTCTTTGTTTACCCATATTGGCTCCCAGTCCCCGAATGCCTCAAATTAAAAAAATCCCTTCATGAACTTGACCCTTCCTATCTCCTATTAGCTCCTCCAGACATACAACCCTCCCCTGACTCTGGCCTCTTGTGTAGCCCCCCCACCCCCCCACCGCTTCCCCCCACTGTTGGCAGTCGTGGCTTCAGCTGCCTAGGCACCTCACTCTGGAATGTCCTGCCTGAGCCCCTCTGTCTCTTCAATTCCCTCTCCTGCTTTCAGACTCCTTAAAACCCACCTCTTTGGCCATGCTTTTGGTCACCTGCCCTAATATCATCTTCTTTGGCTCGACGTCCATTTCTTCCTGATTTTACCTCTGAGAAGTACCTCCGGATGTTTTTCTGATTTAAAGGTGTTATATAAATGCTTGTTGTTATTTCTATATTGGGTGCCAAAAACTGTACACAACACTGCAACTGTAGTGTAACTAAGGATTGTAGAAATCCAACATTGCCTCCTTGCTTTTGTATTCTATGCCTCTAGGTACAAAACCAAGGAGACTGTTTGCCTTTTATGGCCTTATCTACTTGACTACTTTAATGACCTGTGTATCTGCACACCAAAGTCACTCTCCTCCTCTATCCCATAACATATCAAAGTCTATTTCCTTTCCCCATTTTACTTCCCAAAGTTACTACTTTATATTTTTATACATAAGAACATAAGTACATAAGAAATAGGAACAGGAGCAGGAGTCGGCCATTCGGCCCCTCGAGCCTGCTCCGCCATTCAATAAGATCATGGCTGATCTTCTACCTCAACTCCACTTTCCCACCCGATCCCCATATCCCTTAATCTATCTATCTCAGTCTTGAATATACTCAACGATTCAGCATCCACAGTCCTCTGGGGTAGAGAATTCCAAAGATTCTCAAACCTCGGAGTGAAGAAATTCCTCCTCATTTCAGTCTTAAATGGCCAACCCCTTATCCTGAGACTCTGCCCCCTAGTTCTAAACTCTCCAGCCAGGGGAAACAACCTTTCAGCATCTGCCCTGTCAATCCCCTTCAGAAACTTGTATGTTCAATGAGATCACCTCTCATTCTTCGAAACTCCAGAGAGTAGAGGCCCAATCTATTCAATCTCTCCTCATTGGACAACCCTCTCATCCCAGTGAACCTTCGCTGCACCGCCTCTAAGGCAAGCATATCTTTCCTCAGATAAGCAGACTAAAACTGTGCACAGTACTCCAGGTGTGGTCTCACCAACTCCATTTGTGGCCTCTTGAGAGAGATCATAGAATCATACAGCACGGAAGGAGACCATTCAGCCCATCGTGCCTGTGCTGTCTCTTTGAAAGAGCTCTCCAATTAATCATATTCCCCTGCTTTTTCCCCATAGCCCTGCAAAATGTTTCCTTTACAAGTATATAATGAACACATAACTGAAGTCCCTCCTTCCTGGTACCATTCTGGTGAATCTTCTCAGAACCCTCTCCAAGGCCAATTTAAGTGGAGGTTTGTGCTGTGGGACTGATTGAAACTGTCCAACTCATTTCACATAGTACCCTAACAGCCAGCAGACAGGAGAGACTATCGTCCCATCAGTCTGGGCCGGATTTAAACCCAGGTCGCAGAGGTGAAAGGTCATGTTTAACCTACTGCACCACCCAGCCTCCTCGAGTAGCTTTATTATTCTTTCTTTTGATGTCAGTGCACAAGCTGAAAGCAAATAAAATCAGTCGGCCCTGGGAGGCCAGAGTCTCCCTGAGCCTGCCCGTGGTGTAAGGGTGATATTTTAAGGGTCTATTTAACTCAGCAAACAGAGTCTATTTAAAAAGCGTCTGCACGAACTACAGCAAACAGAACTCGTGACCAAAACTACAGCAACATCTCCCGATTAAAAGCAGGGTGATTTCTCCAGCAAAGTGCAGTGAGTGGAGGATAGTTACACAATGTGAATTATGTGTGTAAAATCAATCCCAGTCTCTTACAGCAGTGTGGTATCCAGCCATGATTGACAGGGGTGGCGGGGTGGAATTATCCAATCATCTCCATTCTGCCCCGAGACTTGTGGCAACACCATATGCAGCCTAACATTTATCAACATACCTTGAGCTGAAACGTCATACTTGTCGGCAGTTACGTTCTTTATCTCCAGTGTCACTTTGTGGAGGGCTTCCATCACCTTGACCTGCTTCATGAAATCCATCAGCATGGCTGTCCCGCAGCCTCGGAGGTAGGCCTCCAGAATGACCGCGTAGCGCTGGCGATAGTGCATCGACTCAGCCACTTCGCTCCTCAAAAACCAGAACAGATAATGTCCAGTTCGTTTACTCTAGCGAGGAGCCAAAAGAAAAAAAGATAAGGCAGGATTTTAAAACTATATCTATCTATCTATATATATACTGGGGGGGGGAAAATCAAAAACATTCTTCCAGTCGACAAAGGGCCATTGTATACTCACTCTTAACGCTCGCTTGAGGAGGAATCGGGCAAGGGCACTGTCGTGGTAGGGCTCGAACTTGACTGCCTGAAATCAGTTTCAAATAATAAGCTCACATCCCTCAGGTAGGACTGCATAACAACAGCAACAACTTGCATTTATATAGCGCCTTTAACGTAGTAAAACGTCCCAAGGCGCTTCACAGGAACGTTACCAGACAAAATTTGACTCCGAGCCACATAAGGAGATATTAGGACAGGTGACCAAAAGCTTGGTCAAAGAGGTAGGTTTTTAAGGAGCCTCTTAAAGGGGGAGAGAGAGGTGGAGAGGTTTAGGGAGGGAATTCCAGAGCTTCGGGTCTAAGCGGCTGAAGGCACGGCTGCCAATGGTGGGGCGAAGGAAATCAGTGATGCGCAAGAGGCCAGAATTGGAGGAGCGCAGAGAGATCTCGGAGGATTGTAGGGCTGGAAGAGGTTACAGAGATGGGGAGGGGCGAGGCCATGGAGGGATTTGAAAACAAGAATGAGAATTTTAAAATCAAGGTGCTGCTGGACCAAGAGACAATGTAGGTCAGCGAGCACAGGGGTGATGGGTGAACGGGACTTGATGCGAGTTAGGGTATGGGCAGAAGAGTTTTGGATGAGCTCAGGTTTACAGAGGGTGGAAGATAGGAGAGCATTAAAATAGTCGGGTCTAAAGGTAACAATGGCATGAGACTGTAATACAGGGAAAGAAGGCAACTCAGAACCACTGGATGCTGAGCACCCATCTCCCAACTAGATAGTTACAGACCAGCCCCCAGGCAGCCCATCACCTGAAGGCCTAGATCTGTATCCAGGCCAGTGCCAATTGGTCCTTAGGAACTGCAAGGGAGCAGCCACTGGGTTTCCTTTTGACTCAGCATGGACCTCTACAACCACAGTGTGAGTTCCAGACTCAGCATGGACCTCTACAACCACAGTGTGAGTTCCAGACTCAGCATGGACCTCTACAACCACAGTGTGAGCTCCAGACTCAGCGTGGACCTCTACAACCACAGTGTGAGTTCCAGACTCAGCATGGACCTCTACAACCACAGTGTGAGTTCCAGACTCAGCATGGACCTCTACAACCACAGTGTGAGTTCCAGACTCAGCATGGACCTCTACAACCACAGTGTGAGTTCCAGACTCAGCATGGACCTCTACAACCACAGTGTGAGCTCCAGACTCAGCGTGGACCTCTACAACCACAGTGTGAGCTCCAGACTCAGCGTGGACCTCTACAACCACAGTGTGAGTTCCAGACTCAGCGTGGACCTCTACAACCACAGTGTGAGCTCCAGACTCAGCGTGGACCTCTACAATCACAGTGTGAGCTCCAGACTCAGCGTGGACCTCTACAACCACAGTGTGAGCTCCAGACTCAGCGTGGACCTCTACAACCACAGTGTGAGCTCCAGACTCAGCGTGGACCTCTACAACCACAGTGTGAGTTCCAGACTCAGCGTGGACCTCTACAACCACAGTGTGAGCTCCAGACTCAGCATGGACCTCTACAACCACAGTGTGAGTTCCAGACTCAGCATGGACCACTACAACCACAGTGTGAGTTCCAGACTCAGCGTGGACCTCTACAACCACAGTGTGAGCTCCAGACTCCGCATGGACCTCTACAACCACAGTGTGAGCTCCAGACTCAGCGTGGACCTCTACAACCACAGTGTGAGCTCCAGACTCAGCGTGGACCTCTACAACCACAGTGTGAGTTCCAGACTCAGCATGGACCTCTACAACCACAGTGTGAGCTCCAGACTCAGCGTGGACCTCTACAACCACAGTGTGAGCTCCAGACTCAGCGTGGACCTCTACAACCACAGTGTGAGTTCCAGACTCAGCGTGGACCTCTACAACCACAGTGTGAGCTCCAGACTCCGCATGGACCTCTACAACCACAGTGTGAGCTCCAGACTCAGCGTGGACCTCTACAACCACAGTGTGAGCTCCAGACTCAGCGTGGACCTCTACAACCACAGTGTGAGCTCCAGACTCAGCATGGACCTCTACAACCACAGTGTGAGCTCCAGACTCAGCGTGGACCTCTACAACCACAGTGTGAGCTCCAGACTCAGCGTGGACCTCTACAACCACAGTGTGAGCTCCAGACTCAGCGTGGACCTCTACAACCACAGTGTGAGTTCCAGACTCAGCATAGACCTCTACAACCACAGTGTGAGCTCCAGACTCAGCATGGACCTCTACAACCACAGTGTGAGCTCCAGACTCAGCATGGACCTCTACAACCACAGTGTGAGCTCCAGACTCAGCGTGGACCTCTACAACCACAGTGTGAGCTCCAGACTCCGCATGGACCTCTACAACCACAGTGTGAGCTCCAGACTCAGCGTGGACCTCTACAACCACAGTGTGAGCTCCAGACTCAGCGTGGACCTCTACAACCACAGTGTGAGCTCCAGACTCCGCATGGACCTCTACAACCACAGTGTGAGCTCCAGACTCAGCGTGGACCTCTACAACCACAGTGTGAGCTCCAGACTCAGCGTGGACCTCTACAACCACAGTGTGAGCTCCAGACTCAGCATGGACCTCTACAACCACAGTGTGAGCTCCAGACTCAGCGTGGACCTCTACAACCACAGTGTGAGCTCCAGACTCAGCGTGGACCTCTACAACCACAGTGTGAGCTCCAGACTCAGCATGGACCTCTACAACCACAGTGTGAGCTCCAGACTCAGCATGGACCTCTACAACCACAGTGTGAGTTCCAGACTCAGCATAGACCTCTACAACCACAGTGTGAGCTCCAGACTCAGCATGGACCTCTACAACCACAGTGTGAGCTCCAGACTCAGCGTGGACCTCTACAACCACAGTGTGAGCTCCAGACTCAGCGTGGACCTCTACAACCACAGTGTGAGTTCCAGACTCAGCATAGACCTCTACAACCACAGTGTGAGCTCCAGACTCAGCATGGACCTCTACAACCACAGTGTGAGCTCCAGACTCAGCGTGGACCTCTACAACCACAGTGTGAGCTCCAGACTCAGCATGGACCTCTACAACCACAGTGTGAGTTCCAGACTCAGCATGGACCTCTACAACCACAGTGTGAGCTCCAGACTCAGCGTGGACCTCTACAACCACAGTGTGAGCTCCAGACTCAGCGTGGACCTCTACAACCACAGTGTGAGTTCCAGACTCAGCATGGACCTCTACAACCACAGTGTGAGCTCCAGACTCAGCGTGGACCTCTACAACCACAGTGTGAGCTCCAGACTCAGCATGGACCTCTACAACCACAGTGTGAGCTCCAGACTCAGCATGGACCTCTACAACCACAGTGTGAGCTCCAGACTCAGCATGGACCTCTACAACCACAGTGTGAGCTCCAGACTCAGCATGGACCTCTACAACCACAGTGTGAGCTCCAGACTCAGCATGGACCTCTACAACCACAGTGTGAGTTCCAGACTCAGCATGGACCTCTACAACCACAGTGTGAGTTCCAGACTCAGCATGGACCTCTACAACCACAGTGTGAGATCCAGACTCAGCGTGGACCTCTACAACCACAGTGTGAGTTCCAGACTCAGCATGGACCTCTACAACCACAGTGTGAGCTCCAGACTCAGCATGGACCTCTACAACCACAGTGTGAGTTCCAGACTCAGCATGGACCTCTACAACCACAGTGTGAGTTCCAGACTCAGCATGGACCTCTACAACCACAGTGTGAGTTCCAGACTCAGCGTGGACCTCTACAACCACAGTGTGAGTTCCAGACTCAGCATGGACCTCTACAACCACAGTGTGAGTTCCAGACTCAGCATGGACCTCTACAACCACAGTGTGAGCTCCAGACTCAGCGTGGACCTCTACAACCACAGTGTGAGTTCCAAACTCAGCGTGGACCTCTACAACCACAGTGTGAGTTCCAAACCCAGCAGCTTAGAGGAGACGAGTCACAAAAGCGAGAGTCATGGAATGTATATCAGAGTGTTACAGTGAGGGGTGGGGGGTATATCAGAGTGTTACAGTGAGGGGTGGGGGGTATATCAATGTTACAGTGAGGGGTGGGGGGTATATCAGTGTTACAGTGAGGGTGGGGGTATATCAGAGTGTTACAGTGAGGGGTGGGGGTATATCAGAGTGTTACAGTGAGGGGTGGGGGGTATATCAGTGTTACAGTGAGGGGTGGGGGGTATATCAGAGTGTTACAGTGAGGGGTGGGGGGTATATCAATGTTACAGTGAGGGGTGGGGGTATATCAGTGTTACAGTGAGGGGTGTGGGGTATATCAGAGTGTTACAGTGAGGGGTGGGGGTATATCAGAGTGTTACAGTGAGGGGTGGGGGGTATATCAGAGTGTTACAGTGAGGGGTGGGGGGTATATCAGTGTTACAGTGAGGGGTGGGGGGTATATCAGAGTGTTACAGTGAGGGGTGGGGGGTATATCAATGTTACAGTGAGGGGTGGGGGTATATCAGTGTTACAGTGAGGGGTGTGGGGTATATCAGAGTGTTACAGTGAGGGGTGGGGGTATATCAGAGTGTTACAGTGAGGGGTGGGGGTATATCAGAGAGTTACAGTGAGGGGTGGGGGGTATATCAGTGTTACAGTGAGGGGTGTGGGGTATATCAGAGTGTTACAGTGAGGGGTGGGGGGTATATCAGTGTTACAGTGAGGGGTGTGGGGTATATCAGAGTGTTACAGTGAGGGGTGGGGGTATATCAGAGTGTTACAGTGAGGGGTGGGGGTATATCAGTGTTACAGTGAGGGGTGTGGGGTATATCAGAGTGTTACAGTGAGGGGTGGGGGTATATCAGAGTGTTACAGTGAGGGGTGTGGGGTATATCAGTGTTACAGTGAGGGGTGGGGGGTATATCAGTGTTAGAGTGAGGGCTGTGGGGTATATCAGAGTGTTACAGTGAGGGGTGGGGGGTATATCAGTGTTACAGTGAGGGGTGTGGGGTATATCAGAGTGTTACAGTGAGGGGTGTGGGGTATATCAGAGTGTTACAGTGAGGGGTGTGGGGTATATCAGAGTGTTACAGTGAGGGGTGTGCGGTATATCAGAGTGTTACAGTGAGGGGTGGGGGTATATCAGTGTTACAGTGAGGGGTGGGGGTATATCAGAGTGTTACAGTGAGGGGTGGGGGTATATCAGTGTTACAGTGAGGGGTGTGCGGTATATCAGAGTGTTACAGTGAGGGGTGGGGGTATATCAGTGTTACAGTGAGGGGTGGGGGTATATCAGAGTGTTACAGTGAGGGGTGGGGGTATATCAGTGTTACAGTGAGGGGTGGGGGTATATCAGAGTGTTACAGTGAGGGGTGGGGGTATATCAGAGTGTTACAGTGAGGGGTGGGGGTATATCAGTGTTACAGTGAGGGGTGGGGGTATATCAGAGTGTTACAGTGAGGGGTGTGGGGTATATCAGAGTGTTACAGTGAGGGGTGTGGGGTATATCAGAGTGTTACAGTGAGGGGTGTGGGGTATATCAGAGAGTGTTACAGTGAGGGGTGGGGGTATATCAGAGTGTTACAGTGAGGGGTGGGGGTATATCAGAGTGTTACAGTGAGGGGTGTGGGGTATATCAGAGTGTTACAGTGAGGGGTGTGGGGTATATCAGAGTGTTACAGTGAGGGGTGTGGGGTATATCAGAGAGTGTTACAGTGAGGGGTGGGGGGTATATCAGAGTGTTACAGTGAGGGGTGGGGGTATATCAGTGTTACAGTGAGGGGTGTGGGGTATATCAGAGTGTTACAGTGAGGGGTGTGGGGTATATCAGAGTGTTACAGTGAGGGGTGTGGGGTATATCAGAGTGTTACAGTGAGGGGTGTGGGGTATATCAGAGAGTGTTACAGTGAGGGGTGGGGGTATATCAGAGTGTTACAGTGAGGGGTGGGGGTATATCAGAGTGTTACAGTGAGGGGTGTGGGGTATATCAGAGTGTTACAGTGAGGGGTGGGGGTATATCAGAGTGTTACAGTGAGGGGTGGGGGGTATATCAGAGTGTTACAGTGAGGGGTGGGGGGTATATCAGAGTGTTACAGTGAGGGGTGTGGGGTATATCAGAGTGTTACAGTGAGGGGTGTGGGGTATATCAGAGTGTTACAGTGAGGGGTGGGGGTATATCAGAGTGTTACAGTGAGGGGTGTGGGGTATATCAGTGTTACAGTGGGGGGTATATCAGAGTGTTACAGTGAGGGGTGGGGGTATATCAATGTTACAGTGAGGGGTGGGGTATATCAGAGTGTTACAATGAGGGGTGGGGGTATATCAGTGTTACAATGAGGGGTGGGGGGTATATCAGAGTGTTACAGTGAGGGGTGTGGGGTATATCAGAGTGTTACAGTGGGGGGTATATCAGAGTGTTACAGTGAGGGGTGTGGGGTATATCAGAGTGTTACAGTGAGGGGTGTGGGGTATATCAGAGTGTTACAGTGGGGGGTATATCAGAGTGTTACAGTGAGGGGTGTGGGGTATATCAGAGTGTTACAGTGAGGGGTGGGGGTATATCAGTGTTACAGTGAGGGGTGTGGGGTATATCAGATTGTTACAGTGAGGGGTGTGGGGTATATCAGAGTGTTACAGTGAGGGTTGTGGGGTATATCAGAGTGTTACAGTGAGGGGTGTGGGGTATATCAGGGTGTTACAGTGAGGGGTATATCAGTGTGTTACAGTGAGGGGTGGGGGTATATCAGTGTTACAGTGAGGGGTGTGGGGTATATCAGAGTGTTACAGTGAGGGGTGGGGGTATATCAGAGTGTTACAGTGAGGGGTGGGGTATATCAGAGTGTTACAGTGAGGGGTGGGGGTATATCAGAGTGTTACAGTGAGGGGTGTGGGGTATATCAGAGTGTTACAGTGAGGGGTGGGGGTATATCAGAGTGCTACAGTGAGGGGTGGGGGGTATATCAGAGTGTTACAGTGAGGGGTGTGGGGTATATCAGAGTGTTACAGTGAGGGGTGTGGGGTATATCAGAGTGTTACAGTGAGGGGTGTGGGGTATATCAGAGTGTTACAGTGAGGGGTGGGGGTATATCAGAGTGTTACAGTGAGGGGTGTGGGGTATATCAGAGTGTTACAGTGAGGGGTGTGGGGTATATCAGAGTGTTACAGTGAGGGGTGTGGGGTATATCAGAGTGTTACAGTGAGGGGTGTGGGGTATATCAGAGTGTTACAGTGAGGGGTGTGGGGTATATCAGAGTGTTACAGTGAGGAGTGGGGGTATATCAGATTGTTACAGTGAGGGGTGTGGGGTATATCAGAGTGTTACAGTGAGGGGTGTGGGGTATATCAGAGTGTTACAGTGAGGGGTGGGGGTATATCAGTGTTACAGTGAGGGGTGTGGGGTATATCAGAGTGTTACAGTGAGGGGTGTGGGGTATATCAGAGTGTTACAGTGAGGGGTGGGGGGTATATCAGATTGTTACAGTGAGGGGTGTGGGGTATATCAGAGTGTTACAGTGAGGGGTGTGGGGTATATCAGAGTGTTACAGTGAGGGGTGTGGGGTATATCAGAGTGTTACAGTGAGGGGTGGGGGTATATCAGAGTGTTACAGTGAGGGGTGTGGGGTATATCAGTGTTACAGTGGGGGGTATATCAGAGTGTTACAGTGAGGGGTGGGGGTATATCAGAGTATTACAGTGAGGGGTGGGGGTATATCAATGTTACAGTGAGGGGTGGGGTATATCAGAGTGTTACAATGAGGGGTGGGGGTATATCAGTGTTACAATGAGGGGTGGGGGGTATATCAGAGTGTTACAGTGAGGGGTGTGGGGTATATCAGAGTGTTACAGTGGGGGGTATATCAGAGTGTTACAGTGAGGGGTGTGGGGTATATCAGAGTGTTACAGTGAGGGGTGTGGGGTATATCAGAGTGTTACAGTGGGGGGTATATCAGAGTGTTACAGTGAGGGGTGTGGGGTATATCAGAGTGTTACAGTGAGGGGTGGGGGTATATCAGTGTTACAGTGAGGGGTGTGGGGTATATCAGATTGTTACAGTGAGGGGTGTGGGGTATATCAGAGTGTTACAGTGAGGGTTGTGGGGTATATCAGAGTGTTACAGTGAGGGGTGTGGGGTATATCAGGGTGTTACAGTGAGGGGTATATCAGTGTGTTACAGTGAGGGGTGGGGGTATATCAGTGTTACAGTGAGGGGTGTGGGGTATATCAGAGTGTTACAGTGAGGGGTGGGGGTATATCAGAGTGTTACAGTGAGGGGTGTGGGGTATATCAGAGTGTTACAGTGAGGGGTGTGGGGTATATCAGTGTTACAGTGAGGGGTGTGGGGTATATCAGAGTGTTACAGTGAGGGGTGTGGGGTATATCAGTGTTACAGTGAGGGGTGGGGGTATATCAGAGTGTTACAGTGAGGGGTGGGGTATATCAGAGTGTTACAGTGAGGGGTGGGGTATATCAGAGTGTTACAGTGAGGGGTGTGGGGTATATCAGAGTGTTACAGTGAGGGGTGGGGTATATCAGAGTGCTACAGTGAGGGGTGGGGGGTATATCAGAGTGTTACAGTGAGGGGTGTGGGGTATATCAGAGTGTTACAGTGAGGGGTGTGGGGTATATCAGAGTGTTACAGTGAGGGGTGTGGGGTATATCAGAGTGTTACAGTGAGGGGTGGGGTATATCAGAGTGTTACAGTGAGGGGTGTGGGGTATATCAGAGTGTTACAGTGAGGGGTGTGGGGTATATCAGAGTGTTACAGTGAGGGGTGTGGGGTATATCAGAGTGTTACAGTGAGGGGTGTGGGGTATATCAGAGTGTTACAGTGAGGGGTGTGGGGTATATCAGAGTGTTACAGTGAGGAGTGGGGGTATATCAGATTGTTACAGTGAGGGGTGTGGGGTATATCAGAGTGTTACAGTGAGGGGTGTGGGGTATATCAGAGTGTTACAGTGAGGGGTGGGGGTATATCAGTGTTACAGTGAGGGGTGTGGGGTATATCAGAGTGTTACAGTGAGGGGTGTGGGGTATATCAGAGTGTTACAGTGAGGGGTGGGGGGTATATCAGATTGTTACAGTGAGGGGTGTGGGGTATATCAGAGTGTTACAGTGAGGGGTGTGGGGTATATCAGAGTGTTACAGTGAGGGGTGTGGGGTATATCAGAGTGTTACAGTGAGGGGTGTGGGGTATATCAGAGTGTTACAGTGAGGGGTGGGGGTATATCAGAGTGTTACAGTGAGGGGTGTGGGGTATATCAGAGTGTTACAGTGAGGGGTGTGGGGTATATCAGAGTGTTACAGTGAGGGGTGGGGGTATATCAGAGTGTTACAGTGAGGGGTGGGGGTATATCAGAGTGTTACAGTGAGGGGTGTGGGGTATATCAGAGTGTTACAGTGGGGGGTGTGGGGTATATCACAGTGTTACAGTGAGGGGTGTGGGGTATACCAGAGTGTTACAGTGAGGGGTGTGGGGTATATCAGAGTGTTACAGTGAGGGGTGTGGGGTATATCAGAGTGTTACAGTGAGGGGTGGGGGTATATCAGAGTGTTACAGTGAGGGGTGTGGGCTATATCAGAGTGTTACAGTGGGGGGTGTGGGGTATATCAGAGTGTTACAGTGAGGGGTGTGGGGTATATCAGAGTGTTACAGTGAGGGGTGTGGGGTATATCAGAGTGTTACAGTGGGGGGTGTGGGGTATATCAGAGTGTTACAGTGAGGGGTGGGGGTATATCAGAGTGTTACAGTGAGGGGTGTGGGGTATATCAGAGTGTTACAGTGAGGGGTGTGGGGTATATCAGAGTGTTACAGTGAGGGGTGTGGGGTATATCAGAGTGTTACAGTGAGGGGTGTGGGGTATATCAGAGTGTTACAGTGAGGGGTGTGGGGTATATCAGAGTGTTACAGTGAGGGGTGTGGGGTATATCAGAGTGTTACAGTGAGGGGTGTGGGGTATATCAGAGTGTTACAGTGAGGGGTGTGGGGTATATCAGAGTGTTACAGTGAGAGGTGGGGGTATATCAGAGTGTTACAGTGAGGGGTGTGGGGTATATCAGAGTGTTACAGTGAGGGGTGTGGGGTATATCAGAGGGTTACAGTGAGGGGTGGGGGTATATCAGAGTGTTACAGTGAGGGGTGTGGGGTATATCAGAGTGTTACAGTGAGGGGTGTGGGGTATATCAGAGGGTTACAGTGAGGGGTGGGGGGTATATCAGAGTGTTACAGTGAGGGGTGGGGGTATATCAGAGTGTTACAGTGAGGGGTGTGGGGTATATCAGAGTGTTACAGTGAGGGGTGTGGGGTATATCAGAGTGTTACAGTGAGGGGTGGGGGTATATCAGAGTGTTACAGTGAGGGGTGGGGGTATATCAGAGTGTTACAGTGAGGGGTGTGGGGTATATCAGAGGGTTACAGTGAGGGGTGGGGGTATATTAATGTTACAGTGAGGGGTGTGGGGTATATCAGAGTGTTACAGTGAGGGGTGTGGGGTATATCAGAGTGTTACAGTGAGGGGTGTGGGGTATATCAGAGAGTGTTACAGTGAGGGGTGTGGGGTATATCAGAGTGTTACAGTGAGGGGTGTGGGGTATATCAGAGTGTTACAGTGAGGGGTGTGGGGTATATCAGAGTGTTACAGTGAGGGGTGTGGGGTATATCAAGTGTTACAGTGAGGGGTGTGGGGTATATCAGAGTGTTACAGTGAGGGGTGTGGGGTATATCAGTGTTACAGTGAGGGGTGTGGGGTATATCAGAGTGTTACAGTGAGGGGTGTGGGGTATATCAGAGTGTTACAGTGAGGGGTGTGGGGTATATCAGAGTGTTACAGTGAGGGGTGGGGGTATATCAGAGTGTTACAGTGAGGGGTGTGGGGTATATCAGAGTGTTACAGTGAGGGGTGGGGGTATATCAGAGTGTTACAGTGAGGGGTGGGGGTATATCAGAGTGTTACAGTGAGGGGGTGTGGGGTATATCAGAGTGTTACAGTGAGGGGTGGGGGGTATATCAGATTGTTACAGTGAGGGGTGTGGGGTATATCAGAGTGTTACAGTGAGGGGTGTGGGGTATATCAGAGTGTTACAGTGAGGGGTGTGGGGTATATCAGAGTGTTACAGTGAGGGGTGGGGGTATATCAGAGTGTTACAGTGAGGGGTGTGGGGTATATCAGTGTTACAGTGGGGGGTATATCAGAGTGTTACAGTGAGGGGTGGGGGTATATCAGAGTATTACAGTGAGGGGTGGGGGTATATCAATGTTACAGTGAGGGGTGGGGTATATCAGAGTGTTACAATGAGGGGTGGGGGTATATCAGTGTTACAATGAGGGGTGGGGGGTATATCAGAGTGTTACAGTGAGGGGTGTGGGGTATATCAGAGTGTTACAGTGGGGGGGTATATCAGAGTGTTACAGTGAGGGGTGTGGGGTATATCAGAGTGTTACAGTGAGGGGTGTGGGGTATATCAGAGTGTTACAGTGGGGGGGTATATCAGAGTGTTACAGTGAGGGGTGTGGGGTATATCAGAGTGTTACAGTGAGGGGTGGGGGTATATCAGTGTTACAGTGAGGGGTGTGGGGTATATCAGATTGTTACAGTGAGGGGTGTGGGGTATATCAGAGTGTTACAGTGAGGGTTGTGGGGTATATCAGAGTGTTACAGTGAGGGGTGTGGGGTATATCAGGGTGTTACAGTGAGGGGTATATCAGTGTGTTACAGTGAGGGGTGGGGGTATATCAGTGTTACAGTGAGGGGTGTGGGGTATATCAGAGTGTTACAGTGAGGGGTGGGGGTATATCAGAGTGTTACAGTGAGGGGTGTGGGGTATATCAGAGTGTTACAGTGAGGGGTGTGGGGTATATCAGTGTTACAGTGAGGGGTGTGGGGTATATCAGAGTGTTACAGTGAGGGGTGTGGGGTATATCAGTGTTACAGTGAGGGGTGGGGGTATATCAGAGTGTTACAGTGAGGGGTGGGGTATATCAGAGTGTTACAGTGAGGGGTGGGGGTATATCAGAGTGTTACAGTGAGGGGTGTGGGGTATATCAGAGTGTTACAGTGAGGGGTGTGGGAGTATATCAGAGTGTTACAGTGAGGGGTGTGGGGTATATCAGAGTGTTACAGTGAGGGGTGTGGGGTATATCAGAGTGTTACAGTGAGGGGGTGTGGGGTATATCAGAGTGTTACAGTGAGGGGTGTGGGGTATATCAGAGTGTTACAGTGAGGGGTGTGGGGTATATCAGAGTGTTACAGTGAGGGGTGTGGGGTATATCAGAGTGTTACAGTGAGGGGTGTGGGGTATATCAGAGTGTTACAGTGAGGGGTGTGGGGTATATCAGAGTGTTACAGTGAGGGGTGTGGGGTATATCAGAGTGTTACAGTGAGGGGTGTGGGGTATATCAGAGTGTTACAGTGAGGGGTGTGGGGTATATCAGAGTGTTACAGTGAGGGGTGTGGGGTATATCAGAGTTGTTACAGTGAGGGGTGTGGGGTATATCAGAGTGTTACAGTGAGGGGTGTGGGGTATATCAGAGTGTTACAGTGAGGGGGTGTGGGGTATATCAGAGTGTTACAGTGAGGGGTGTGGGGTATATCAGAGTGTTACAGTGAGGGGTTGTGGGGTATATCAGAGTGTTACAGTGAGGGGTGTGGGGTATATCAGAGTGTTACAGTGAGGGGTGTGGGGTATATCAGAGTGTTACAGTGAGGGGTTGTGGGGTATATCAGAGTGTTACAGTGAGGGGTGTGGGGTATATCAGAGTGTTACAGTGAGGGGTGTGGGGTATATCAGAGTGTTACAGTGAGGGGTGTGGGGTATATCAGAGTGTTACAGTGAGGGGTGTGGGGTATATCAGTGTGTTACAGTGAGGGGTGTGGGGTATATCAGAGTGTTACAGTGAGGGGTGTGGGGTATATCAGAGTGTTACAGTGAGGGGTTGTGGGGTATATCAGAGTGTTACAGTGAGGGGTGTGGGGTATATCAGAGTGTTACAGTGAGGGGTGTGGGGGTATATCAGAGTGTTACAGTGAGGGGTGTGGGGTATATCAGAGTGTTACAGTGAGGGGTGTGGGGTATATCAGAGTGTTACAGTGAGGGGTGTGGGGTATATCAGAGTGTTACAGTGAGGGGTGTGGGGTATATCAGGTGTTACAGTGAGGGGTGTGGGGTATATCAGAGTGTTACAGTGAGGGGTGTGGGGTATATCAGAGTGTTACAGTGAGGGGTGTGGGGTATATCAGAGTGTTACAGTGAGGGGTGTGGGGTATATCAGAGTGTTACAGTGAGGGGTGTGGGGTATATCAGAGTGTTACAGTGAGGGGTGTGGGGTATATCAGAGTGTTACAGTGAGGGGTGTGAGGGTATATCAGAGTGTTACAGTGAGGGGTGTGAGGTATATCAGAGTGTTACAGTGAGGGGTGTGGGGTATATCAGAGTGTTACAGTGAGGGGTGTGGGGTATATCAGGTGTTACAGTGAGGGGTGTGGGGTATATCAGAGTGTTACAGTGAGGGGTGTGTGGGTATATCAGAGTGTTACAGTGAGGGGTGTGGGGTATATCAGGTGTTACAGTGAGGGGTGTGGGGTATATCAGAGTGTTACAGTGAGGGGTGTGGGGTATATCAGAGTGTTACAGTGAGGGGTGTGGGGTATATCAGAGTGTTACAGTGAGGGGTGTGGGGTATATCAGAGTGTTACAGTGAGGGGTGTGGGGTATATCAGAGTGTTACAGTGAGGGGTGTGGGGTATATCAGAGTGTTACAGTGAGGGGTGTGGGGTATATCAGTGTTACAGTGAGGGGTGTGGGGTATATCAGAGTGTTACAGTGAGGGGTGTGGGGTGTATCAGAGTGTTACAGTGAGGGTGTGGGGTATATCAGAGTGTTACAGTGAGGGGTGTGGGGTATATCAGAGTGTTACAGTGAGGGGCTGTGGGGTATATCAGAGTGTTACAGTGAGGGGTGTGGGGTATATCAGAGTGTTACAGTGAGGGGTGTGGGGTATATCAGAGTGTTACAGTGAGGGGTGTGGGGTATATCAGAGTGTTACAGTGAGGGGTGTGGGGTATATCAGAGTGTTACAGTGAGGGGTGTGGGGTATATCAGAGTGTTACAGTGAGGGGTGTGGGGTATATCAGAGTGTTACAGTGAGGGGTGTGGGGTATATCAGAGTGTTACAGTGAGGGGTGTGGGGTATATCAGAGTGTTACAGTGAGGGGTGTGGGGTATATCAGAGTGTTACAGTGAGGGGTGTGGGGTATATCAGAGTGTTACAGTGTGGGGTGTGGGGTATATCAGAGTGTTACAGTGAGGGGTGTGGGGTATATCAGAGTGTTACAGTGAGGGGTGTGGGGTATATCAGAGTGTTACAGTGAGGGGTGTGGGGTATATCAGTGTGTTACAGTGAGGGGTGTGGGGTATATCAGAGTGTTACAGTGAGGGGTGTGGGGTATATCAGAGTGTTACAGTGAGGGGTGTGGGGTATATCAGAGTGTTACAGTGAGGGGTGTGGGGTATATCAGAGTGTTACAGTGAGGGGTGTGGGGTATATCAGTGTGTACAGTGAGGGGTGTGGGGTATATCAGAGTGTTACAGTGAGGGGTGTGGGGTATATCAGAGTGTTACAGTGAGGGGTGTGGGGTATATCAGAGTGTTACAGTGAGGGGTGTGGGTATATCAGAGTGTTACAGTGAGGGGTGTGGGGTATATCAGAGTGTTACAGTGAGGGGTGTGGGGTATATTCAGAGTGTTACAGTGAGGGGTGTGGGGTATATCAGAGTGTTACAGTGAGGGGTGTGGGGTATATCAGAGTGTTACAGTGAGGGGGTGTGGGGTATATCAGAGTGTTACAGTGAGGGGTGTGGGGTATATCAGAGTGTTACAGTGAGGGTGGGGTATATCAGGTGTACAGTGAGGGGTGTGGGTATATCAGAGTGTTACAGTGAGGGTGTGGGTATATCAGAGTGTTACAGTGAGGGGTGTGGGGTATATCAGAGTGTTACAGTGAGGGGTGTGGGGTATATCAGAGTGTTACAGTGAGGGTGTGGGGTATATCAGAGTGTTACAGTGAGGGTGTGGGGTTATCAGTGTGTTACAGTGAGGGGTGTGGGGTAGATATCAGAGTGTTACAGTGAGGGGTGTGGGGTATATCAGAGTGTTACAGTGAGGGGTGTGGGGTATATCAGAGTGTTACAGTGAGGGGTGTGGGTATATCAGAGTGTTACAGTGAGGAGTGTGGGGTATATCAGAGTGTTACAGTGAGGGGTGTGGGGTATATCAGAGTGTTACAGTGAGGGGTGTGGGGTATATCAGAGTGTTACAGTGAGGGGTGTGGGGTATATCAGAGTGTTACAGTGAGGGGTGTGGGGTATATCAGTGTGTTACAGTGAGGGGTGTGGGGTATATCAGAGTGTTACAGTGAGGGGTGTGGGGTATATCAGAGTGTTACAGTGAGGGGTGTGGGGTATATCAGAGTGTTACAGTGAGGGGTGTGGGGTATATCAGAGTGTTACAGTGAGGGGTGTGGGGTATATCAGAGTGTTACAGTGAGGGGTGTGGGGTATATCAGAGTGTTACAGTGAGGGGTGTGGGGTATATCAGAGTGTTACAGTGAGGGGTGTGGGGTATATCAGAGTGTTACAGTGAGGGGTGTGGGGTATATCAGAGTGTTACAGTGAGGGGTGTGGGGTTATATCAGAGTGTTACAGTGAGGGGTGTGGGTATATCAGAGTGTTACAGTGAGGGGTGTGGGGTATATCAGAGTGTTACAGTGAGGGGTGTGGGGTATATCAGAGTGTTACAGTGAGGGGTGTGGGGTATATCAGAGTGTTACAGTGAGGGGTGTGGGGTATATCAGAGTGTTACAGTGAGGGGTGTGGGGTATATCAGAGTGTTACAGTGAGGGGTGTGGGGTATATCAGAGTGTTACAGTGAGGGGTGTGGGGTATATCAGAGTGTTACAGTGAGGGGTGTGGGGTATATCAGAGTGTTACAGTGAGGGGTGTGGGGTATATCAGAGTGTTACAGTGAGGGGTGTGGGGTATATCAGAGTGTTACAGTGAGGGGTGTGGGGTATATCAGAGTGTTACAGTGAGGGGTGTGGGGTATATCAGAGTGTTACAGTGAGGGGTGTGGGGTATATCAGAGTGTTACAGTGAGGGGTGTGGGGTATATCAGAGTGTTACAGTGAGGGGTGTGGGGTATATCAGAGTGTTACAGTGAGGGGTGTGGGGTATATCAGAGTGTTACAGTGAGGGGTGTGGGGTATATCAGAGTGTTACAGTGAGGGGTGTGGGGTATATCAGAGTGTTACAGTGAGGGGTGTGGGGTATATCAGAGTGTTACAGTGAGGGGTGTGGGGTATATCAGAGTGTTACAGTGAGGGGTGTGGGGTATATCAGAGTGTTACAGTGAGGGGTGTGGGGTATATCAGAGTGTTACAGTGAGGGGTGTGGGGTATATCAGAGTGTTACAGTGAGGGTGTGGGGTATATCAGAGTGTTACAGTGAGGGGTGTGGGGTATATCAGAGTGTTACAGTGAGGGGTGTGGGGTATATCAGAGTGTTACAGTGAGGGGTGTGGGGTATATCAGAGTGTTACAGTGAGGGGTGTGGGGTATATCAGAGTGTTACAGTGAGGGGTGTGGGGTATATCAGAGTGTTACAGTGAGGGGTGTGGGGTATATCAGTGTTACAGTGAGGGGTGTGGGTATATCAGAGTGTTACAGTGAGGGGTGTGGGGTATATCAGAGTGTTACAGTGAGGGGTGGTATCAGTTACAGGGGTGTGGGGTATATCAGAGTGTTACAGTGAGGGGTGTGGGGTATATCAGAGTGTTACAGTGAGGGGTGTGGGGTATATCAGAGTGTTACAGTGAGGGTGTGGGGTATATCAGAGTGTTACAGTGAGGGGTGTGGGGTATATCAGAGTGTTACAGTGAGGGGTGTGGGGTATATCAGAGTGTTACAGTGAGGGGTGTGGGGTATATCAGAGTGTTACAGTGAGGGGTGTGGGGTATATCAGAGTGTTACAGTGAGGGGTGTGGAGTATATCAGAGTGTTACAGTGAGGGGTGTGGGGTATATCAGAGTGTTACAGTGAGGGGGTGTGGGGTATATCAGAGTGTTACAGTGAGGGGTGTGGGGTATATCAGAGTGTTACAGTGAGGGGTGTGGGGTATATCAGAGTGTTACAGTGAGGGGTGTGGGGTATATCAGAGTGTTACAGTGAGGGGTGTGGGGTATATCAGTGTGTTACAGTGAGGGGTGTGGGGTATATCAGAGTGTTACAGTGAGGGGTGTGGGGTATATCAGAGTGTTACAGTGAGGGGTGTGGGGTATATCAGAGTGTTACTGTGAGGGGTGTGGGGTATATCAGAGTGTTACAGTGAGGGGTGTGAGGGTATATCAGAGTGTTACAGTGAGGGGTGTGGGGTATATCAGAGTGTTACAGTGAGGGGTGTGGGGTATATCAGAGTGTTACAGTGAGGGGTGTGGGGTATATCAGAGTGTTACAGTGAGGGGTGTGGGGTATATCAGAGTGTTACAGTGAGGGGTGTGGGGTATATCAGAGTGTTACAGTGAGGGGTGTGGGGTATATCAGAGTGTTACAGTGAGGGGTGTGGGGTATATCAGAGTGTTACAGTGAGGGGTGTGGGTATATCAGAGTGTTACAGTGAGGGGTGTGGGGTATATCAGAGTGTTACAGTGAGGGGTGTGGGGTATATCAGAGTGTTACAGTGAGGGGTGTGGGGTATATCAGAGTGTTACAGTGAGGGGTGTGGGGTATATCAGTGTTACAGTGAGGGGTGTGGGGTATATCAAGTGTTACAGTGAGGGGTGTGGGGTATATCAGAGTGTTACAGTGAGGGGTGTGGGGTATATCAGAGTGTTACAGTGAGGGGTGTGGGGTATATCAGAGTGCTACAGTGAGGGGTGTGGGGTATATCATGTATTACAGTGAGGGGTGTGGGTATATCAGAGTGTTACAGTGAGGGGTGTGGGGTATATCAGAGTGTTACAGTGAGGGTTGTCTGGTATATCAGAGTGTTACAGTGAGGGGTGTGAGGAATATCAGAGAGTTGCAGTGAGGGGTGTGGGGTATATCTGAGTGTTACAGTGAGGGGTGTGGGGTATATCAGAGTGTTACAGTGAGGGTGTGGGGGTATATCAGAGTGTTACAGTGAGGGGTGTGGGGTATATCAGAGAGTTGCAGTGAGGGGTGTGGGGTATATCAGAGTGTTACAGTGAGGGGTGTGGGGTATATCTGAGTGTTACAGTGAGGGGTGCGGGGTATATCAGAGTGTTACAGTGAGGGGTGTGGGGTATATCAGTGTTACAGTGAGGGGTGTGGGGTATATCAGAGTGTTACACTGAGGGGTGTGGAGTATATCAGAGTGTTACAGTGAGGGTGTGGGGTATATCAGAGTGTTACAGTGAGGGGTATGGGGTATATCAGAGTGCTACAGTGTGGGGTGTGGGGTATATCAGAGTATTACAGTGAGGGGTGTGGGGTATATCAGTGTTACAGCGAGGGGTGTGGGGTATATCAGTGTGTTACAGTGAGGGGTGTGTGGTATATCAAAGTGTTACAGTGAGGGGTGTGGGGTATATCAGAGTGTTACAGTGAGGGGTGTGGGGTATATCAGAGTGTTACAGTGAGGGGTGTGGGTATATCAGAGTGTTACAGTGAGGGGTGTGGAGTATATCAGAGTGTTACAGTGAGGGGTGTGGAGTATATCAGAGTGTTACAGTGAGGGGTGTGGGGTATATGAGAGTGTTAAAGTGAGGGGTGTGGGGTATATCAGAGTGTTACAGTGAGGGGTGTGGGGTATATCAGTGTTACAGTGAGGGGTGTGGGGTATATCAAAGTGTTACAGTGAGGGGTGTGGGGTATATCAGAGTGTTACAGTGAGGGGTGTGGGTATATCAGAGTGTTACAGTGAGGGGTGTGGGGTATATGAGAGTGTCACATTGAGGGGTGTGGGGTATATCTGAGTGTCACAGTGAGGGGTGTGGGGTATATCAGAGTGGTACAGTGAGGGGTGTGGGGTATATCAGAGTGTTACAGTGAGGGATGTGGGGTATATGAGAGTGTCACATTGAGGGGTGTGGGGTATATCTGAGTGTTACAGTGAGGGGTGTGGGGTATATCAGAATGTTACAGTGAGGGGTGTGGGGTATATCAGAGTGTTACAGTGAGGGGTGTGGGGTATATCAGTGTTACAGTGAGGGGTGTGGGGTATATCAGTGTTACAGTGAGGGGTGTGGGTATATCAGAGTGTTACAGTGAGGGGTGTGGGGTATATCAGAGTGTTACAGTGAGGGGTGTGGGGTATATCAGAGTGTTACAGTGAGGGGTGCGGGGTATATCATGGTTACAGCGAGGGGTGTGGGGTATATCACAGTGTTACAGTGAGGGGTGTGGGGTATATCAGTGTTACAGTGAGGGGTGTGGGGTATATCAGAGTGTTACAGTGAGGGGTGTGGGGTATATCAGAGTGTTACAGTGAGGGGTGTGGGGTATATCAGTGTTACAGTGAGGGGTGTTGGGGTATATCAGAGTGTTACAGTGAGGGGTGTGGGTATATCAGAGTGTTACAGTGAGGGGTGTGGGGTATATCAGCGTGTTACAGTGAGGGGTGTGAGGTATATCAGAGTGTTACAGTGAGGGGTGTGGGGTATATCAGAGTGTTACAGTGAGGGGTGTGGGGTATATCAGAGTGTTACAGTGAGGGGTGTGGGGTACATCAGAGTGTTACAGTGAGGGGTGTGGGGTATATCAGAGTGTTACAGTGAGGGGTGTGGGGTATATCAGTGTTACAGTGAGGGGTGTGGTGTATGTCAGAGTGTTACAGTGAGGTGTGTGGGGTATATCAGAGTGTTACAGTGAGGGGTGTGGGGTATATCAGTGTTACAGTGAGGGGTGTGGGGTATGTCAGAGTGTTACAGTGAGGGGTGTGGGGTATATCAGTGTTACAGTGAGGGGTGTGGGGTATATCAGAGTGTTACAGTGAGGGGTGTGGGGTATATCAGTGTTACAGTGAGGGGTGTGGGGTGTATCAGAGTGTTACAGTGAGGGGTGTGGGGTATATCAGAGTGTTACAGTGAGGGGTGTGGGGTATATCAGAGTGTTACAGTGAGGGGTGTGGGGTATATCAGAGTGTTACAGTGAGGGGTGTGGGGTATATCAGTGTGTTACAGTGAGGGGTGTGGGGTATATCAGAGTGTTACAGTGAGGGGTGTGGGATATATCAGAGTGTTACAGTGAGGGGTGTGGGGTATATCAGTGTGTTACAGTGAGGGGTGTGGGGTATATCAGTGTGTTACAGTGAGGGGTGTGGGGTATATCTGAGTGTTACAGTGAGGGGTGCGGGGTATATCAGAGTGTTACAGTGAGGGGTGTGGGGTATATCAGTGTTACAGTGAGGGGGTGTGGGGTATATCAGAGTGTTACAGCTGAGGGGTGTGGAGTATATCAGAGTGTTACAGTGAGGGTGTGGGGTATATCAGAGTGTTACAGTGAGGGGTATGGGGTATATCAGAGTGCTACAGTGTGGGGTGTGGGGTATATCAGAGTATTACAGTGAGGGGTGTGGGGTATATCAGTGTTACAGCGAGGGTGTGTGGGGTATATCAGTGTGTTACAGTGAGGGGTGTGTGGTATATCAAAGTGTTACAGTGAGGGGTGTGGGGGTATATCAGAGTGTTACAGTGAGGGGTGTGGGGTATATCAGAGTGTTACAGTGAGGGGGTTGTGGGGTATATCAGAGTGTTACAGTGAGGGGTGTGGAGTATATCAGAGTGTTACAGTGAGGGGTGTGGAGTATATCAGAGTGTTACAGTGAGGGGGTGTGGGGTATATGAGAGTGTTAAAGTGAGGGGTGTGGGGTATATCAGAGTGTTACAGTGAGGGGTGTGGGGTATATCAGTGTTACAGTGAGGGGTGTGGGGTATATCAAAGTGTTACAGTGAGGGGTGTGGGGTATATCAGAGTGTTACAGTGAGGGGTGTGGGTATATCAGAGTGTTACAGTGAGGGGTGTGGGGTATATGAGAGTGTCACATTGAGGGGTGTGGGGTATATCTGAGTGTCACAGTGAGGGGTGTGGGGTATATCAGAGTGGTACAGTGAGGGGTGTGGGGTATATCAGAGTGTTACAGTGAGGGATGTGGGGTATATGAGAGTGTCACATTGAGGGGTGTGGGGTATATCTGAGTGTTACAGTGAGGGGTGTGGGGTATATCAGAATGTTACAGTGAGGGGTGTGGGGTATATCAGAGTGTTACAGTGAGGGGTGTGGGGTATATCAGTGTTACAGTGAGGGGTGTGGGGTATATCAGTGTTACAGTGAGGGGTGTGGGGTATATCAGAGTGTTACAGTGAGGGGTGTGGGGGTATATCAGAGTGTTACAGTGAGGGGTGTGGGGTATATCAGAGTGTTACAGTGAGGGGTGCGGGGTATATCATGGTTACAGTGAGGGGTGTGGGGTATATCACAGTGTTACAGTGAGGGGTGTGGGGTATATCAGTGTTACAGTGAGGGGTGTGGGGTATATCAGAGTGTTACAGTGAGGGGTGTGGGGTATATCAGAGTGTTACAGTGAGGGGTGTGTGGGGTATATCAGTGTTACAGTGAGGGGTGTGGGGTATATCAGAGTGTTACAGTGAGGGGTGTGGGGTATATCAGAGTGTTACAGTGAGGGGTGTGGGGTATATCAGCGTGTTACAGTGAGGGGTGTGAGGTATATCAGAGTGTTACAGTGAGGGGGTGTGGGGTATATCAGAGTGTTACAGTGAGGGGTGTGGGGTATATCAGAGTGTTACAGTGAGGGGTGTGGGGTACATCAGAGTGTTACAGTGAGGGGTGTGGGGTATATCAGAGTGTTACAGTGAGGGGTGTGGGGTATATCAGTGTTACAGTGAGGGGTGTGGTGTATGTCAGAGTGTTACAGTGAGGTGTGTGGGGGTATATCAGAGTGTTACAGTGAGGGGTGTGGGGTATATCAGTGTTACAGTGAGGGGTGTGGGGTATGTCAGAGTGTTACAGTGAGGGGTGTGGGGTATATCAGTGTTACAGTGAGGGGTGTGGGGTATATCAGAGTGTTACAGTGAGGGGTGTGGGGTATATCAGTGTTACAGTGAGGGGTGTGGGGTGTATCAGAGTGTTACAGTGAGGGGGTGTGGGGGTATATCAGAGTGTTACAGTGAGGGGTGTGGGGTATATCAGAGTGTTACAGTGAGGGGTGTGGGGTATATCAGAGTGTTACAGTGAGGGGTGTGTGGTATATCAGTGTGTTACAGTGAGGGGTGTGGGGTATATCAGAGTGTTACAGTGAGAGGGGTGTGGGATATATCAGAGTGTTACAGTGAGGGGTGTGGGGTATATCAGTGTGTTACAGTGAGGGGTGTGGGTATATCAGTGTGTTACAGTGAGGGGTGTGGGGTATATCAGAGTGTTACAGTGAGGGGTGTGGGGTATATCAGAGTGTTACAGTGAGGGGTGTGGGGTATATCAGTGTTACAGTGAGGGGTGTGGGGTATATCAAAGTGTTACAGTGAGGGGTGTGGGGTATATCAGAGTGTTACAGTGAGGGGTGTGGGTATATCAGAGTGTTACAGTGAGGGGTGTGGGGTATATGAGAGTGTCACATTGAGGGGTGTGGGGTATATCTGAGTGTCACAGTGAGGGGTGTGGGGTATATCAGAGTGGTACAGTGAGGGGTGTGGGGTATATCAGAGTGTTACAGTGAGGGGTGTGGGGTATATCAGAGTGTTACGGTGAGGGGTGTGGGGTATATCAGAGTGTTACAGCGAGGGGTGTGGGGTATATCAGAGTGTTACAGTGAGGGTGTGGGGTATATCAGAGTGTTACAGTGAGGGGTGTGGGGTATATCAGTGTTACAGTGAGGGGTGTGGGGTATATCAGTGTTACAGTGAGGGGTGTGGGGTATATCAGAGTGTTACAGTGAGGGGTGTGGGGTATATCAGAGTGTTACAGTGAGGGGTGTGGGGTATATCAGAGTGTTACAGTGAGGGGTGCGGGGTATATCATGGTTACAGTGAGGGGTGTGGGGTATATCAGAGTGTTACAGTGAGGGGTGTGGGGTATATCAGAGTGTTACAGTGAGGGGTGTGGGGTATATCAGAGTGTTACAGTGAGGGGTGTGGGGTATATCAGAGTGTTACAGTGAGGGGTGTGGGGTATATCAGAGTGTTACAGTGAGTGGTGCGGGGTATATCAGTGTGTTACAGTGAGGAGTGTGGGGTATATCAGAGTGTTACAGTGAGGGCTGTGGGGTATATCAGAGTGTTACAGTGAGTGGTGCGGGGTATATCAGAGTGTTACAGTGAGGGGTGTGGGGTATATCAGAGTGTCACAGTGAGGGGTGTGGGGTATATCAGAGTGTTACAGTGAGGGGTGTGGGGTATATCAGTGTTACAGTGAGGGGTGTGGAGTATATCAGTGTTACAGTGAGGAGTGTGGGGTTTATCAGAGTGTTACAGTGAGTGGTGCGGGGTATATCAGAGTGTTACAGTGAGGGGTGTGGGGTATATCAGAGTGTCACAGTGAGGGGTGTGGGGTATATCGGAGTGTTACAGTGAGTGGTGTGGGGTATATCAGAGTGTTATAGTGAGGGGTGTGGGGTATATCAGAGTGTTACAGTGAGGGGTGTGGGGTATATCAGAGTGTTACAGTGAGGGGTGTGGGGTATATCAGAGTGTTACAGTGAGGGGTGTGGGGTATATCAGAGTGTTACAGTGAGGGGTGTGGGGTATATCAGAGTGTTACAGTGCGCGGTGTGGGGTATATCAGAGTGTTACAGTGAGGGGTGTGGGGTATATCAGAGTGTTACAGTGAGGGGTGTGGGTTATATCGGAGTGTTACAGTGAGGGGTGTGGGGTATATCAGAGTGTTACAGTGAGGGGTGTGGGGTATATCAGAGTGTTACAGTGCGCGGGTGTGGGGTATATCAGAGTGTTACAGTGCGGGGTGTGGGGTATATCAGAGTGTTACAGTGAGGGGTGTGGGGTATATCAGAGTGTTACAGTGCGCGGTGTGGGGTATATCAGAGTGTTACAGTGAGGGGTGTGGGGTATATCAGAGTGTTACAGTGAGGGGTGTGGGTTATATCGGAGTGTTACAGTGAGGGGTGTGGGGTATATCAGAGTGTTACAGTGAGGGGTGTGGGGTATATCAGAGTGTTACAGTGCGCGGTGTGGGGTATATCAGAGTGTTACAGTGAGGGGTGTGGGGTATATCAGACTGTTACAGTGAGGGGTGTGGGGTATATCAGAGTGTTACAGTGAGGGGTGTGGGGTATATCAGAGTGTTACAGTGAGGGGTGTGGGGTATATCAGAGTGTTACAGTGCGGGGTGTGGGGTATATCATAGTGCTACAGTGAGGGGTGTGGGGTATATCAGAGTGTTACAGTGAGGGGTGTGGGGTATATCAGAGTGTTACAGTGAGGGGTGTGGGGTATATCAGAGTGTTACAGTGAGGGGTGTGGGGTATATCAGTGTGTTACAGTGAGGGGTGTGCGGTATATCAGAGTGTTACAGTGAGGGGTGTGGGGTATATCAGCGTGTTACAGTGAGGGGTATGGGGTATATCAGAGTGTTACAGTGAGGGGTGTCGGGTATATCAGAGTGTTACAGTGAGGGGTGTGGGGTATATCAGAGTGTTACAGTGAGAGGTGTGGGGTATATCAGTGTTACAGTGAGTGGTGTGGGGTATATCCGAGTGTTACAGTGAGGGGTGTGGGGTATATCAGAGTGTTAGTGAGGGGTGTGGGGTATATCAGCGTGTTACAGTGAGGGGTGTGGGGTATATCAGAGTGTTACAGTGAGGGGTGTGGGGTATATCAGAGTGTTACAGTGAGGGGTGTGGGGTATATCAGAGTGTTACAGTGAGGGGTGTGGGGTACATCAGAGTGTTACAGTGAGGGGTGTGGGGTATATCAGAGTGTTACAGTGAGGGGTGTGGGGTATATCAGTGTTACAGTGAGGGGTGTGGTGTATGTCAGAGTGTTACAGTGAGGTGTGTGGGGTATATCAGAGTGTTACAGTGAGGGGTGTGGGGTATATCAGTGTTACAGTGAGGGGTGTGGGGTATGTCAGAGTGTTACAGTGAGGGGTGTGGGGTATATCAGAGTGTTACAGTGAGGGGTGTGGGGTATATTAGTGTTACAGTGAGGGGTGTGGGGTATATCAGAGTGCTACAGTGAGGGGTGTGGGGTATATCAGTGTTACAGTGAGGGGTGTGGGGTGTATCAGAGTGTTACAGTGAGGGGTGTGGGGTATATCAGAGTGTTACAGTGAGGGGTGTGGGGTATATCAGAGTGTTACAGTGAGGGGTGTGGGGTATATCAGAGTGTTACAGTGAGGGGTGTGGGGTATATCAGTGTGTTACAGTGAGGGGTGTGGGGTATATCAGAGTGTTACAGTGAGGGGTGTGGGGTATATCAGAGTGTTACAGTGAGGGGTGTGGGATATATCAGAGTGTTACAGTGAGGGGTGTGGGGTATATCAGTGTGTTACAGTGAGGGGTGTGGGGTATATCAGTGTGTTACAGTGAGGGGTATGGGGTATATCAGAGTGTTACAGTGAGGGGTGTGGGGTATATCAGAGTGTTACAGTGAGGGGTGTGGGCTATATCAGAGTGTTACAGTGAGGGGTGTGGGGTATATCAGTGTTACAGTGAGGGGTGTGGGGTGTATCAGAGTGTTACAGTGAGGGGTGTGGGGTATATCAGAGTGTTACAGTGAGGGGTGTGGGGTATATCAGAGTGTTACAGTGAGGGGTGTGGGGTATATCAGTGTGTTACAGTGAGGGGTATGGGGTATATCAGAGTGTTACAGTGAGGGGTGTGGGGTATATCAGTGTGTTACAGTGAGGGATGTGGGGTATATCAGAGTGTTACAGTGAGGGGTGTGGGGTATATCAGAGTGTTACAGTGAGGGGTGTGGGGTATATCAGTGTGTTACAGTGAGGGGTATGGGGTATATCAGAGTGTTACAGTGAGGGGTGTGGGGTATATCAGTGTGTTACAGTGAGGGGTGTGGGGTATATCAGAGTGTTACAGTGAGGGGTGTGGGATATATCAGAGTGTTGCAGTGAGGGGTGTGGGGTATATCAGAGTGTTACAGTGAGGGGTGTGGGGTATATCAGAGTGTTACAGTGAGGGTTGTGGGGTATATCAGAGTGTTACAGTGAGGGGTGTGGGGTATATCAGAGTGTTACAGTGAGGGGTGTGGGGTATATCAATGTGTTACAGTGAGGGTTGTGGGGTGTATCAGAGTGTTACAGTGAGGGGTGTGGGGTATATCAGAGTGTTACAGTGAGGGGTGTGGGGTATATCAGAGTGTTACAGTGAGGGGTGTGGGGTATATCAGAGTGTTACAGTGAGGGGTGTGGGGTATATCAGAGTGTTACAGTGAGGGGTGTGGGGTGTATATCAGAGTGTTACAGTGAGGGGTGTGGGGTATATCAGAGTGTTACAGTGAGGGGTGTGGAGTATATCAGAGTGTTACAGTGTGGGGTGTGGGGTATATCAGAGTGTTACAGTGAGGAGTGTGGGGTATATCAGTGTTACAGTGAGGAGTGTGCGGTATATCAGAGTGTTACAGTGAGGGGTGTGGGGTATATCAGTGTGTTACAGTGAGGGGTGTGGGGTATATCAGAGTGTTACAGTGAGGGGTGTGGGGTATATCAGAGTGTTACAGTGAGGGGTGTGGGGTATATCAGAGTGTTACAGTGAGGGGTGTGGGGTATATCAGAGTGTTACAGTGAGGGGTGTGGGGTATATCAGAGTGTTACAGTGAGGGGTGTGGGGTATATCAGAGTGTTACAGTGAGGGGTGTGGGGTATATCAGAGTGTTACAGTGAGGGGTGTGAGGTATATCAGGGTGTTACAGTGAGGGTGTGGGGTATATCAGTGTTACAGTGAGTGGTGTGGGGTATATCAGAGTGTTACAGTGAGGGGTGTGGGGTATATCAGTGTCACAGTGAGGGGTGTGGGGTATAACAGAGTGTTACAGTGAGGGGTGTGGGGTATATCAGAGTGTTACAGTGAGGGGTGTGGGGTATATCAGAGTGTTACAGTGAGGGGTGCGGGGTATATCAGAGTGTTACAGTGAGGGGTGTGAGGTATATCAGAGTGTTACAGTGAGGGGTGTGGGGTATATCAGAGTGTTACAGTGAGGGGTGTGGGGTATATCAGTGTGTTACAGTGAGGGGTGTGGGGTATATCAGAGTGTTACAGTGAGGGGTGTGGGGTATATCAGTGTGTTACAGTGAGGGGTGTGGGGTATATCAGAGTGTTACAGTGAGGGGTGTGGGGTTTATCAGTGTGTTACAGTGAGGGGTGTGGGGTATATTAGTGTGTTACAGTGAGGGGTGTGGGGTATATCAGTGTTACAGTGAGGGGTGTGGGGTATATCAGAGTGTTACAGTGAGGGGTGTGGGGTATATCAGAGTGTTACAGTGAGGGGTGTGGGGTATATCAGTGTTACAGTGAGGGGTGTGGGGTATATCAGAGTGTTACAGTGAGGGGTGTGGGGTATATCAGAGTGTTACAGTGAGGGGTGTGGGGTATATCAGAGTGTTACAGTGAGGGGTGTGGGGTATATCAGTGTTACAGTGAGGGGTGTGGGGTATATCAGAGTGTTACAGTGAGGGGTGTGGGGTATATCAGAGTGTTACAGTGAACACAAAGAATTCGACCCAACACAATCGTCGCTAAGCAAAAGGAAAAATATCTGACATATTGGGCAGAAACAACAAAAACCCAAAGCAAACTCAATTGCTACTTGGCCCTAAACAAACAATACAACATAGCTGATTACCTGACCATGGTAAAGGATAACAAACTGAGAAGAACCTTGACAAGGTACAGACTTAGCGAACATAGCCTAGCGATCGAAAAAGGCAGACACAGGCAGACCAGGCTGCCAAGAGAGGACAGGATATGCTCTCACTGCAGTCAGGGAGTGGTGGAGACAGAGATGCACTTCCTCACAGCTTGTGGAAAATATCAGGGCATCAGGGAGAATTTCTACCAAAAATTCTCACAAATATGCCCTGATTTCAGAAATCTGAATGACAACCAAAAACTCCCATTCCTACTGGGAGAGGAGAGAAGCTGTATAACACTGGCGGCGCACTATGTTACAGCTTGCCATGAACAGAGGGACAACCAGTAAACTAAGAAAAAAATATATATAAACAATGCGAATGTATATTTATACACTCAGGGATATACCTGTTTATACACTGTATGAATAGAACTGCGTTTATGTGCTAAACCATAAATGTATTTTGATGCTTTGGCAACATAAGATGTAACTTATCATGCCAATAAAGCGATTTAAATTGTAAAAAAAAATTGTAAAATTGTACAGTGAGGGGTGTGGGGTATATCAGAGTGTTACAGTGAGGGGTGTGGGGTATATCAATGTGTTACAGTGAGGGGTGTGGAGTATATCAGAGTGTTACAGTGAGGGGTGTGGGGTATATCAGTGTTACAGTGAGGGGTGTGGGGTATATCAGAGTGTTACAGTGAGGGGTGTGGGGTATATCAGAGTGTTACAGTGAGGGGTGTGGGGTATATCTGTGTTACAGTGCGGGGTGTGGGGTATATCAGAGTGTTACAGTGAGGGGTGTGGGGTATATCAGTGTGTTACAGTGAGGGGTGTGGGGTATATCAGAGTGTTACAGTGAGGGGTGTGGGGTATATCAGAGTGTTACAGTGAGGGGTGTGGGGTATATCAGAGTGTTACAGTGAGGGGTGTGGGGTATATCAGAGTGTTACAGTGAGGGGTGTGGGGTATATCAGAGTGTTACAGTGAGGGGTGTGGGGTATATCAGAGTGTTACAGTGAGGGGTGTGGGGTATATCAGAGTGTTACAGTGAGGGGTGTGGGGTATATCAGTGTGTTACAGTGAGGGGTGTGGGGTATATCAGTGTTACAGTGAGTGGTGTGGTGTATATGAATCTGAGAGAGCTGCTGCACTAGTAATTCAAATAATTGCATCGAATCCCAGCCAGGCGCTGAGAAGCTCCTCCGTCATTCTGCAGGAAGCGCATGTCTGGGAGACGGAATGAAGGGAACATTGGGTTTGTTACCCTTGGCGTGGATCATCCTTCATTCCTTATTGTTGAGCTCAGGCGTCCCTGAGCAGGAATAAATGTGAGGGAAAGAGAATCTTCCACAGGGACTCACATCTCCTGTACCACTCACACACAGAGAACTGTACACACCGGAGAATGGGCCCGCACTCACTCTCACACGCACTCACACTCACTCACTCACTCACACCCACACACACTCACACACCCACTCTCACACTCACACTCACACCCACACTCACTCATACTCACACTCACACTCACACTCACACCCACACTCACTCACACTCACTCACACTCACACCCACACCACTCCCACACTCACACTCACTCACACTCACTCACACTCACACTCACATTCACTCAATCACACCCACACTCACTCACTCACACTCACACTCAACTCACACCCACACTCACACCCATACTCACACTCACACTCACTCAATCACACCCACTCAATCACACCCACACTCACTCACTCACACTCACACTCACTCACACTCACACTCACACCCACATCCACACTCACACCCACACTCACACTCACACTCACACACCCACACTCACTCACACCCACTCACACTCACACTCACACCCACACTCACACTCACACCCACATGCACACTCACTCTCTCCCCCACTCTCTCCCCCACACTCTCCCCCACACTCTCGTCCCCACACTCTCCCCCACACTCTCCCCCACACACACACACAGTTTGCAGCGGGTCAGTGTTTATACGGACGCCCTGTATTCCCGGTATTCTCCGGACTCTCTGCCTGTAAATCACCAGCGGGCTCCGGAACATCAGTGGAAGTGGGGCCGGGCTGATCGAGCTGGCCTGTCTGTGCTGAGCAGTTACTGACATATCGGGGGTCGGGGGCGGGGGTCAGACGGCTCGGGTCGGAATGAGGGCTAATGATGGATTCCCCGCCGAGCTCATGTGGCAGGGCACAGCTCGGGGTGGGGGGGGCGCCCTTTGACCTCTCCACCCCGAGCAGGCTGCCTGGCAACTGTCCCGTGACTAATAATTATGGGCAAGGCTGCTCGCAAATAATTTTGAGGCCAAGTGGGAGCATAGCGGGAGCCTCTGTGTTTAGTGGGAGATAAACGGAAACAGTATTAACCTCAAATAGCAGCGGTAAGGCTGAAGGCCGGACTTCTGTTAAGTAAACACTAGGGCCTAGAAATGTGGCTCGGGCAGTGGCTCAAAGTAGGCGGTGTGGGATCAGCCTCGCGTTATACGCAGCACCTGATGTTCAGTTCCATTGCAGTCAGACGAATTTCTAGGCCATGGGATGATCCGTTGAATGTGGAGGCTGGTGGGGTGAAAGTTAGGACAAGGGGAACCCTATCGTGGCTCCGGGAGGGAGGGGAAGGGGTGAGAGCAGAAGTGTGGGAAATGGAACGGACACGGTCAAGGGCCGTGTCAACCACAGTGGAGGGGAATCCTCAGTTGAGGAAAAAGGAAGACATATCGGAAGCAGTAGCATGGAAGGTGGCATCGTCAGAACAGATGTGACGGAGATGGAGAAACTGGGCTAATGGAATAGAGTCCTTACAGGATACGGGGTGGGAGGAAGTATAGTCAAGGTAGCTGCAGGAGTCAGTGGGCTTATAGTGGATGTTGGTTGATAGCCTAGGCACAGAAATGGAGACAGAGAAGTCGAGGAAGGGAAGAGTCAGAGATGGACCATGTGAAGGTGAGGGAAGGGTGGAAATTGGAAGCAAAGTGAATGAAATTTTCTAGTTCAGGGCGAGAGCAGGAAACGGTGAGGTCAGAGCTCAACTGCCGTAGGTCAGACTATGCATTTCTATTCATTTCAGTTGCGCGGGTTGTTCTCCTCAGAGCAGAGAAGGTTAAGAGGAGATTTGATCGAGGCGTTCAAAGTCACGAGGGGTTTTGATCGAGTAGATCGGGAGGAACTGTTTCCACTGGCAGGAGGGTCGGTAACCAGAGGACACAGATTTGGGCGGGTTGTCTTATGAGAAAAGGTTGGACAGGCTGGGCTTGTATCCGCTGGAGTTTAGAAGAGGTGACTTGATTGAAACATGTAGGGGGAAAAATTCGGTTGCTTTGCGCTTCCCTAATAGGGCGCAAAGCAACCAGCGCCCAGGCACAGCGATGTTTGCGCCGCTCGCGAAGTTGACCAGACATTTTGCGGCGGCGCTAAACACGACCGCCATGATCTCCTGCGCCTGCAGATCGTGACATCAGTCGAGCGTGCAACGCCCAGGACCGGATATTGAGTGGCGCCCCCTGCCTTACCGCCTGCCGCTAGCAACGACAGGTTGAGGGGAGCGTTTTGCTGTCGGGAAGGGACTGGGGGAGCGCTATTTAAAGGCGACCGCTTCCTGCCTTTCTTTGTCGGTGACATTTTTGCCCCACGCATTCTGAGAGAGAGAGAGAGAGGCTTCTGGAGAGATTCAACGCTGTGTGAAGGAGTTTTGGGGACTGAGCAGCACTTTGCAGGTTCATTTTGATTTGACCTTCCTTGTATCGATTTAGAAGAGACTGTGGGGGCTGCACTCTGAGCTCTTTCCCTGGGCCTCTCCATTGTTCTTTCCAGCAGATTTGATGTCCAGGTCTCTCCAGGCCGAGATTCAAGTCTGCAATGAGCAGGGTGTGGATGGAGAGCAAGATCGACCCTCCCCTTTAAGAACAGGCCGGCGCCAGTGTGTCTGTGTTCCATCGCTGACTGACATCACATGAGCTTCACCAGCGCTCTGAGGTAGCGCCTCGCTCCTCGGCGTTAGCGCCTTAAGAGAGGTGTGTAGCGCCTGATTTAGCGCTCCAATCACCTCCAGGGGCGATAGAAGCCAAGTTTGCAGTCGGAGGCGATATTTAGCGGCAGGCGCTAAACTTTGCGCCCAGCCGATAATTGCGCCCCAAATGGGGCGATAACGAATTTCTCCCCCATAAGATCCCGAGGGGTCTGGACAGGGTGGATGTGGAGAGGATGTTTCCTCTTGTGGGAGAATCTAGAACTAGGGGTTGCTGTTTAAAAATAAGGGGTCGTCCATTTAAGACAGAGATGAGGAGGAATTTTTTCTCACAGAGGGTCGTGAGTCTTTGGAACTCTCGTCCTCAGAGGGCGGTGGAAGCAGAGTCTTTGAATATTTTGAAGGCAGAGGGAGATCGATTCTTGGTGAGCAAGGGGGGTGAAAGGTTATCGGGGGGTAGGCGGGAATGTGGAGTAATCGGATCAGCCATGATCTAATCGAATGGCGGAGCAGGCTCGAGGGGCCGAGTGGCCGACTCCTGCTCCTACTTCGTATGTTCATATGTAAGGTGACAGGGCAGGTTGAGAAGGCGTACGTGATCCTGGGCTTTGTAAATAGAGGCACAGAGTACAAAAGCAAGGAAGTTATGCTGAACCTTTATAAAACACTGGTTAGGCCTCAGCTGGAGTCTTGTGTCCAATTCTGGGCACCGCACTTTAGGAAGGATGTCAAGGCCTGGGAGAGGGTGCGGAGGAGATTTACTAGAATGGTTCCAGGGATGAGGGACTTCAGTGACGAGGAGAGACTGGAGAAGCTGGGATTGTTCTCCTTAGAGCAGAGAAGGTTAAGGGGAGATTTAATCGAGGCGTTCAAAATCATGAGGGGTTTTGATCGAGTAGATCGGGAGAAACTGTTTCCAGTGGCAGGAGGGTCGGTAACCAGAGGACACAGATTGAAGATAATTGGCAAAAGAACCACAGGGGGAGATGAGGAGAATGTTTTTTACGCAGCGAGTTGTTGTGATCTGGAACGCGCTGCCTGAAAGGGCGGTGGAAGCAGATTCAATAGTGACTTTCAAAAGGATAAATACTTGAAGGAGAAAATTCACAGGGCTGTGGGGAAAGAGCAGGGGGGAGTGGGACTAATTGGAGAGCTCTTTCAAAGAGCCGGCACACGCATGATAGGCTGAATGGCCTCCTCCTGTGCTGTGAGATCAGTGTGAACAGTCAGGGGGGGTTACAGAAAATCTGGCTCCTGTGTCAGTTGCGGTATTTGCAATTGGGGCACTTTGCACGAACTGCAGTGTGACAGCCTGGTGTGACAGGTCACATGTTTACACCAGGCGTAACCATTTTAGCGCACTCCTGGCCGACCTCCCACATTCCACACTCCGTAAACCTCGTCTCATCCGAAACTCTGCTGCCCCGTGTCCCAACTCGCCCCGAGTCCCGTTCACCCATCACCCCCTGTGCTCACTGCCCCGTGTCCTAACTCACACCCAGTCCCTTTCACCCAACACCCCCTGTGCTCACTGCCTCGTGTCCTAACTCACACCCAGTCCCGTTCACCCATCACCCCCTGTGCTCACTGCCCCGTGTCCTAACTCACACCCAGTCCCGTTCACCCATCACCCCCTGTGCTCACTGCCCCGTGTCCTAACTCACACCCAGTCCCGTTCAGCCATCACCCCCTGTGCTCACTGCCCCGTGTCCTAACTCACACCCAGTCCCGTTCACCCATCACCCCCTGTGCTCACTGCCCCGTGTCCTAACTCACACCCAGTCCCGTTCACCCATCACCCCCTGTGCTTACTGCCCCGTGTCCTAACTCGCACCAAGTCCCGTTCACCCATCACCCCCTGTGCTCACTGCCCCGTGTCCTAACTCACACCCAGTCCCGTTCACCCATCACCCCCTGTGCTCACTGCCCCATGTCCTAACTCACACCGAGTCCCGTTCACCCATCACCCCCTGTGCTCACTGCCCCGTGTCCTAACTCACACCCAGTCCCGTTCACCCATCACCCACTGTGCTCACTGCCCCGTGTCCTAACTCACACCCAGTCCCGTTCACCCATCACCCCCTGTGCTCACTGCCCCGTGTCCTAACTCACACCCAGTCCCGTTCAGCCATCACCCCCTGTGCTCACTGCCCCGTGTCCTAACTCACACCCAGTCCCGTTCACCCATCACCCCCTGTGCTCACTGCCCCGTGTCCTAACTCACACCCAGTCCCGTTCACCCATCACCCCCTGTGCTTACTGCCCCGTGTCCTAACTCGCACCAAGTCCCGTTCACCCATCACCCCCTGTGCTCACTGCCCCGTGTCCTAACTCACACCCAGTCCCGTTCACCCATCACCCCCTGTGCTCACTGCCCCATGTCCTAACTCACACCGAGTCCCGTTCACCCATCACCCCCTGTGCTCACTGCCCCGTGTCCTAACTCACACCCAGTCCCGTTCACCCATCACCCCCTGTGCTCACTGCCCCGTGTCCTAACTCACACCCAGTCCCGTTCACCCATCACCCCCTGTGCTCACTGCCCCGTGTCCTAACTCACACCCAGTCCCGTTCACCCATCACCCCCTGTGCTCGCTGCCCCGTGTCCTAACTGACACCCAGTCCCGTTCACCCATCACTCCCTGTGCTCACTGCCCCGTGTCCTAACTCACACCCAGTCCCGTTCACCCATCACCCCGTGCTCACTGCCCCGTGTCCTAACTCGCACCGAGTCCCGTTCACCCATCACTCCCTGTGCTCACTGCCCCGTGTCCTAACTCACACCCAGTCCCGTTCACCCATCACCCCCTGTGCTCACTGCCCCGTGTCCTAACTCGCACCGAGTCCCGTTCACCCATCACTCCCTGTGCTCACTGCCCCGTGTCCTAACTCGCACCCAGTCCCGTTCACCCATCACCCCCTGTGCTCACTGCCCCGTGTCCTAACTCACACCAAGTCCCGTTCGCCCATCACCCCCTGTGCTCACTGCCCCGTGTCCTAACTCACACCCAGTCCCGTTCACCCATCACCCCCTGTGCTCACTGCCCCGTGTCCTAACTCGCACCCAGTCCCGTTCACCCATCACCCCCTGTGCTCACTGCCCCGTGTCCTAACTCACACCCAGTCCCGTTCGCCCATCACCCCCTGTGCTCGCTGACCTACATTGGCTCCCGGTCCGGCAACACCTCGATTTTAAAATTCTCATCCTTGTTTTCAAATCCCTCCATGGCCTCCTCGCCCCCCTCCCTATCTCTGTAACCTCCAGCCTCACAACCCTCCGAGATCTCAGCGCTCCTCCAATTCCGGCCTCTTGAGCATCCCCCAATTTCCATCGCTCCACCAGTGGCGGCCGTGCCTTCAGTCGCCTGGGCCCCGAGCTCTGGAATTCCCTCCCTAAACCTCTCCGCCTCGCTTTCCTCCTTTAAGACGTTCCTTAAAACCGACCTCTTTAACCAAGTCACAGAAGTGCCAGGCAATGACTATCTCCAACAAGCGAGAGTCTAACCACCGCCCCTTGACATTCAATGGCATTACCATCGCCGAATCCCCCACCATCAACATCCTGGGGGTCACCATTGACCAGAAACTTAACTGGACCAGACACATAAATACTGTGGCAACAAGAGCAGGTCAGAGGCTGGGTATTCTGCAGCGAGTGTCTCACCTCCTGACTCCCCAAAGCCTTTCCACATTCTACAAGGCACAAGTCAGGAGTGTGATGGAATACTCTCCACTTGCCTGGATGAGTGCAGCTCCAACAACACTCAAGAAGCTCGGCACCATCCAGGACAAAGCAGCCCGCTTGATCGGCACCCCATCCACCACCTTAAACATTCACTCCCTCCACCACCGGCGCACCGTGGCTGCAGTGTGTACCATCTACAAGATGCACTGCAGCAACTCGCCAAGGCTTCTTCGGCAGCACCTCCCAAACCCGCGACCTCTTCCACCTAGAAGGACAAGGGCAGCAGACGCATGGGAACACCACCACCTACAAGTTACCCCCCAAGTCACACATCATCCTGACTTGGAAATATATCGGCCGTTCCTTCATCGTCGCTGGGTCAAAATCCTGGAACTCCCTCCCTAACAGCGCTGTGGGAGCACCTTCACCACACGGACTGCAGCGGCTCAAGAAGGCGGCTCACCACCACCTTCTCAAGGGGCAACTAGGGATGGGCAATAAATGCTGGCCTTGCCAGTGATGCCCGCGTCCCATAAACGATTAAAGAAAAAAGCTTTAGGTCACCAGTCCTAATATGTGGCTCGGTGTCAAATTATATTTTCCAACGCTCCTGTGAAACGCCTTGGGAGGTGTTACTACATTATACAGCACCTTTAACATTGTAAAACGTCCCAAGGCAATTCACAGGAGTGTCTTAAAGGAGAAACCAGGACCTCACGGGCTGAGGGAAGGGTGGGTCTAGGAAGTGAGGGAGCTGGGTTTAGTAATGAGACCCTTCGACACCTGTGTGCCAGCAGAGACAATGACCAAAGTTCAACAGGTCCTCAGCCTGAACTGGGAGAGAGGCCGACGTGGGTCACCCATCTGAACCTGGATGCATGACAACCACAAGTGGTGTCAGCCATGGCTCGGGGTATCGCTCTCTCTCGCCTCTGAGTCAGAAGGTCGTGGGTTCGAGTCCCACTCCAGAGACTTGGGCCCATAATCCAAGCCGACACTCCCAGTGCGGTACTGGGGGGGCGCTGCACTGTCGGAGGGGCAGTACTGAGAGAGCGCCGCACTGTCGGAGGGGTGGTACTGAGAGAGCGCCGCACTGTCGGAGGGGTGGTACTGAGGGAGCGCTGCACTGTCGGAGGGGTGGTACTGAGGGAGCGCTGCACTGTCGGAGGGGTAGTACTGAGGGAGCGCCGCACTGTTGGAGGGGCAGTACTGAGGGAGCGCCGCACTGTCGGAGGGGCGGTACTGAAGGAGCGCCGCACTGTCGGAGGGGCGGTACTGAGAGAGCGCCGCACTGTCGGAGGGGCAGTACTGAGGGGGCGCCGCACTGTCGGAGGGGCGGTACTGAGGGAGCGCCGCACTGTCGGAGGGGCAGTACTGAAGGAGCGCCGCACTGTCGGAGGGGCGGTACTGAGAGAGCGCCGCACTGTCGGAGGGGCGGTACTGAGAGAGCGCCGCACTGTCGGAGGAGCAGTACTGAGGGAGCGCCGCACTGTCGGAGGGGCGGTACTGAGGGAGCGCTGCACTGTCGGAGGGGCGGTACTGAGGGAGCGCCGCACTGTCGGAGGGGCGGTACTGAGGGAGCGCCGCACTGTCGGAGGGGCGGTACTGAGAGAGCGCCGCACTGTCGGAGGGGCAGTACTGAGGGAGCGCCGCACTGTCGGAGGGGCAGTACTGAGGGAGCGCCGCACTGTCGGAGGGGCAGTACTGAGGGAGCGCCGCACTGTCAGAGGGGCAGTACTGAGGGAGCACCGCACTGTCGGAGGGGCAGTACTGAGGGAGTGCCGCACTGTCAGAGGGGCAGTACTGAGGGAGCGCCGCACTGTCAGAGGGGCAGTACTGAGGGAGCTGCCTGGACTGTAGGATTTGAGTATAAGAGTAAGGAAGTCTTGCTGCAATTATATAGGGCCCTGGTGAGACCACGCCTGGAGTATTGTGTACAGTTTTGGTCTCCTTACCTAAGGAAGGATATACTTGCCTTAGAGGGAGTGCAGCGAAGGTTCACTAGACGAGGGAACTAGATGTAATATCTCCAAGTTTGCAGACGACACAAAGCTGGGTGGGCGTGTGTGCTGTGAGGAGGATGCCGAGAAACTCCAGTATGATTTGGACAGGTTGGGTGATTGGGCAGATGCATGGCAAATGCAGTATAATGTGGATAAATGCGAGGTTATCCACTTCGGTGGCAAAAACAGGAAGACAGATTATTATCTGACCGGCAATAGATTGGGAGAAGGGGAAGTGCAACGAGACCTGGGTGGCCTTGTGCACCAGTCGCTGAAGGTAAGCATGCAGGTGCAGCAGGCGGTTAAGAAGGCAAATGTTATGTTGGCCTTCATAGGGAGAGGATTTGAGTACAGGAGCAAGGATGTCTTGCTGCAGTTGTACAGGGCCTTGGTGAGACCACACCTTGAGTATTGTGTGCAGTTTTGGTCGCCTTATCTGAGGAAGGATATTCTTGCCATGGAGAGAGTGCAGCGAAGATTCACCAGACTGATACCTGGGATGGCAGGAATGACGTATGAGGAGAGATTGGGTCGATTGGGCTTATACTCGCTGGAGTTTAGAAGAATGAGAGGGGATCTCATTGAAACTTATAAAATTCTAACAGGACTAGACAGACTAGATGCAGGAAGGATGTTCCCGATGGCCGGGGAGTCCAGAACCAGGGGTCACAGTCTAAGGATAAGGGGTAAGCCATTTAGGACAGAGATGAGGAGGAATTTCTTCACCCAGAGAGTGGTGAACCTGTGGAATTCTCTACCACAGAAGGCAGTTGAGGCCAATTCATTAAATATATTCAAGAAGGAGTTGGATATATTTCTTGAGGCTAAAGGGGTCAAGGGATATGAGGAGAAGGCAGGGACAGGGTACTGAATTTGGATGATCAGCCATGATCTCATTAAATAGCGGAGCAGGCTCGAGGGGCCGAATGGCCTCCTCCTGCTCCTATCTTCTATGTTTCTATGTTAGACAGTTTCCTGGGATGGGGGGATTGTCCTATGAGGAGAGATTGAGTAAATTAGCCCTATATTCTCTAGAGTTTAGAAGACTGAGAGGTGATCTCATTGAAACATACAAAATTCTTCCAGGGCTCGACAGGGTAGATGCAGGGAGGATGTTTCCCCCTGGCTGGGGAGTCTAGAACCAGGGGTCACAGTCTCAGGATAAGGGTTCAGCCATTTAGGACTGAGATGAGGAGGAATTTCTTCACTCAGAGGGCGGTGAATCTTTGGAATTCTCTGCCCCAGAGGGCTGTGGAGGCTCAGTCCGTGAGTATATTCAAGACTGAGATCGATAGATTTTTGGACTCTAGGGGGAGAAATTCGGTATCGCCCCATTTGGGGGTGCTAACTTTTAAACTAGACTCGAGGGGCCGAATGGCCTCCACCTGCTCCTATTTCTAATGTACTTATGTACAGGTGGAACTTCAGCGACAGAATAACTCAGTCCAGACCTGTACAAGCCAAGCAGGGAAGGACAAACTATGCCTGAGGCAGAATCTATAATTAATCTCGTTTGCGCAGAATGAGTCAATGGAAAATCTCGCTCCTCGTTCAGTTAAAGGCCCTCGGTGCCCGCCCGCCCCAAGGCTCCAGCACCAGGCTTTATAGTGAAGCAGAGATTGACAAGCCTGTCGGAACTCTCGACACCTGATTTACATTGTTTGGAATTACACAACTGAGCCAGAAGTCCTGGCGCCAGATATCAATCGCACCCACCAATCTCCCTCAGGGCCTACGCAGTTTGCAAGTACAACAAAAGGATAGACTCATATTTCTCCAGTGCCTTTCACAACCTCAGGACGTCCCAAAGCGCTTTACAGCCAATGAAGTACTTTTGAAGCGTGGTCACTGTTGTAATGTAGGAAACGCGGCAGCCAATTTGCGCACAGCAAGCTCCCACAAACAGCAATGTGATAATGACCAGATCATCTGTTTTTAGTGATGTTGATTGAGGGATAAATATTGGCCCCAGGACACCAGGGAGAACTCCCCCTGCTCTTCTTCCAATAGTGGCCGTGGGATCTTTTACATCCACCTGAGAGGGCAGACGGGGCCTCGGTTTAATGTCTCATCCGAGAGACGGCACCTCCGACAGTGCAGCGCTCCCTCAGTACTGCCCCTCCGACAGTGCTGCGCTCCCTCAGTACTGCCCCTCCGACAGTGCGGCGCTCCCTCAGTACTGCCCCTCCAACAGTGCGGCGCTCCCTCAGTCCTGCCCCTCCGACAGTGCGGCGCTCCCTCAGTACTGCCCCTCCGACAGTGCGGCGCTCCCTCAGTACCGCCCCTCCGACAGTACAGCGCTCCCTCAGTACTGCCCTCCGACAGTACAGCGCTCCCTCAGTGCTGCCTCGCCGACAGTACAGCGCTCCCTCAGTACCGCCCCTCCGACAGTACGGCGCTCCCTCAGTACTGCCCCTCCGACAGTGCAGCGCTCCCTCAGTACTGCCTCGCCGACAGTACAGCGCTCCCTCAGTACCGCCCCTCCGACAGTGCGGCGCTCCCTCAGTACTGCCCCTCCGACAGTGCGGCGCTCCCTCAGTACTGCCCCTCCGACAGTACGGCGCTCCCTCAGTACTGCCCCTCCGACAGTGCGGCGCTCCCTCAGTACTGCCCCTCCAACAATGTGGAGCTCCCTCAGTACCGCTCCTCCGACAGTGCGACGCTCCCTCAGTACTGCCCCTCCGACAGTGCGGCGCTCACTCAGCACTGCCCCTCCGACAGTGCGACGCTCCCTCAGTACTGCCCCTCCGACTGTGCGGCGCTCCCTCAGTACCGCCCCTCCGACAGTGCGGCCCTCCCTCAGTACCGCCCCTCCGACAGTGCGGCGTTCCCTCAGTACCGCCCCTCCGACAGTGCAGCGCTCCCTCAGTACTGCCCCTTCGACAGTGCGGCGCTCCCTCAGTACTGCCCCTCCGACAGTACAGCGCTCCCTCAGTACTGCCCCTCCGACAGTGCGGTGCTCCCTCAGTACCGCCCCTCCGACAGTCGGGCGCTCCCTCAGTACCGCTCCTCCGACAGTGCGGCGCTCCCGCAGTACCGCCCCTCCGACAGTGTGGCGCTCCCTCAGTACCGCTCCTCCGACAGTGCGACGCTCCCTCAGTACTGCCCCTCCGACTGTGCGGCGCTCCCTCAGTACCGCCCCTCCGACAGTGCGGCGCTCCCTCAGTAGCGCCCCTCCGACAGTGCGGCGCTCCCTCAGTACCGCCTCTCCGACAGTGCGGCGCTCCCTCAGTACTGCCCCTCCGACAGTGCGGCGCTCCCTGAGTACTGCTCCTCCGACAGTGCGGCGCTCCCTCAGTACCGCCCCTCCGACAGTGCGGCGCTCCCTCAGTACTGCCCCTCCGACAGTGCGACGCTCCCTCAGTACTGCCACTCAGATGGTGCAGCGCTCCCTCAGTACTGCCCCTCCGACAGCGCGGCGCTCCCTCAGTACTGCCACTCCGACGGTGCGGCGTTTCCGCAGTGCTGCCCCTTCAACAGTGCGGCACTCCCTCAGTACCGCCCCTCCGACAGTGCGGCGCTCCCTCAGTACTGCTCCTCCCACAGTGCGGCGCTCCCTCACTACCACCCCTCCAACAGTGTGGCGCTCCCTCAGTACTGCCCCTCCGACAGTGCGGCGCTCCCTCACTACCGTCCCTCCGAAAGTGCGGCGCTCCCTCAGCACTACCCCTCCGACGGTGCGGCGTTCCCTCAGTGCTGCCCCTCCGAGAGTGAGGCGCTCCCTCAGTGCTGCCCCTCCGACAGTGCGGCGCTCCCTCAGTACTGCCACTCCCACAGTGCAGCGCTTCCTCAGTACCGACCCACCGACAGTGCGGCGCTCCCTCAGTACCGTCCCTCCAACGGTGCGACGCTCCCTCAGCACTGCCCCTCCGACAGTGCGGCGCTCCCTCAGTATTGCCCCTATGACAGTGCGGCGCTCCCTCAGTACTGCCCCTCTGAAAAGTGCGGTGCTCCCTCAGTACCGCCCCTCCGACAGTGCGGCGCTCCCTCAGTGCTGCCCCTCTGACAGTGCGGCGCTCCCTCAGTACTGCCCCTGTGACAGTGCGGCGCTCCCTTAGTACTGCCTCTCCGACAGTGCGGCGCTCCCTTAGTACTGCCTCTCCGACAGTGCGGCGCTCCCTCAGTACTGCCCCTCCGACAGTGCGGTGCTCCCTCAGTACCACTTCTCCGACATTGCGACGCTCCCTCAGTACCGCCGCTCCGACAGTGCAGCGCTCCCTTAGTACTGCCCTCCGACAGTACAGCGCTCCCTCAGTGCTGCCCCTCCGAAAGCGCGGCGCTCCCTCAGTATCGTCCCTCCGACAGTGCGGCGCTCCCTCAGTATCGTCCCTCCGACAGTGCGGCGCTCCCTCAGTACTGCCCCTCTGACAGTGCGGTGCTCCCTCAGTACCGCCCCTCCGACAGTGCGGCGCTCCCTCAGTACTGCCCCTCTGACAGTGCGGTGCTCCCTCAGTACCGTCCCTCGGACAGTGCGGCGCTCCCTCAGTACTGCCCCTCCGACAGTGCGGTGCTCCCTCAGTACTGCCCCTCCGACAGTGCAGCTCTCCCTCAGTACTGCCCCTCCGACAGTGCGGCGCTCCCTCACTACCGCCCCTCCGACAGTGCGGCGCTCCCTCAGTACCGCTCCTCCGACAGTGCAGCGCTCCCTCACTACCGCCCCTCCGACAGTGCGGCGCTCCCTCAGTACCGCTCCTCCGACAGTGCGGCGCTCCCTCGGTTCCGCCCCTCTGACAGTGCGGCGCTCCCTCAGTACTGCCCCACCGACAGTACAGCGCTCCCTCAGTGCTCCCTCAGTGCTGCCCCTCCGACAGTGCGGCGCTCCCTCAGTACTGCCCCTCCGACAGTGCGACACTCCCTCAGTACCGCCCCTCCGACAGTGCGGTGCTCCCTCAGTGCTGGCCCTCCGACAGTGCAGCGCTCCCTCAGTACTGCCCCTCCGACAGTACAGCGCTCCCTCAGTGCTGCCCCTCCGACAGTGCAGCGCTCCCTCAGTACTGCCCCTCCGACAGTACAGCGCTCCCTCAGTACCGCCCCTCCGACAGTGCGGCGCTCCCTCAGTACCGCCCCTCCGACAGTGCGGCGCTCCCGCAGTACCGCTCCTCCGACAGTGCAATGCTCCCTCAGTACCGCCCCTCCGACAGTGCGGCGCTCCCTCAGTACTGCTCCTCCGACAGTGCGACGCTCCCTCAGTACCGCCCCTCCGACAGTGCGGCGCTCCCTCAGTACCATTCCTCCGACAGTGCGGCGCTCCCTCAGTACTGCCCCTCCGACAGTGCAGCGCTCCCTCAGTACAGCCCCTCCGACAGTGCGACGTTCCCTCAGTGCTGCCTCTCCGACAGTGCGACGTTCCCTCAGTACCGCCCCTCCGACAGTGCGGCGCTCCCTCAGTACCATTCCTCCGACAGTGCGGCGCTCCCTCAGTACTGCCCCTCCGACAGTGCAGCGCTCCCTCAGTACAGCCCCTCCGACAGTGCGGCGCTCCCTCAGTACTGCCCCTCCGACAGTACAGCGCTCCCTCAGTGCTCCCTCAGTGCTGCCCCTCCGACAGTGCGGCGCTCCCTCAGTACTGACCCTCCGACAGTGCGGCACTCCCTCAGTACTGCCCCTCCGACACTGCGGCGCTCCCTCAGTACTGACCCTCCGACAGTGCGGCGCTCCCTCAGTACCGCCCCTCCGACAGGGCGGCGCTCCCTCAGTACCGCCCCTCCGACAGTGCGGCGCTCCCTCAGTACCGCCCCTCCGACAGTGCGGTGCTCCCTCAGTACCGCCCCTCCGACAGTGCGGCACTCCCTCAGTACTGCCCCTCCGACAGTGCTGCGCTCCCTCTGTACTGCCCCTCCGACAGTGCGGCGATCCCTCAGTACTGCCACTCCGACAGTGCGGCGCTCCCTCAGTACCGCCCCTCCGACGGTGTGGCGCTCCCTCAGTACCACCCCTCAGACGGTGCGGCGCTCCCTCAGTACTGCCCCTCCGACAGTGCGGCGCTCCATCAGTACCGCCCCTCCGACAGTGCGGCACTCCCTCAGTACTGCCCCTCCGACAGTGCTGCGCTCCCTCAGTACTGCCCCTCCGACAGTGCGGCGATCCCTCAGTGCCGCCCCTCCGACAGTGCGGCGCTCCCTCAGTACCGCCCCTCCGACAGTGCGGCGCTCCCTCAGTACCGCCCCTCCGACAGTGCGGCGCTCCCTCAGTACCGCTCCTCCGACAGTGCGACGCTCCCTCAGTACCGCCCCTCCGACAGTGCGGCGCTCCCTCAGTACTGCTCCTCCGACAGTGCGACGCTCCCTCAGTACCGCCCCTCCGACAGTGCAGCGCTCCCTCAGTACCGCCCCTCCGACAGTGCGGCGCTCCCTCAGTACTGTCCCTCCGACAGTGCGGCTCTCCCTCAGTACTGCCCCTCCGACAGTGCGGCCCTCCCTCAGTACTGCCCCTCTGACAGTGCGGCACTCCCTCAGTACTGCCCCTCCGACAGTCCAGTAATCTCTCGATCTCAGCCTTGAATATACTCAACGACTGAGCCTCCACAGCCCTCTGGGGCAGAGAATTCCAAAGATTCACCGCCCTCTGAGTGAAGAAATTCCTCCTCATCTCAGTCCTAAATGGCCGACCCCTTATCCTGAGACTGTGACCCCTGGTTCTGGACTCTCCAGCCAGGGGGAAACAGCCTCTCAGCATCTACCCTGTCAATCCCCCTCAGAATCTTGTATGTTTCAATGAGATCACCTCTCATTCTTCTAAACTCCAGAGAGTATCGGCCCAATCTACACAATCTCTCCTCATAGGACAGCCCTCTCATCCCAGGAACCAATCTAGTGAACCTTCGTTGCACCGCCTCCAAGGCAAGTATATCCTTCCTTAGATAAGGAGACCAGAACTGTGCCCAGTACTCCAGGTGTGGTCTCACCAAGGCCCTGTACAATTGTAGCAAGACCTCCTCACTCTTATACTCCAAACCCCTTGCAATAAAGGCCAACATGCCATTTGCCTTCCTTATTGATTGCTGTACCTGCATGCTAGCTTTCTGTGTTACTTGCACGAGGACACCCAAATCTCTCTCAACACCAACATTCGAAATAAAAACAGAAAATGCTGGAGAAACTCAGCAGGTCAGGCAGCATCTGTGAAGAGAGAAACCAAGTTAATGTTTCAGGTCGACGACCCTTCGTCAGAACTGGAAAAAAGCAGGAAATGGAACAGATTTTTAAGCAAGTTTAGGGGCTGGGAAAGGGGGGAGGGGAGGAAAGAACAAAAGGGAAGGTCTGTGATAGGATAGAAGGCAGAAGAGGTAAAGAGACATGAAGAGATATTCAAGGCGAGAGGAGATGGTAATGGGACAGGTTAAGGAACAAAGGATGGCTCTAGATGAAGTGTGAATTGCGCTGGCAGAGTGAAAGACAGCTGCCGTGTGGGGGAGAGAAGAACAGACGTGTGGATAAAAAAAATATATATGTTATGATCTGAAGTTGTTGAACTCGATGTTGAGTCCGGAAGGCTGTAAAGTGCCTAATCGAAAGATGAGGTGCTGTTCCTCGAGTTTACGTTGAGCTTACACAGAAACATAGAAGATAGGAGCAGGAGTCGGCCATTCGGCCCCTCGAGCCTGCTCCGCCATTCAATGAGATCATGGCTGATCATCCAAATTCAGTACCCTGTCCCTGCTTTCTCCCCATATCCCTTGATCCCTTTAGCCTTAAGAAATATATCCAACTCTTTCTTGAATATATTTAATGAATTGGCCTCCACCGCCCTCTGTGGTAGAGAATTCCACAGGTTCACCACTCTCTGGGTGAAGAAATTCCTCCTCATCTCTGTCCTAAATGGCTTACCCCTTATCCTTAGACTGTGACCCCTGGTTCTGGACTCCCCCACCATCGGGAACATCCTTCCTGCATCTAGTCTGTCCAGACCTGACAGAATTTTATAGGTTTCGATGAGATCCCCTCTCAATCTTCTAAACTCCAGTGAGTATAAGCCCAATCGACCCAATCTCTCCTCATACGTCATTCCTGCCATCCCAGGTATCAGTCTGGTGAATCTTCGCTGCACTCCCTCCATGGTAAGAACATCCTTCCTCAGATAAGGCGACCAAAACTGCACACAATACTCAAGGTGTGTTCTCACCAAGGCCCTGTACAACTGCAGCAAGACATCCTTGCTCCTGTACTCGAACCCTCTCGCTACGAAGGCCAACATACCATTTGCTGCCTTAACCGCCTGCTGCACCTGCATGCTTACCTTCAGCGACTGGTGCACAAGGACACCCAGGTCTCTTTGCACTTCCCCTTCTCCCAATCTATTGCCATTCAAATAATAATCTGCCTTCCTGTTTTTGCCACCAAAGTGGATAACCTCACATTTATCCACATTATAGTGCATTTGCCATGTTTCTGCCCAATCACCCAACCTGTCCAAATCGTACTGGAGTTTCCCGACATCCTCCTCGCAGCTTTCCCTCCCACCCAGCTTTGTGTCATCTGCAAATTTGGAGATATTACATCCAATTCCCTCGTCCAGATCATTAATATATATTGTGAACAGCTGGGGTCCCAGGACCGATCCCTGCGGTACCCCACTAGTCACTGCCTGCCACTCGGAAAACGACCCATTTATTCCAACTCTTTGCTTTCTGTCCGCCAACCAGTTCTCTATCCAAGTCAATACCTTGTCCCCAATCCCATGCTTCGTTGGAACAGTGCAAGAGGCCACGGACGGTGAGGTCGGAGTGGGAGTGAAGCGGAGAATTAAAGTGACAGGCGACCGGAAGCTCGGGGTCCCCCTTAGGAACTGAACGGAGGTGTTCCGCAAAGCGGTCACCCAATCTGCGTTTGGTCTCCCCAATGTAGAGGAGACCGCATCGTGAGCAGCGAATACAGTATACTAGATTGCAAGAAGTACAAGTAAATCGCTGTTTCACCTGGAAGGGGTGTTTGGGGCCCTGGACAGTGGGAAGTGGGGAGGTATAAGGGCAGGTGTCGCATCTCCTGCGCTTGCACGGGAAGGTGCCGGGCAATATTTTCTTTTTGTACCAACATTTGAAAGTTTCTGACCATTTAAAAAATATTCTCTTTTTCTATTCTTCCTACCAAAGTGAATAACCTCACATTTCCCCACATTATACTCCATCTGCCACCTTACTGCCCACTCACTCAGTCTATCGATATCCCTTTGCAGCCTCTTTGGGCAGGATTTTCATTGGGCCGTGGAGGCGGGATTGGAGGTGTGCGGGGGGTTAAAATCCTGAAATCGGGGGGCACGAACCCATCCCGCCCCCAACCCGCCTCCATGCCAGTTTCAAAGGAGGTGGATACCCGACCCGCACTGGGACCCGCCTCCCCGAGGCGGGAAGGGGATTAGTGCCAATTAACTGCCTGTAAACAGGTAGTTAACAGGCAGTTTTTAGCCTAATCCCTATTTTTATTGGTGAAGTGCGGGATTCCCGACAGCTCCAAACCACGCCAAGTTAGCGAGGCGGGCCGTCGGGCTGAAGGACTTGGAGGGGTCGAGATGTCCGGTGTTCAGGTGAGTGATGGGTGCATGAGTGCAAAGGTAAGTGTGTTTGGTGTGTGTAAAGTGTTTAAAGAAGTTTTACTTACCTTTACAGCCTTCCTTCCTTCAGGTCTCGGGAGTCCCTCATCTCACCGGCACAGAAAGCAGAATGGCCGCCAGCTGTCAAAAGTTGCAGCATTCAGTTTTCTGTTCCAGGGAGATCTCTAAATCATCCTGAGAGGAAGGAATTAACTTAGAGTACAGATTGTCAGTGTTTGACAGCTTCAAACAGCTGACAGACGCTGATATTTCATCTGTCAAAAGGTCTTGACAGATGAAATGTCAATCTGTGACGTCACCTGTTGCCGGGTGGCCCTGAATTGGCCTGCTGAGCCCGCTGGGCGGGCCCAACTAGGTCAATCAAGTGAAAATCGAGTGGGTTGGCTACAACTCGATGGAGGCGGGACTACAACCCCGAAAGTTGTAGTCCCGCCTCCTACCCACCTTCTCAATGAAAATCCAGCCCTTTGTGTTCTCCTCTCAGCTTACTGTCCCACCTAGCTTTGTATCACCAGCAAACTTGGATACATTACACTCGGTCCCTTCATCTAGGTCATTAATATAGATTGTAAATAGCTGAGGCCCCAACAGTGATCCTTGCGGCACCCCACTAGTCACAGCCTGCCAACCTGAAAAAGACCAGTTTAGAGTCATAGAGTCATAGAGTTATACAGCACGGATAGAGGCCCTTCGGCCCATCGTGTCCGTGCCGGCCATCAAGCCCTGTCTAATCTAATCCCATATTCCAGCATTTGGTCCGTAGCCTTGTAGCTATGGCATTTCAAGTGCTCATCCAAATGCTTCTTAAATGTTGTGAGGGTTTCTGCCTCCACAACCCTTTCAGGCAGTGAGTTCCAGACTTCAACCACCCTCTGGGTGAAAAAGTTCTTTCTCAAATCCCCTCTAAACCTCCCGCCCTTTACCTTGAATCTATGCCCCCTAGTTATTGACCCTTCTACTAAGGGAAAAAGCTCCTCAGTATCCATCCTATCTATGCCCCTCATAATTTTGTACACCTCAATCATGTCCCCCCTCAGCCTCCTCTGCTCCAAGGAAAACAAACCCAATCTGCCCAGTCTTTCTTCATAGCTGAAGCGCTCCAGCCCTGGTAACATCCTGGTGAACCTCCTCTGCACCCTCTCCAAAGCGATCACATCCTTCCTGTAGTGTGGCGACCAGAACTGCACACAGTATTCCAGCTGTGGCCTAACCAGTGTTTTATACAGCTCCATCATAACCTCCTTGCTCTTATATTCTATGCCTCGGCTAATGAAGGCAAGTATCCCATATGCCTTTTTTACCACCTTATCCACCTGTTCCGCTGCCTTCAGGGATCTGTGTACTTGCACACCCAGATCCCTCTGACCCTCCGTCTTGCCTAGGGTCTTTCCATTCATTGTGTATTCCCTTGCCTTGTTAGTCCCCCCAAAGTGCATCACCTCGCACTTTTCCGGGTTAAATTCCATTTGCCACTGTTCCGCCCATCTGACCTACCCATCTATATCGTCCTGCAGACTGAGGCTACCCTCCTCGCTATTTACCACCCTACCAATTTTTGTATCATCCGCGAACTTACTGATCATACCTTTTACATTCATATCCAAGTCATTAATGTAGACCACAAACAGCAAGGGACCCAGCACCGATCCCTGTGGTACCCCACTGGCCACAGGCTTCCAGTCACAAAAACAACCTTCGACCATCACCCTCTGCCTTCTGCCACTAAGCCAGTTTTGTATCCAATGTGCCAAGGCACCCTGGATTCCATGGGCTCTTACCTTCTTGACCAGTCTCCTGTGCGGGACTTTATCGAAGGCCTTACTGAAATCCATGTATACCACATCCACTGCGTTACCCTCATCCACACACCTAGTCACCCCCTCAAAAAATTCAATCAAATTAGTCAGACATGATCTTCCCTTGACAAAGCCATGTTGACTATCCCTGATTAATCCTTGTCTCTCCAAGTGGAGACTAATTTTGTCCCTCAGAATTTTTTCCAATAATTTTCCTACCACTGATGTTAGGCTCACTGGCCTGTAGTTCCCCGGTTTTTCCCTACTTCCCTTCTTGAATAATGGTACTACATTAGCAGTTCTCCAGTCCTCTGGCACATCCCCTGTGGCCAGAGAGGTCCTGAATATATGTGTTAGAGCCCCCGCAATCTCTTCCTTTGCCTCACACAGCAGCCTGGGATACATTTCGTCCGGGCCTGGGGATTTATCCATTTTTAGGCCTGCTAAAACCGCCAATACCTCCTCCCTCTCGATGTTAATATGTTCAAGCATATCACAGTCCCCCCGCCCTATTTCTATGTCTACATCGTCCTCCTCCATAGTGAAAACAGATGCAAAAAATTCATTTAGAACCCCTCCTACATCTTCCGGCTCCACACACAGATTGCCACTTTTGTCCCTAATGGGCCCTATTTTTTCCCTAGTTATCCTCTTACCCTTAATATACTTATAAAACGTCTTAGGATTTTCCTTTATTTTGCTCGCCAGTGTTATTTCATGGCCCCTCCTTGATCTCCTAATTTCTTTTTTAAGTATCCCCCTGCACTTTTTGTACTCCTCTAGGGCTTCCTCCGTCTTTAGCCTTTTGTATCTGCCAAAAGCCCTCCTTTTTTTCCTAATCCATTCTCGTATATCCCCTGACATCCAAGGTTCCCTGTGGTTTTTGGAACCACCCTTGACCTTTACGGGAACATGTTGCCATTGTATGATCTCAATCTCCCTTCTGAAAGCCTCCCATTGCTCCAATGCAGATTTTCCTACAAGTAGCTGATCCCAGTCCATTTTGGCCAGATCCTGCCTTATCCTATTAAAATCGGCCTTCCCCCAATTTAGAACCTTTATTTCCGGCCCATCCCTGTCCTTTTCCATGACCACCTTAAATCTCACCATATTATGGTCACTGTCACCAAAGTGCTCACCTACTAGCACTTTTTCCACTTGGCCGGCCACATTCCCTAGAATTAGGTCCAGTACCGCCCCCTCTCTTGTAGGACTTTCTACATGCTGGCTCAAAAAGCTCTCCTGGATGCACTTTAAGAATTCTACACCCTCTGAGCCTTTCACACTCTGACTATCCCAGTTAATATTGGGGAAGTTGAAATCCCCCATTATTATTACCCTATTATTTGCACATTTCTCTGAGATTTGCCTACATATCTGTTCCTCTATCTCCCCCTGACTGTTTGGAGGCCTATAGTACACTCCCAGCAAAGTGCTTGCCCCCTTTTTGTTTTTAAGCTCCACCCATATGGCCTCATTAGAGGAACCTGCTAATATATCATCCCTCCTTACTGCAGTAATTGACTCCTTAATTAATATTGCGACGCCCCCTCCTCTTATACCTCCCCCTCTGTCTCGCCTGAAGATTCTGTACCCCGGAATATTGAGCTGCCAGTCTTGCCCCTCCCTCAACCATGTCTCCGTGATAGCAACAATATCATACTCCCATGTGTTTATCAACACCTTCAGTTCATCCACCTTATTTGCAAGACTCCTTGCATTGAAATAGATGCCATCCAGCCTTGCCCTTGTATATTTGCCCTGTCTACCAAGCTGACTTGTTTTTTTCTCTATAATTGGCAGCACATCACCCTCTATTTCAGCTCCCCTCTGTATCCCATCCCCCTGCCAAGTTAGTTTAAACCCCCCCCAACAGTGCTAGCAAACCTCCCCGCAAGGATATTTGTCCCGTTCTGGTTCAGGTGCAACCCGTCCGACTTGTACAAGTCCCACCTTTCCCAGAAGCAGGCCCAGTGATCCAGGAAACTAAAACCCTCCCTCCTACACCAACTCTTTAGCCACGCATTCATCTGCACTATCCTCCTATTCCTATACTCACTCGCACGTGGCACTGGGAGTAATCCAGAGATTACAACCTTTGAGGTCCTGTTCTTTAATCTGCTACCTAGCTCCCTATATTCTTGATGCAGGACCTCATCCCCCTTCCTACCTATGTCGTTGGTCCCAATGTGGACCACGACCTCTGCCTGCTCCCCCTCCCCCTTAAGAATGCCCTGTAGCCGCTCAGTGACATCCATGACCCTGGCCCCAGGGAGGCAACAAACCATCCTGGAGTCACGTTTGCGGCCACAGAAACGCCTATCTGTTCCCCTTACGATAGAATCCCCTACCACTATTGCTCTCCCACTCTTTTTCCTCCCTTCCTGAGCAGCAGAAGCGTCCCTGGTGCCAGGAAGCTGGCTGCTGCTGCCTTCCCCTGGTGAGTCATCCCCCTCAACAGTATCCAACTTGGTATACCTGTTTGAAAGGGGGATGTCCGCAGGGGTTCCCTGCACTTCCTGCCTGCCTCTGTTGCTCCGCCTGATGGTCACCCACTTTCTTTCTGCCTGTGCAGCCCTACCCTGAGGCGTGACCAACTCGCTAAACGTGCTATCCATGACCCTCTCAGCATCGCGCATGCTCCAAAATTCATCCACCCGCAGCTCGAGCGCCGCAATGCGGTCTACAAGTAGCTGCAGCTGGATGCATTTCCCGCACACATGGTCGCCAGGGACACTGGCAGCGTCCCTGACTTCCCACATGGAGCAAGAGGAGCAGAACACGGGTCTGAACTCTCCTGCCATGACTTACTCCTTTAATTAATTAAAAAATTTATTCAATACCCCAGTTACAGGTATACTCTAGGGCGCTTTATTTACCAACTGTCCCCACTACACCACAGAGACCCTAGAAATTTAACACCACAGAATTCAAGCTTGTATTGAAAAGAGAGAAATACTCACCAACCAATCACTTACCTGCTTCCTGCTGACGTCACACTTGGACTACTTTTTACCTCTCTCCTGGAACCTGGATTGGTATGCCTCTGACTGCTCCCTTTTAAGCTCCGCCGCCTCGGGCTGCTCCCGCGCAGGTCTGCTGCTTCTCCGGTCTTGGGGCTGTGGGCCTCGGTGCCTCTGACTGCTCCCTTTTAAGCTCCGCCGCCTCGGGCTGCTCCCGCGCAGGTCCGCTGCTTCTCCGGTCTCGGGGCTGTCTCCCTACTCTCTGCTTTCTGTCCGTTAACCAATCCTCTATCCATGCTACTATATTACCCCCAACCCCATGAGCCCTAATCTTGTGTAATAACCTTTTATGTGGCACCTTATCGAATGCCTTTTGGAAAACCAAATATACTACATCTACTGGTTTCCCTTTATCTACCCTGCTAGTTACATCCTCAAAAAATAATAAATTTGTCAAACACGATTTCCCTTTCATAAAACCATGTTGACTCTGCCTAACCATGTTATGATTTTCTCAGTGCCCTGATACCATTTCCTTAACAATAGATTCCAGCATTTCCCCGACGACTGATGTCACACTAACTGGCCTGGAGTTCCCTGTTTTTTCTCTCCCTCCTTTCTTGAATAGCGATGTTACATTTGCGACCTTCCAATCCGCTGGGACCATTCCAGAATCTAGGGAATTTTGGAAGATCAAAACCAATGCATCCACTATCTCTTCAGCCACCTCTTTTAGAACCCTAGGATGTCGGCCATCAGGTCCAGGGGATTTGTCAGCTTTTAGTCCCATTAGTTTCTCTGGTACTTTTTCTCTACTTATATTAATTACGTTAAGTTCCTCACCCTCATTAGACCCTTGGTTCCCCACCGTTTTTGGTATGCTTTTTGTGTCTTCTACTGTGAAGACAGATACAAAATATTTGTTTAACGCTTCTGCCATTTCCTTATCCCCCATAATAATTTCTCCTGTCTCAGCCACTAAGGGACCAACGTTTACTTTTGCTACTCTCTTCCTTTTTACCTACTTGTAGAAGCTCTTACAATCTGCTTTTATATTTCTTGCTAGTCTTCTCTCATATTCTATTTTTTCCCTTTTTATCAATTTTTTGGTCATCCTTTGCTGGTTCCTGAAACTCTCCCAACCCTCAGGCTTAGTACTATTCTTCGCAACATTATAGAAACATAGAAACATGGAAGATAGGAGCAGGAGTCGGCCATTCGGCCCCTCGAGCCTGCTCCGCCATTCAATGAGATCATGGCTGATCATCCAAACTCAGTACCCTGTCCCTGCTTTCTCCCCATATCCCTTGATCTCTTTAGCCTTAAGAAATATATCCAACTCCTTCTTGAATATATTTAATGAATTGGCCTCCACTGCCTTCTGTGGTAGAGAATTCCACAGGTTCACCACTCTCTGGGTGAAGAAATTCCTCCTCATCTCAGTCCTAAATGGCTTACCCATTATCCTTAGACTGTGACCCCTGGTTCTGGACTCCCCGCCATCGGGAACATCCTTCCTGCATCTAGTCTGTCTAGTCCTGTTAGAATTTTATAAGTTCCAATGAGATCTCCTCTCATTCTTCTAAACTCCAGTGAGTATAAGCCCAATCGACCCAATCTCTCCTCATACGTCATTCCTGCCATCCCAGGTATCAGTCTGGTGAATCTTCGCTGCACTCCCTCCATGGCAAGAACATCCTTCCTCAGATAAGCTTCTTCTTTCAATCTAAAGCAATCCTTAACTTCTTCAGTTGGCCACGGTTGGATCACTTTTCCCGTGGAGTTTTTGTTTCTCAATGGAATGTATTTTTGTTGCGAAATGGTGTTGCTTGAGTGGCATGAGATTAACAATGCACAGACACACAGCCCGTTTGGAACACATAGTGGCTGAGGTTCGTCGTAAATCTCTACCGGGCATTGTTTGCTTGTCCCCTAAATATTTGCTCACTGTTTAAACTGTGTGTTGATGCTGTGGCAGCAGGCGGCGTCTCTCGGTCTGTCGATCCTGGAGTGCCTGGAATTCCTCGGAGCAGCAGGCTCCTTCTCCTCCCGGGAACAGGAGCTGCCATCTGCCCAGCCCTCTCATTGAAACTTATAACATTCTAACAGGACTGGACAGACTAGAGGCAGGAAGGATGTTCCCGATGGTCAGGGGAGTCCAGAACCAGGGGTCACAGTCTAAGGATAAGGGGTAAGCCATTTAGGACAGAGATGAGGAGGAATTTCTTCACCCAGAGGGTGGTGAACCTGTGGAATTCTCTACCACAGAAGGCAGTAGAGGCCAATTCATTAAATATATTCAAGAAGGAGTTAGATATATTTCTTAAAGCTAAAGGGATCAAGGGATATGGGGAGAAGGCAGGGACAGGATACTGAATTTGGATGATCGGCCATGATCTCATTAAATGGCGGAGCAGGTTCGAGGGGCCGAATGGCCTACTCCTGCTCCTATCTTCTATGTTTCTCCCCTGCACCTGCCAACACCGCCGTTGATCACAGGCCACGAGATAGCCCGGAGCTAAAGAGGGGGCTGGGGGAGGGAGCGAGTGGGCTTGATCGGAATCAGGAGGAACCCGAGCACCCACTGGCTCTCCGCTCGAGCTCCCATCCTCGCCTACGCCAACACGCACCGTCCAGACGTTCCAGCGCCCCCCTCCCCCCCCCCTCCAGACTCACTGGTCGTGCACGCGGAATTCCGCACCGTGACCTCCCGGCTCTTAAAGCGGGAAACCCAGCCTCGTTGCCGCAATGACGCAGGGCCCCAAACCTCTCACGTGACCAGGCCGAGGCTTCGAACACTTCCAGCTCCCGGAAGGAAGTCAACAACATTTGGGTTTTGTGACGTGCCGCTGTCCCCAGTCGGAGCGGACAGTAAACATCCCACGTGACGAACTGGTTCCCTTCAAGTGGAAATGTTTTCTCATCGCACCAGGAGAGCGTTCTTCGAGCTGCTTCTCTCGTTTACCTCATCCAGTCAAATTCAGGAAAGAACTCCCATTTCTCCCGCCGCTTTCACCACCTCAGGACGTCCCAAAGTGCTTCACAGCCAATGAAGTACTTTTTTTGAAGTGTAGTCACTGTTGTAATGTAGGAAACGCGGCAGTTAATTTGCGCACAGCAAGCTCCCACAAACAGCAATGTGATAATGACCAGATCATCTGTTTTTTTTTAGTAATGTTGGTTGAGGGATAAATATTGGCCCCAGGACCCCAGGGAGAACTCCCCCTGCTCTTCCTCCAATAGTGGCCGTGGGATCTAATACATCCACCTGAGAGAGCAGGCGGGGCCTCGGTTTAACGTTTTATCCAATAAGACGACACCTCCGACAGTGCGGCTCTCCCTCATTACCGCCCCTCCGACAGTGCGGCGCTCCCTCAGTACCGCCCCTCCGATAGTGCAGTGCTCCCTCAGTACTGCCCCTCCGACAGTGCGGCGCTCCCTCAGTACCGCCCCTCCGCCAGTGCGGCGCTCACTCAGTACTGCCCCTCCGACAGTGCGGCGCTCCCTCAGTACTGCCCCTCCGACAGTGCGGCCCTCCCTCAGTACCGCCCCTCCGACAGTGCGGCGCTCCCTCAGTACCGCCCCTCCGACAGTGCGGCGCTCCCTCAGTACCGCCCCTCCCACAGTGCGGCGCTCCCTCAGTACCGCCCCTCCGACAGTGCGGCGCTCCCTCAGTACTGCCCCTCCGACAGTGCGGCGCTCCCTCAGTACCGCCCCTCCGACAGTGCGGCGCTCCCTCAGTACTGCCCCTCCGACAGTGCGGCGCTCCCTCAGTACTGCCCCTCCGACAATGCGGTGCTTCCTCAGTACTGCCCCTCCGACAGTGCGGCTCTCCCTCAGTACTGCCCCTCCGACAGTGTGGCGCTCCCTTAGTGCTGCCCCTCCGACAATGCGGCACTCTCTCAGTACTGCCCCTTATGACAGTGCGGCTCTCCCTCGGTACTGCGCTCCCTCAGTACTGCCCCTCCGACAGTGCGGCGCTCCCTCAGTACTGCCCCACTGACAGTGCGGCGCTCCCTCAGTACTGCCCCTCCGACAGGCGGCGCTCCCTCAGTACTGCCCCTCCGACAGTGCGGCGCTCCCTCAGTACCACCCCTCCGACAGTGCGGCGCTCCCTCAGTACTGCCCCTCCGACAGTGCGGCGCTCCCTTAGCACTGCCCCTCCGACAGTGCGGCATTCCGTCAGTACTGCCACTGGGAGTATCGGCCTGTGGCCTCACGTCCCTGGGGTGGGACTCGAACACACGAGCTTCTGACTCAGAGGCAGAGTTGAACAGCCACAGGATGCCTCACCCCACGCAAGTGGCCAATTTATATGTGTGTCTTCGCAGACTATTCAACTGTGGGGGCTTCACAGCCGGGCCTGGTCCCACCTTTACATGACCCCACCCTGTCTCGGAGAGGTGCGGCTGGGTATGAAGGGTTGAGGGGAGGGGCAAATAACATATGCCACAATATTTTAGGGGGTTACGCCCCCACAAACCCTCTGCCCTCCCCTTCCCGGTGTAACCTGCTGGATAAGGATCAGGAGTGGGTTGTTTTTCCCCTCTCGCTAGTCCAGAGGGGCTGAGGCCAATTCTAGGCCACCGAGCACCAACCTGGGTAGCAGCACACGGTGGATCTCGCTGAGGGAGGCCATTCGGCCCCTCCCAAATCCTGTGGGATCCTGTGGCCCCCCTCCATCATCACAGTCAACTGGCCCTCAAATATTCCCCATGGTTTTTCTCCTCCCCTCCTTTCTCTGGGGACCCGTTCTGTGTGTCGATCAATCTCTCTGTGTGTGAAGACTTCCTGATATCAGCCCTAAATTGACCTTTAACTGGTTTGAACCTGTGACACCCCCTGCTCTATTGCTGGGAGTTAACGTGAACATTCAAAGGTCCATCGAGTGTTCAGGAATCGTAGAGTCGAGGGCACCTGGACGGCAAGAGATGGATTGCGTAGAAAGGTACACAATCTTCTTAGGCAGTCCCTCGGAACTGAGGATGACTTGCTTCCACATTAAAAATGAGTTCTCGGGTGACTGGTGAGTCCGATGCGGGACCTACAGTCTCTGTCACAGGTGGGGCAGACGGTGGTTGAAGGGGCGGGTGGGTGGGGTGCTTGGGTTGACGTGCGCTCCTTGCGCTGCCTGCGCTTGGCTTCCGCTTGCTCCTAGCGAAGAGACTCGAGGTGTTCGGCGCCTTCCCGGATGCTTCTCCTCCACTTTGTGCGGTCTTGGGCCAGGGATTCCCAGGTGTCGGTGGGGATGTTGCACTTTTTCAAGGAGACTTTGAGGGTGTCCTTGAAGCGTTTCCTCTGCCCACCTGGGGCTCTCTTGCCGTGTCAGAGCTCCGAGCAGAGCGCTTGTTTTGGGAGTCTCGTATCGGGCATGCGGACGATGTGGCTCCTCCATCGGAGCTGATCGAGCGTGGTCAAAGCTTCGATGAACTGAAGCAGGTTCACCAGAATTTTTTAATTTATTCTTTCTCAGGATCTGGGCGTGGCTGGCAAGGCCGGCATTTATTGCCCATCCCTAGTTGCCCCTTGAGAAGGTGGTGGTGAGCCGCCTTCTTGAACCGCTGCAGTCCGTGTGGTGAAGGTGCTCCCACAGTGCTGTTACGGAGGGAGTTCCAGGATTTTGACCCAGCGACAATGAAGGAACGGCCGATATATTTCCAAGTCAGGATGGTGTGTGATTTGGAGGGGAACTTGGAGGTGGTGGTGTTCCCATGCGCCTGCTGCCCTTGTCCTTCTAGGTGGAAGAGGTCGCGGGTTTGGGAGGTGCTGCCGAAGAAGCCTTGGCGAGTTGCCGCAGTGCATCTTGTAGATGGTACACACTGCAGCCACGGTGCGCCGGTGGTGGAGGGAGTGAATGTTTAAGGTGGTGGATGGGGTGCCAATCAAGCGGGCTGCTTTGCCCTGGATGGTGTCGAGCACCTTGACTGTTGTCGGAGCTGCACTCATCCAGGCAAGTGGAGAGTATTCCATCACACTCCTGACTGGTGCCTTGTAGATGGTGGAAAGGCTTTGGGGAGTCAGGAGGTGAGACACTCCCCAGAATGTTACCAGGGCTCCAAGGGTGAGATTATGAGGTGAGATTATATAAACTAGGCTTGTATTCCCGGGAATATAGAAGGTTATTCAGATTCAGATTCAGATTCAGATTAGATTTATTTGCCATATGTAACAAGTACAATGGAATGCTTGTTCCCCGTCGGGACGCGTCAGCTATACAAACAGCGCCGCGTTCAGAGTCAATACAATGGCTTCCCGTGGCAGTGGGAGCATGATGTCCCTCAGCCGCTCCGTCCTCCTCTTCACCGCGGCCTCCTCCTCACTGTTGCCGGCTCCACGTGTGGTGGCCCGCTTCTCCCGCTCCGGCCGCCATGCCCGGCTCCCCTCCCCCCATCCGGACTGCGAGTTACCCGAAATGGAGCTGCCGGCCGACGTGCTGCAGCTTGTTTGCAGGATTTTGAACAGAACTGATGGGGTAGCGAGAGGGAAACTTTTTCCGCTGGTGGGGGAGTCTCGGACAAGGAGACATAGCCTTAAAATTAGAGCCAGGCTGTTCAGGAGAGAAGGTAGGAAACACTTCTTCACATAAAGGGTCACACAACACCAGGTTATAGTCCAACAGCTTTATTTGAAATCACAAGCTTTCGGAGCGCTGCTCCTTCGTCAGGTGAAGTGGAGAAATGCATAAAGACACAGCTTATATAGTCAGAGAATCATGTCAGATGTTTACAGGTAATCTTTCCAACTGCCATTTATCACACCTCGGCAGAGAGATAATCACAGCAATCAAAGGTGTGAATGGTGTCCAAACAGGTCAGTCAGGACCATTCACACCTTTGATTACTGTGATTATCTCTCTGCTGAGGTGTGATAAATGGCAGTTGGAAAGATTACCTGTAAACATCTGACATGATTCTCTGACTATATAAGCTGTGTCTTTATGCATTTCTCCACTTCACCTGAAGAAGGAGCAGCGCTCCGAAAGCTTGTGATTTCAAATAAAGCTGTTGGACTATAACCTGGTGTTGTGTGACTTCTTACATTTGTCCACCCCAGTCCAACTCCGGCATCTCCACACCATACATAAAGGGTGGTAGAAGTGTGGAACTCTCTCCCACTAGCTCAATTACTAGCCAAGGGTATCGAGGGATATGAAGCCAAGGCGGGTAGATGGGGTTAAGATACAGATCTCATTGAATGGCGGAACAGGCTTGAGGGGCTGAGCGGCCTCCTCCAATGCCGATGAACCACTCGAGTTAGCCATCTCTAGGTGCGTGCGCTGGGGGAGGTTGCTACCGACCAGCTAGTCAGCGTAAGAGAGAGGACAACTGGCTTTGTGAAAAAGTAGGAAGTGGATGTGTAAACCGGAAAGTTATTTTGCTGAGAAACTTCAATCAACCTGGGCTTTATAAACAGAGGCACAGAGTACAAAAGCAAGGAGGTTATGCTAAACCTTTATAAAACACTGGTTAGGCCTCAGCTGAAGTATTGTGTCCAATTCTGGGCCCCGCACTTCAGGAAGGATGTCAAGGCCTTGGAGAGGGTGCGGAGGAGATTGACCAGAATGGTTCCAGGGATGAGGGACTTCAGTGATGTGGAGAGACTGGAGAAGCTGGGATTGTTCTCCTTAGAGCAGAGAAGGTTAAGGGGAGATTTAATCGAGGCGTTCAAAATCATGAGGGGTTTTGATGGAGTAGATCGGGAGAAACTGTTTCCAGTGGCAGGAGGGTCGGTAACCAGAGGACACAGATTGAAGATAATCGGCAAAAGGACCAGAGGGGGAGATGAGGAGAATGTTTTTTACGCAGCGAGTTGTTGTGATCTGGAATGCGCTGCCTGAAAGGGCGGTGGAAGCAGATTCAATAGTGACTTTCAAAAGGGGAATTGGAGAAATACTTGAAGGGGAAAAATTCACAGGGCTGTGGGGAAAGAGCAGGGGGGAGTGGGACTAATTGGAGAGCTCGTTCAAAGAGCCGGCACAGGCACGATGGGCCGAATGGCCTCCTCCTGTGCTGTGAGATTGTATGATTCCATGATTATAACCAAATATGGTGTCGGAGATTGTAGACGTTGTACACAAGTGCCCTTTGACCCGCGTCAAGGAGGTCACAAGGTGCAATGCTCATCTTGACTTGGTCATAAATGACCCGGAAAATGTGCAGAAAATGGAGGTCCTAGCCCTCCTGGGGGGACCATGACCACAGAATGATAAAGTCTAACATAATTCGGGTGTCAGAAATACCCCAAACCAGGAGCCGGGTACATGACATTAAAGGAGCTAAATTCAGCGGAATGAGGGAAGCGCAGCGATCATTAGTTTGAGGCAGGTTGTTCAATGAAACTACAGTGGAAGACAAGTGGAAGTCCTTTGAAGGTATAATGCCGAGCATGCAGGATAAATACAGTGGCAAATCCCAGCGAGTTCAGACTTTTTTTTATCCGTTCCTGGGATGTGGGCGTCACTGTTAAGGCCGGCATTTATTGCCCGTCCCCTAGTCGCCCCTTGAGAAGGTGGTGGTGAGCCGCCTTCTTGAACCGCTGCAGTCCGTGTGGTGAAGGTGCTCCCACAGTGCTGTTAGGGAGGGAGTTCCAGGATTTTGACCCAGCGCCGATGAAGGAACGGCCGATATATTTCCACCTCGGGATAGTGCGTGTGACGTGGGAGGGGATCTTGGAGGTTTTGGTGTTCCCGTGCGCCTGCTGCCCTTGTCCTGCTAGGCGATAGAGGTCAACAGGACCCTACACAGAACAGCAAATTGAAAGAGAGGTAAAGAGGGAAAATGAATCCTGTGGGGAGAAGGCAAAGGGGCGGATAGAAGAAACCCTTTCACAAAGGCAAGGATAGACCTGGAATAAAAGCGTCAGAGCTGAGGCCAAGTGCACCAGTAGAACATTACCACACAGCAAGGAGGCAGTTAGGGTACAAAACAGTAAATGTTCCGAACAATTACTTCAAGTATTCCCAGGGGAGAGAGATGAGCCACATGCCCTCTCCAGGCAGAGAGAGCCCAGGCAAAGTCAATCACTTCATTGTACCCGAGATGGAAGTCCTAGGCTGGCTGAATGGGCACAAAACAAACAGGTCCCCAAGGCTGAATTATCCCAGAGCATTGGGAGAGACTAGGGCGGAGATTTGTGATGCACTGACAATCATTATGAGGGAGTCACTGGACACCGGGGTGTCTCAGTGGGCAGCTCGCTCGCTCTCTCTCGCCTCTGAATCAGAAGGTTGTGGGTTCGAGTCCCTCTACAGAGACTTGAGCCCATAATCCAGGCTGACACTCCCAGTGCAGTACTGAGAAAGCACTGCACTGTCAGAGGGGCAGTACTGAGGGAGCGCCGCACTGTCGGAGGGGCGGTACTGAGGGAGCGCCGCACTGTCGGAGGGGCAGTACTGAGGGAGCGCCGCACTGTCGGAGGGGCGGTACTGAGGGAGCGCCGCACTGTCGGAGGGGCGGTACTGAGGGAGCGCCGCACTGTCGGAGGGGCAGTACTGAGGGAGCGCCGCACTGTCGGAGGGGCGGTACTGAGGGAGCGCCGCACTGTCGGAGGGGCAGTACTGAGGGAGCGCCGCACTGTCAGAGGGGCGGTACTGAGGGAGCGCCGCACTGTCGGAGGGGCAGTACTGAGGGAGCGCCGCACTGTCGGAGGGGCGGTACTGAGGGAGCACCGCACTGTCGGAGGGGCAGTACTGAGGGAGCACAGCACTGTCTGAGGGGCAGCACTGAGGGAGTGCCGCACTGTCGGAGGTGCAGTACTGAGGGAGCGCCGCACTGTTGGAGGGGCAGTACTGAAGGAGCGCCGCACTATCGGAGGGGCAGTACTAAGGGAGCGCCGCACTGTCGGAGGGGCAGTACTAAGGGAGTTCCGCACTGCCTGAGGGGCAGTACTGAGGGAGCTCCACACTGTCGGAGGGGCAGTACTGAGGGAGCGCCGCACTGTCGGAGGGGCAGTACTGAGGGAGTGCCGCACTGTCGGAGGTGCAGTACTGAGGGAGCACCGCACTGTTGGAGGGGCAGTACTAAGGGAGCGCCGCACTGTCGGAGGGGCTGTACTGAGGGAGCGCCGCACTGTCGGAGGGGCGGTACTGAGGGAGCGCCGCACTATCGGAGGGGCAGTACTGAGGGAGCGCCGCACTGTCGGAGGGGCGGTACTGAGGGAGCGCCGCACTGTCGGAGGGGCGGTACTGAGGGAGCGCCGCACTGTCGGAGGGGCAGTACTGAGGGAGCGCCGCACTGTCGGAGGGGCGGTACTGAGGGAGCGCCGCACTGTCGGAGGGGCAGTACTGAGGGAGCGCCGCACTGTCGGAGGGGCGGTACTGAGGGAGCGCCGCACTGTCGGAGGGGCAGTACTGAGGGAGCGCCGCACTGTCGGAGGGGCGGTACTGAGGGAGCACCGCACTGTCGGAGGGGCAGTACTGAGGGAGCACAGCACTGTCTGAGGGGCAGCACTGAGGGAGTGCCGCACTGTCGGAGGTGCAGTACTGAGGGAGCGCCGCACTGTTGGAGGGGCAGTACTGAAGGAGCGCCGCACTATCGGAGGGGCAGTACTAAGGGAGCGCCGCACTGTCGGAGGGGCAGTACTAAGGGAGTTCCGCACTGCCTGAGGGGCAGTACTGAGGGAGCTCCACACTGTCGGAGGGGCAGTACTGAGGGAGCGCCGCACTGTCGGAGGGGCAGTACTGAGGGAGTGCCGCACTGTCGGAGGTGCAGTACTGAGGGAGCACCGCACTGTTGGAGGGGCAGTACTAAGGGAGCGCCGCACTGTCGGAGGGGCTGTACTGAGGGAGCGCCGCACTGTCGGAGGGGCAGCACTGAGGGAGCGCCGCACTGTCGGAGGGGCAGCACTGAGGGAGCGCCGCACTATCGGAGGGGCAGTACTAAGGGAGCGCCACACTATCGGAGGGGCAGTACTGAGGGAACGCCGCACTGTCGGAGGGGCAGTACTGAGGGAGCGCAGCACTGTTGGAGGGGCAGTACTAAGGGAGCGCCGCACTGTCGGAGGGGCTGTACTGAGGGAGCGCCGCACTGTTGGAGGGGCAGCACTGAGGGAGCGCCGCACTATCGGAGGGGCAGTACTGAGGGAACGCCGCACTGTTGGAGGGGCAGTACTGAGGGAGCTCCGCACTATCGGAGGGACAGTACTGAGGGAGCTCCACACTGTCGGAGGGGCAGTACTGAGGGAGCTCCGCACTGTCGGAGGGGCAGTACTGAGGGAGCTCCACACTGTCGGAGGGGCAGTACTGAGGGAGCGCCGCACTGTCGGAGGGTCAATACTGATGGAGCGCCGCACTGTCGGAGGGTCAATACTGAGGGAGCGCTGCACTGTCGGAGGGACAGTACTGAGGGAGCGCCGCACTGTCGGAGGTGCAGTACTGAGGGAGCGCCGCACTGTCGGAGGTGCAGTACTGAGGGAGCGCCGCACTGTCGGAGGGACAGTACTGAGGGAGCGCCGCACTGTCGGAGGGACAGTACTGAGGGAGCGCCGCACTGTCGGAGGTGCAGTACTGAGGGAGCGCCGCACTGTCGGAGGTGCCGTCTTTCGGATGAGACGTTAAACCGAGGCCCCGTCTGCCCTCTCAGATGGACGTAAAAGATCCCACGGCCACTATTGGAAGAAGAGCAGGGGGAGTTCTCCCTGGTGTCCTGGGGCCAATATTTATCCCTCAATCAACATCACTAAAACAAATGATCTGGTCATTATCACATTGCTGTTGTGGGAGCTTGCTGTGCGCAAATTGGCAGCCACGTTTCCTACATTGCAACAGTGACCACGCTTCAAAAAGCACTTCATTGGCTGTGAAGCGCTTTGGGACGTCCTGAGGTGGTGAAAGGCGCTGGAGAAAGGGCAGCACGGTGGCATAGTGGTTAGCACTGTTGCCTCACAGCGCCAGGGACCCGGGTTCGAATCCGGCCTCGGGTGACTGTCTGTGTGGAGTTTGCACATTCTCCCCGTGTTTGCGTGGGTTTTCTCCGGGTGCTCCGGTTTCCTCCCACAGTCCAAAGATGTGCAGGTTAGGATGATTGGCTATGATAAATTGACCCTTAGTGTTAGGGGATTAAATACGTGGGGTTACGGGGATAGGGTGGGATATGTGTCGGTGCAGGCTCGATGGGCCGAAATGGCCTCTATCTGCACTGTGGGGTTTCTGTGATTTCTGTGTGAAGTCTTTCTTTTACCAGTAGATTGGAAACAGGCAAAGATATCACACGTAGAATAAAAAATGTGGTTATAAATGAGATGGAAGTCCTAGACAGGTTAATTGGGCTCAAAACAAACACATCCCCAGGGAGAGATGACAGTCGTGGATCAGAGATCGTGGAGGGGTTTATGTCACCGAGGGGATGCTGAGGAATAGGAGGGGGCCAAGGATGGATCCTTGGGGGACCCCTGACTTGATGGTGCTGGGGCATAAATGAAACCCATTGCTGGAGCTGCTTTGTTTGTGATCAGAGAGGTAGGAATGAGAGATCGATTATATGCCGGCTTAATGCTACAGAGCCACCTTAACATTACTGATCCACCTTAACACTACAGATCCACCTTAACATTACAGATCCACCTTAACACCACAGATCCACCTTAACACTACAGATCCACCTTAACATTACAGATCCACCTTAACACTTCAGATCCACCTTAAGCCTTGGTGCAGTGCGGTGGAGTTTGCGGCAGCTTTGATGGCTCTGGGCTGGGGGAGTGTGTCAGAGGTGGGAGAGTGTCAGGGGAGGTGGGAGAGTGTCAGGGGCTGGAGGTGGGCGAGTGTCAGGGGCTGGAGGTGGGAGAGTGTCGGGGGCTGGAGGTGGGAGAGTGTCGGGGGCTGGAGGTGGGAGAGTGTCGGGGGCTGGAGGTGGGAGAGTGTCGGGGGCTGGAGGTGGGCGAGTGTCGGGGGCTGGAGGTGGGCGAGTGTCGGGGGCTGGAGGTGGGCGAATGTCGGGGGAGGTGGGAGAGTGTTGGGGGCTGGAGGTGGGCGAGTGTCGGGGGCTGGAGGTGGGAGAGTGTCGGGCTGGAGGTGGGAGAGTGTCGGGCTGGAGGTGGGAGAGTGTCGGGGGCTGGAGGTGGGAGAGTGTCGGGGGAGGTGGGAGAGTGTCGGGGGCTGGAGGTGGGCGAATGTCGGGGGAGGTGGGAGTGTGTCGGGGGCTGGAGGTGGGAGTGTGTCGGGGGCTGGAGGTGGGAGTGTGTCGGGGGCTGGAGGTGGGAGTGTGTCGGGGGCTGGAGGTGGGAGAGTGTCGGGGGCTGGAGGTGGGAGAGTGTCGGGGGCTGGAGGTGGGCGAGTGTCGGGGCTGGAGGTGGGAGTGTGTCGGGGGCTGGAGGTGGGCGAGTGTCGGGGCTGGAGGTGGGAGTGTGTCGGGGGCTGGAGGTGGGAGAGTGTCGGGGGCTGGAGGTGGGCGAGTGTCGGGGGCTGGAGGTGGGCGAGTGTCGGGGGCTGGAGGTGGGCGAGTGTCGGGGCTGGAGGCGGGCGAGTGTCGGGGGCTGGAGGTGGGCGAGTGTCGGGGGCTGGAGGTGGGAGAGTGTCGGGGGCTGGAGGTGGGCGAGTGTCGGGGGCTGGAGGTGGGCGAGTGTCGGGGGCTGGAGGTGGGAGAGTGTCGGGGGCTGGAGGTGGGCGAGTGTCGGGGGCTGGAGGTGGGCGAGTGTCGGGGGCTGGAGGTGGGCGAGTGTCGGGGGCTGGAGGTGGGCGAGTGTCGGGGGCTGGAGGTGGGCGAGTGTCGAGGGCTGGAGGCGGGCGAGTGTCGGGGGCTGGAGGTGGGAGAGTGTCGGGGGCTGGAGGTGGGAGAGTGTCGGGCTGGAGGTGGGAGAGTGTCGGGCTGGAGGTGGGAGAGTGTCGGGGGCTGGAGGTGGGCGAATGTGGGGGGAGGTGGGAGAGTGTCGGGGGCTGGAGGTGGGCGAATGTCGGGGGAGGTGGGAGTGTGTCGGGGGCTGGAGGTGGGAGAGTGTCGGGGGCTGGAGGTGGGCGAGTGTCGGGGGCTGGAGGTGGGCGAGTGTCGGGGGCTGGAGGTGGGCGAATGTCGGGGGAGGTGGGAGAGTGTCGGGGGCTGGAGGTGGGAGAGTGTCGGGGGCTGGAGGTGGGCGAGTGTTGGGGGAGGTGGGAGAGTGTCGGGGGCTGGAGGTGGGAGAGTGTCGGGGGAGGTGGGCGAGTGTCGGGGGCTGGAGGTGGGAGAGTGTCGGGGGAGGTGGGAGAGTGTCGGGGGCTGGAGGTGGGCGAATGTCGGGGGCTGGAGGTGGGCGAGTGTCGGGGGCTGGAGGTGGGAGAGTGTCGGGGGCTGGAGGTGGGCGAATGTCGGGGGAGGTGGGAGTGTGTCGGGGGCTGGAGGTGGGCGAGTGTCGGGGGCTGGAGGTGGGAGAGTGTCGGGGGCTGGAGGTGGGCGAGTGTCGGGGGCTGGAGGTGGGCGAGTGTCGGGGGCTGGAGGTGGGCGAATGTCGGGGGCTGGAGGTGGGAGAGTGTCGGGGGCTGGAGGTGGGAGAGTGTCGGGGGCTGGAGGCGGGCGAGTGTCGGGGGCTGGAGGCGGGCGAGTGTCGGGGGCTGGAGGCGGGCGAGTGTCGGGGTCTGGAGGTGGGAGAGTGTCGGGGGCTGGAGGTGGGCGAGTGTCGGGGGCTGGAGGTGGGCGAGTGTCGGGGGCTGGAGGTGGGCGAGTGTCGGGGGCTGGAGGTGGGCGAGTGTCGGGGGCTGGAGGTGGGTGAGTGTCGGGGGAGGTGGGAGAGTGTCGGGGGCTGGAGGTGGGCGAGTGTCGGGGGCTGGAGGTGGGAGAGTGTCGGGGGCTGGAGGTGGGCGAGTGTCGGGGGCTGGAGGTGGGAGAGTGTCGGGGGCTGGAGGTGGGCGAGTGTCGGGGGCTGGAGGTGGGCGAGTGTCGGGGGCTGGAGGTGGGAGAGTGTCAGGGGGCTGGAGGTGGGTGAGTGTCGGGGGCTGGAGGTGGGCGAGTGTCGGGGGCTGGAGGTGGGCGAGTGTCGGGGGCTGGAGGTGGGAGAGTGTCGGGGGCTGGAGGTGGGCGAGTGTCGGGGGCTGGAGGTGGGCGAGTGTCGGGGGCTGGAGGTGGGAGAGTGTCGGGGGCTGGAGGTGGGCGAGTGTCGGGGGCTGGAGGTGGGCGAGTGTCGGGGGCTGGAGGTGGGAGAGTGTCGGGGGCTGGAGGCGGGCGAGTGTCGGGGGCTGGAGGTGGGCGAGTGTCGGGGGCTGGAGGTGGGCGAGTGTCGGGGGCTGGAGGTGGGCGAGTGTCGGGGGCTGGAGGTGGGCGAGTGTCGGGGGCTGGAGGTGGGCGAGTGTCGGGGGCTGGAGGTGGGAGAGTGTCGGGGGCTGGAGGTGGGTGAGTGTCGGGGGCTGGAGGTGGGCGAGTGTCGGGGGCTGGAGGTGGGCGAGTGTCGGGGGCTGGAGGTGGGCGAGTGTCGGGGGCTGGAGGTGGGTGAGTGTCGGGGGAGGTGGGCGAGTGTCGGGGGCTGGAGGTGGGCGAGTGTCGGGGGCTGGAGGTGGGCGAGTGTCGGGGGCTGGAGGTGGGCGAGTGTCGGGGGCTGGAGGTGGGAGAGTGTCGGGGGCTGGAGGTGGGAGAGTGTCGGGGGCTGGAGGTGGGCGAGTGTCGGGGGAGGTGGGAGAGTGTCGGGGGCTGGAGGTGGGAGAGTGTCGGGGGCTGGAGGTGGGAGAGTGTCGGGGGCTGGAGGTGGGCGAGTGTCGGGGGCTGGAGGTGGGCGAGTGTCGGGGGCTGGAGGTGGGCGAGTGTCGGGGGCTGGAGGTGGGCGAGTGTCGGGGGCTGGAGGTGGGAGAGTGTCGGGGGCTGGAGGTGGGAGAGTGTCGGGGGCTGGAGGTGGGCGAGTGTCGGGGGCTGGAGGTGGGCGAGTGTCGGGGGCTGGAGGTGGGCGAGTGTCGGGGGCTGGAGGTGGGCGAGTGTCGGGGGCTGGAGGTGGGAGAGTGTCGGGGGCTGGAGGTGGGCGAGTGTCGGGGGCTGGAGGTGGGAGAGTGTCGGGGGCTGGAGGTGGGAGAGTGTCGGGGGCTGGAGGTGGGCGAGTGTCGGGGGCTGGAGGTGGGCGAGTGTCGGGGGCTGGAGGTGGGCGAGTGTCGGGGGCTGGAGGTGGGCGAGTGTCGGGGGCTGGAGGCGGGCGAGTGTCGGGGGCTGGAGGTGGGCGAGTGTCGGGGGAGGTGGGAGAGTGTCGGGGGCTGGAGGTGGGCGAGTGTCGGGGGCTGGAGGTGGGAGAGTGTCGGGGGCTGGAGGTGGGCGAGTGTCGGGGGAGGTGGGAGAGTGTCGGGGGCTGGAGGTGGGAGAGTGTCGGGGGCTGGAGGTGGGCGAGTGTCGGGGGCTGGAGGTGGGCGAGTGTCGGGGGCTGGAGGTGGGCGAGTGTCGGGGGCTGGAGGTGGGAGAGTGTCGGGGGCTGGAGGTGGGAGAGTGTCGGGGGCTGGAGGTGGGAGAGTGTCGGGGGCTGGAGGTGGGCGAGTGTCGGGGGCTGGAGGTGGGCGAGTGTCGGGGGCTGGAGGTGGGCGAGTGTCGGGGGCTGGAGGTGGGCGAGTGTCGGGGGCTGGAGGTGGGCGAGTGTCGGGGGCTGGAGGTGGGAGAGTGTCGGGGGCTGGAGGTGGGCGAGTGTCGGGGGCTGGAGGTGGGAGAGTGTCGGGGGCTGGAGGTGGGCGAGTGTCGGGGGCTGGAGGTGGGCGAGTGTCGGGGGCTGGAGGCGGGAGAGTGTCGGGGGCTGGAGGTGGGCGAGTGTCGGGGGCTGGAGGTGGGCGAGTGTCGGGGGCTGGAGGTGGGCGAGTGTCGGGGGCTGGAGGCGGGAGAGTGTCGGGGGCTGGAGGTGGGCGAGTGTCGGGGGCTGGAGGTGGGAGAGTGTCGGGGGCTGGAGGTGGGCGAGTGTCGGGGCTGGAGTGGAGAGTGTCGGGCTGAGTGCGAGTGTCGGGGCTGGAGGTGGGCGAGTGTCGGGGGCTGGAGGTGGGCGAGTGTCGGGGGCTGGAGGTGGGCGAGTGTCGGGGGCTGGAGGTGGGCGAGTGTCGGGGCTGAGGTGGGCGAGTGTCGGGGCTGAGGTGGAGAGTGTCGGGGGCTGGAGGTGGGCGAGTGTCGGGGGCTGGAGGTGGGCGAGTGTCGGGGGGCTGGAGGTGGGCGAGTGTCGGGGGCTGGAGGTGGGAGAGTGTCGGGGGCTGGAGGTGGGCGAGTGTCGGGGGCTGGAGGTGGGCGAGTGTCGGGGGCTGGAGGTGGGCGAGTGTCGGGGGCTGGAGGTGGGCGAGTGTCGGGGGCTGGAGGTGGAGAGTGTCGGGGCTGAGTGGAGTGTCGGGGCTGGAGTGGGAGTGTCGGGGCTGGATGGGCGAGTGTCGGGGGCTGGAGGTGGGCGAGTGTCGGGGGCTGGAGGTGGGAGAGTGTCGGGGGCTGGAGGTGGGCGAGTGTCGGGGGCTGGAGGTGGGCGAGTGTCGGGGCTGAGTGGAGTGTGGCGAGGTGCGAGTGTCGGGGGCTGGAGGTGGGCGAGTGTCCGGGGGCTGGAGGTGGGCGAGTGTCGGGGGCTGGAGGTGGGCGAGTGTCGGGGGCTGGAGGTGGGCGAGTGTCGGGGGCTGGAGGTGGGAGAGTGTCGGCTGGAGGTCGAGAGTGTCGGGCTGAGTGGCGAGTGTCGGGGGCTGGAGGTGGGAGAGTGTCGGGGGGAGGTGGGCGAGTGTCGGGGGCTGGAGGTGGGCGAGTGTCGGGGCTGGAGGTGGGCGAGTGTCGGGGGCTGGAGGTGGGCGAGTGTCGGGGGCTGGAGGTGGGCGAGTGTCGGGGCTGAGGTGGCGAGTGTCGGGCTGAGGCGAGTGTCGGGGGCTGGAGGTGGGCGAGTGTCGGGGGCTGGAGGTGGGTCGAGTGTCGGGGGCTGGAGGTGCGGAGAGTGTCGGGGGCTGGAGGTGGGAGAGTGTCGGGGGCTGGAGTGTCGGGCGAGAGTGTCGGGGGCTGGAGGTGGGAGAGTGTCGGGGGCTGGAGGTGGGCGAGTGTCGGGGGCTGGAGGTGGGCGAGTGTCGGGGCTGGAGGTGGGAGAGTGTCGGGGGCTGGAGGTGGCGAGTGTCGGGGGCTGGAGGTGGGCGAGTGTCGGGGCGGAGGCTGTCGGGGCTGGAGTGGCGAGTGTCGGGGGCTGGAGGTGGGCGAGTGTCGGGGCTGGAGGTGGCGAGTGTCGGGGCTGGAGGTGGGCGAGTGTCGGGGGCTGGAGGTGGGCGAGTGTCGGGGGCTGGAGGTGGGCGAGTGTCGGGGGCTGGAGGTGGGCGAGTGTCGGGGGCTGGAGGTGGGCGAGTGTCGGGGGCTGGAGGTGGGCGAGTGTCGGGGGCTGGAGGTGGGCGAGTGTCGGGGGCTGGAGGTGGGAGAGTGTCGGGGGCTGGAGGTGGGCGAGTGTCGGGGGCTGGAGGTGGGAGAGTGTCGGGGGCTGAGGTGGGCGAGTGTCGGGGGCTGGAGGTGGGCGAGTGTCGGGGGCTGGAGGTGGGAGAGTGTCGGGGGCTGGAGGTGGGCGAGTGTCGGGGCTGGAGGTGGGAGAGTGTCGGGGGCTGGAGGTGGGCGAGTGTCGGGGGCTGGAGGTGGGAGAGTGTCGGGGGCTGGAGGTGGGCGAGTGTCGGGGGCTGGAGGTGGGAGAGTGTCGGGGGCTGGAGGTGGGCGAGTGTCGGGGGCTGGAGGTGGGCGAGTGTCGGGGGCTGGAGGTGGGCGAGTGTCGGAGGTG